>NW_028277074.1:43705164-44019386 GCF_059951505.1 Python bivittatus | reverse complement strand
GATCATAGGAAGCTAAACTTTCTAACTTATTGTGGATCGTGGGCACAATGCATGGGAAAACCCTATTCCCAGGCAGGTGTCCTAAATTAGGGTTAGGGTTAGGGTTCGGCCTCCTTGAAGTCAGGGCCCAAATCCAACTGGATGCTTATATTCGCACCCCCCTTCTGTGCAGAGGATCATGGGAAGCTAAACTTTCTAACTTATTGTGGATCGTGGGCACAATGCATGGGAAAACCCTATTCCCAGGCAGGTGTCCTAAATTAGGGTTAGGGTTAGGGTTCGGCCTCCTTGAAGTCAGGGCCCACATCCAACTGGATGCTTATATTCGCACCCCCCTTCTGTGCAGAGGATCATGGGAAGCTAAACTTTCTAACTTATTGTGGATCGTGGGCACAATGCATGGGAAAACCCTATTCCCAGGCAGGTGTCCTAAATTAGGGTTAGGGTTAGGGTTCGGCCTCCTTGAAGTCAGGGCCCAAATCCAACTGGATGCTTATATTCGCACCCCCCTTCTGTGCAGAGGATCATGGGAAGCTAAACTTTCTAACTTATTGTGGATCGTGGGCACAATGCATGGGAAAACCCTATTCCCAGGCAGGTGTCCTAAATTAGGGTTAGGGTTAGGGTTCGGCCTCCTTGAAGTCAGGGCCCAAATCCAACTGGATGCTTATATTCGCACCCCCCTTCTGTGCAGAGGATCATGGGAAGCTAAACTTTCTAACTTATTGTGGATCGTGGGCACAATGCATGGGAAAACCCTATTCCCAGGCAGGTGTCCTAAATTAGGGTTAGGGTTAGGGTTCGGCCTCCTTGAAGTCAGGGCCCACATCCAACTGGATGCTTATATTCGCACCCCCCTTCTGTGCAGAGGATCATGGGAAGCTAAACTTTCTAACTTATTGTGGATCGTGGGCACAATGCATGGGAAAACCCTATTCCCAGGCAGGTGTCCTAAATTAGGGTTAGGGTTAGGGTTCGGCCTCCTTGAAGTCAGGGCCCAAATCCAACTGGATGCTTATATTCGCACCCCCCTTCTGTGCAGAGGATCATGGGAAGCTAAACTTTCTAACTTATTGTGGATCGTGGGCACAATGCATGGGAAAACCCTATTCCCAGGCAGGTGTCCTAAATTAGGGTTAGGGTTAGGGTTCGGCCTCCTTGAAGTCAGGGCCCAAATCCAACTGGATGCTTATATTCGCACCCCCCTTCTGTGCAGAGGATCATGGGAAGCTAAACTTTCTAACTTATTGTGGATCGTGGGCACAATGCATGGGAAAACCCTATTCCCAGGCAGGTGTCCTAAATTAGGGTTAGGGTTAGGGTTCGGCCTCCTTGAAGTCAGGGCCCAAATCCAACTGGATGCTTATATTCGCACCCCCCTTCTGTGCAGAGGATCATGGGAAGCTAAACTTTCTAACTTATTGTGGATCGTGGGCACAATGCATGGGAAAACCCTATTCCCAGGCAGGTGTCCTAAATTAGGGTTAGGGTTAGGGTTCGGCCTCCTTGAAGTCAGGGCCCACATCCAACTGGATGCTTATATTCGCACCCCCCTTCTGTGCAGAGGATCATGGGAAGCTAAACTTTCTAACTTATTGTGGATCGTGGGCACAATGCATGGGAAAACCCTATTCCCAGGCAGGTGTCCTAAATTAGGGTTAGGGTTAGGGTTCGGCCTCCTTGAAGTCAGGGCCCAAATCCAACTGGATGCTTATATTCGCACCCCCCTTCTGTGCAGAGGATCATGGGAAGCTAAACTTTCTAACTTATTGTGGATCGTGGGCACAATGCATGGGAAAACCCTATTCCCAGGCAGGTGTCCTAAATTAGGGTTAGGGTTAGGGTTCGGCCTCCTTGAAGTCAGGGCCCAAATCCAACTGGATGCTTATATTCGCACCCCCCTTCTGTGCAGAGGATCATGGGAAGCTAAACTTTCTAACTTATTGTGGATCGTGGGCACAATGCATGGGAAAACCCTATTCCCAGGCAGGTGTCCTAAATTAGGGTTAGGGTTAGGGTTCGGCCTCCTTGAAGTCAGGGCCCAAATCCAACTGGATGCTTATATTCGCACCCCCCTTCTGTGCAGAGGATCATGGGAAGCTAAACTTTCTAACTTATTGTGGATCGTGGGCACAATGCATGGGAAAACCCTATTCCCAGGCAGGTGTCCTAAATTAGGGTTAGGGTTAGGGTTCGGCCTCCTTGAAGTCAGGGCCCAAATCCAACTGGATGCTTATATTCGCACCCCCCTTCTGTGCAGAGGATCATGGGAAGCTAAACTTTCTAACTTATTGTGGATCGTGGGCACAATGCATGGGAAAACCCTATTCCCAGGCAGGTGTCCTAAATTAGGGTTAGGGTTAGGGTTCGGCCTCCTTGAAGTCAGGGCCCAAATCCAACTGGATGCTTATATTCGCACCCCCCTTCTGTGCAGAGGATCATGGGAAGCTAAACTTTCTAACTTATTGTGGATCGTGGGCACAATGCATGGGAAAACCCTATTCCCAGGCAGGTGTCCTAAATTAGGGTTAGGGTTAGGGTTCGGCCTCCTTGAAGTCAGGGCCCAAATCCAACTGGATGCTTATATTCGCACCCCCCTTCTGTGCAGAGGATCATGGGAAGCTAAACTTTCTAACTTATTGTGGATCGTGGGCACAATGCATGGGAAAACCCTATTCCCAGGCAGGTGTCCTAAATTAGGGTTAGGGTTAGGGTTCGGCCTCCTTGAAGTCAGGGCCCAAATCCAACTGGATGCTTATATTCGCACCCCCCTTCTGTGCAGAGGATCATGGGAAGCTAAACTTTCTAACTTATTGTGGATCGTGGGCACAATGCATGGGAAAACCCTATTCCCAGGCAGGTGTCCTAAATTAGGGTTAGGGTTAGGGTTCGGCCTCCTTGAAGTCAGGGCCCACATCCAACTGGATGCTTATATTCGCACCCCCCTTCTGTGCAGAGGATCATGGGAAGCTAAACTTTCTAACTTATTGTGGATCGTGGGCACAATGCATGGGAAAACCCTATTCCCAGGCAGGTGTCCTAAATTAGGGTTAGGGTTAGGGTTCGGCCTCCTTGAAGTCAGGGCCCACATCCAACTGGATGCTTATATTCGCACCCCCCTTCTGTGCAGAGGATCATGGGAAGCTAAACTTTCTAACTTATTGTGGATCGTGGGCACAATGCATGGGAAAACCCTATTCCCAGGCAGGTGTCCTAAATTAGGGTTAGGGTTAGGGTTCGGCCTCCTTGAAGTCAGGGCCCAAATCCAACTGGATGCTTATATTCGCACCCCCCTTCTGTGCAGAGGATCATGGGAAGCTAAACTTTCTAACTTATTGTGGATCGTGGGCACAATGCATGGGAAAACCCTATTCCCAGGCAGGTGTCCTAAATTAGGGTTAGGGTTAGGGTTCGGCCTCCTTGAAGTCAGGGCCCAAATCCAACTGGATGCTTATATTCGCACCCCCCTTCTGTGCAGAGGATCATGGGAAGCTAAACTTTCTAACTTATTGTGGATCGTGGGCACAATGCATGGGAAAACCCTATTCCCAGGCAGGTGTCCTAAATTAGGGTTAGGGTTAGGGTTCGGCCTCCTTGAAGTCAGGGCCCAAATCCAACTGGATGCTTATATTCGCACCCCCCTTCTGTGCAGAGGATCATGGGAAGCTAAACTTTCTAACTTATTGTGGATCGTGGGCACAATGCATGGGAAAACCCTATTCCCAGGCAGGTGTCCTAAATTAGGGTTAGGGTTAGGGTTCGGCCTCCTTGAAGTCAGGGCCCACATCCAACTGGATGCTTATATTCGCACCCCCCTTCTGTGCAGAGGATCATGGGAAGCTAAACTTTCTAACTTATTGTGGATCGTGGGCACAATGCATGGGAAAACCCTATTCCCAGGCAGGTGTCCTAAATTAGGGTTAGGGTTAGGGTTCGGCCTCCTTGAAGTCAGGGCCCAAATCCAACTGGATGCTTATATTCGCACCCCCCTTCTGTGCAGAGGATCATGGGAAGCTAAACTTTCTAACTTATTGTGGATCGTGGGCACAATGCATGGGAAAACCCTATTCCCAGGCAGGTGTCCTAAATTAGGGTTAGGGTTAGGGTTCGGCCTCCTTGAAGTCAGGGCCCAAATCCAACTGGATGCTTATATTCGCACCCCCCTTCTGTGCAGAGGATCATGGGAAGCTAAACTTTCTAACTTATTGTGGATCGTGGGCACAATGCATGGGAAAACCCTATTCCCAGGCAGGTGTCCTAAATTAGGGTTAGGGTTAGGGTTCGGCCTCCTTGAAGTCAGGGCCCAAATCCAACTGGATGCTTATATTCGCACCCCCCTTCTGTGCAGAGGATCATGGGAAGCTAAACTTTCTAACTTATTGTGGATCGTGGGCACAATGCATGGGAAAACCCTATTCCCAGGCAGGTGTCCTAAATTAGGGTTAGGGTTAGGGTTCGGCCTCCTTGAAGTCAGGGCCCACATCCAACTGGATGCTTATATTCGCACCCCCCTTCTGTGCAGAGGATCATGGGAAGCTAAACTTTCTAACTTATTGTGGATCGTGGGCACAATGCATGGGAAAACCCTATTCCCAGGCAGGTGTCCTAAATTAGGGTTAGGGTTAGGGTTCGGCCTCCTTGAAGTCAGGGCCCAAATCCAACTGGATGCTTATATTCGCACCCCCCTTCTGTGCAGAGGATCATGGGAAGCTAAACTTTCTAACTTATTGTGGATCGTGGGCACAATGCATGGGAAAACCCTATTCCCAGGCAGGTGTCCTAAATTAGGGTTAGGGTTAGGGTTCGGCCTCCTTGAAGTCAGGGCCCAAATCCAACTGGATGCTTATATTCGCACCCCCCTTCTGTGCAGAGGATCATGGGAAGCTAAACTTTCTAACTTATTGTGGATCGTGGGCACAATGCATGGGAAAACCCTATTCCCAGGCAGGTGTCCTAAATTAGGGTTAGGGTTAGGGTTCGGCCTCCTTGAAGTCAGGGCCCAAATCCAACTGGATGCTTATATTCGCACCCCCCTTCTGTGCAGAGGATCATGGGAAGCTAAACTTTCTAACTTATTGTGGATCGTGGGCACAATGCATGGGAAAACCCTATTCCCAGGCAGGTGTCCTAAATTAGGGTTAGGGTTAGGGTTCGGCCTCCTTGAAGTCAGGGCCCAAATCCAACTGGATGCTTATATTCGCACCCCCCTTCTGTGCAGAGGATCATGGGAAGCTAAACTTTCTAACTTATTGTGGATCGTGGGCACAATGCATGGGAAAACCCTATTCCCAGGCAGGTGTCCTAAATTAGGGTTAGGGTTAGGGTTCGGCCTCCTTGAAGTCAGGGCCCAAATCCAACTGGATGCTTATATTCGCACCCCCCTTCTGTGCAGAGGATCATGGGAAGCTAAACTTTCTAACTTATTGTGGATCGTGGGCACAATGCATGGGAAAACCCTATTCCCAGGCAGGTGTCCTAAATTAGGGTTAGGGTTAGGGTTCGGCCTCCTTGAAGTCAGGGCCCAAATCCAACTGGATGCTTATATTCGCACCCCCCTTCTGTGCAGAGGATCATGGGAAGCTAAACTTTCTAACTTATTGTGGATCGTGGGCACAATGCATGGGAAAACCCTATTCCCAGGCAGGTGTCCTAAATTAGGGTTAGGGTTAGGGTTCGGCCTCCTTGAAGTCAGGGCCCAAATCCAACTGGATGCTTATATTCGCACCCCCCTTCTGTGCAGAGGATCATGGGAAGCTAAACTTTCTAACTTATTGTGGATCGTGGGCACAATGCATGGGAAAACCCTATTCCCAGGCAGGTGTCCTAAATTAGGGTTAGGGTTAGGGTTCGGCCTCCTTGAAGTCAGGGCCCACATCCAACTGGATGCTTATATTCGCACCCCCCTTCTGTGCAGAGGATCATGGGAAGCTAAACTTTCTAACTTATTGTGGATCGTGGGCACAATGCATGGGAAAACCCTATTCCCAGGCAGGTGTCCTAAATTAGGGTTAGGGTTAGGGTTCGGCCTCCTTGAAGTCAGGGCCCACATCCAACTGGATGCTTATATTCGCACCCCCCTTCTGTGCAGAGGATCATGGGAAGCTAAACTTTCTAACTTATTGTGGATCGTGGGCACAATGCATGGGAAAACCCTATTCCCAGGCAGGTGTCCTAAATTAGGGTTAGGGTTAGGGTTCGGCCTCCTTGAAGTCAGGGCCCAAATCCAACTGGATGCTTATATTCGCACCCCCCTTCTGTGCAGAGGATCATGGGAAGCTAAACTTTCTAACTTATTGTGGATCGTGGGCACAATGCATGGGAAAACCCTATTCCCAGGCAGGTGTCCTAAATTAGGGTTAGGGTTAGGGTTCGGCCTCCTTGAAGTCAGGGCCCACATCCAACTGGATGCTTATATTCGCACCCCCCTTCTGTGCAGAGGATCATGGGAAGCTAAACTTTCTAACTTATTGTGGATCGTGGGCACAATGCATGGGAAAACCCTATTCCCAGGCAGGTGTCCTAAATTAGGGTTAGGGTTAGGGTTCGGCCTCCTTGAAGTCAGGGCCCAAATCCAACTGGATGCTTATATTCGCACCCCCCTTCTGTGCAGAGGATCATGGGAAGCTAAACTTTCTAACTTATTGTGGATCGTGGGCACAATGCATGGGAAAACCCTATTCCCAGGCAGGTGTCCTAAATTAGGGTTAGGGTTAGGGTTCGGCCTCCTTGAAGTCAGGGCCCAAATCCAACTGGATGCTTATATTCGCACCCCCCTTCTGTGCAGAGGATCATGGGAAGCTAAACTTTCTAACTTATTGTGGATCGTGGGCACAATGCATGGGAAAACCCTATTCCCAGGCAGGTGTCCTAAATTAGGGTTAGGGTTAGGGTTCGGCCTCCTTGAAGTCAGGGCCCAAATCCAACTGGATGCTTATATTCGCACCCCCCTTCTGTGCAGAGGATCATGGGAAGCTAAACTTTCTAACTTATTGTGGATCGTGGGCACAATGCATGGGAAAACCCTATTCCCAGGCAGGTGTCCTAAATTAGGGTTAGGGTTAGGGTTCGGCCTCCTTGAAGTCAGGGCCCAAATCCAACTGGATGCTTATATTCGCACCCCCCTTCTGTGCAGAGGATCATGGGAAGCTAAACTTTCTAACTTATTGTGGATCGTGGGCACAATGCATGGGAAAACCCTATTCCCAGGCAGGTGTCCTAAATTAGGGTTAGGGTTAGGGTTCGGCCTCCTTGAAGTCAGGGCCCAAATCCAACTGGATGCTTATATTCGCACCCCCCTTCTGTGCAGAGGATCATGGGAAGCTAAACTTTCTAACTTATTGTGGATCGTGGGCACAATGCATGGGAAAACCCTATTCCCAGGCAGGTGTCCTAAATTAGGGTTAGGGTTAGGGTTCGGCCTCCTTGAAGTCAGGGCCCAAATCCAACTGGATGCTTATATTCGCACCCCCCTTCTGTGCAGAGGATCATGGGAAGCTAAACTTTCTAACTTATTGTGGATCGTGGGCACAATGCATGGGAAAACCCTATTCCCAGGCAGGTGTCCTAAATTAGGGTTAGGGTTAGGGTTCGGCCTCCTTGAAGTCAGGGCCCAAATCCAACTGGATGCTTATATTCGCACCCCCCTTCTGTGCAGAGGATCATGGGAAGCTAAACTTTCTAACTTATTGTGGATCGTGGGCACAATGCATGGGAAAACCCTATTCCCAGGCAGGTGTCCTAAATTAGGGTTAGGGTTAGGGTTCGGCCTCCTTGAAGTCAGGGCCCAAATCCAACTGGATGCTTATATTCGCACCCCCCTTCTGTGCAGAGGATCATGGGAAGCTAAACTTTCTAACTTATTGTGGATCGTGGGCACAATGCATGGGAAAACCCTATTCCCAGGCAGGTGTCCTAAATTAGGGTTAGGGTTAGGGTTCGGCCTCCTTGAAGTCAGGGCCCAAATCCAACTGGATGCTTATATTCGCACCCCCCTTCTGTGCAGAGGATCATGGGAAGCTAAACTTTCTAACTTATTGTGGATCGTGGGCACAATGCATGGGAAAACCCTATTCCCAGGCAGGTGTCCTAAATTAGGGTTAGGGTTAGGGTTCGGCCTCCTTGAAGTCAGGGCCCACATCCAACTGGATGCTTATATTCGCACCCCCCTTCTGTGCAGAGGATCATGGGAAGCTAAACTTTCTAACTTATTGTGGATCGTGGGCACAATGCATGGGAAAACCCTATTCCCAGGCAGGTGTCCTAAATTAGGGTTAGGGTTAGGGTTCGGCCTCCTTGAAGTCAGGGCCCAAATCCAACTGGATGCTTATATTCGCACCCCCCTTCTGTGCAGAGGATCATGGGAAGCTAAACTTTCTAACTTATTGTGGATCGTGGGCACAATGCATGGGAAAACCCTATTCCCAGGCAGGTGTCCTAAATTAGGGTTAGGGTTAGGGTTCGGCCTCCTTGAAGTCAGGGCCCACATCCAACTGGATGCTTATATTCGCACCCCCCTTCTGTGCAGAGGATCATGGGAAGCTAAACTTTCTAACTTATTGTGGATCGTGGGCACAATGCATGGGAAAACCCTATTCCCAGGCAGGTGTCCTAAATTAGGGTTAGGGTTAGGGTTCGGCCTCCTTGAAGTCAGGGCCCAAATCCAACTGGATGCTTATATTCGCACCCCCCTTCTGTGCAGAGGATCATGGGAAGCTAAACTTTCTAACTTATTGTGGATCGTGGGCACAATGCATGGGAAAACCCTATTCCCAGGCAGGTGTCCTAAATTAGGGTTAGGGTTAGGGTTCGGCCTCCTTGAAGTCAGGGCCCAAATCCAACTGGATGCTTATATTCGCACCCCCCTTCTGTGCAGAGGATCATGGGAAGCTAAACTTTCTAACTTATTGTGGATCGTGGGCACAATGCATGGGAAAACCCTATTCCCAGGCAGGTGTCCTAAATTAGGGTTAGGGTTAGGGTTCGGCCTCCTTGAAGTCAGGGCCCACATCCAACTGGATGCTTATATTCGCACCCCCCTTCTGTGCAGAGGATCATGGGAAGCTAAACTTTCTAACTTATTGTGGATCGTGGGCACAATGCATGGGAAAACCCTATTCCCAGGCAGGTGTCCTAAATTAGGGTTAGGGTTAGGGTTCGGCCTCCTTGAAGTCAGGGCCCAAATCCAACTGGATGCTTATATTCGCACCCCCCTTCTGTGCAGAGGATCATGGGAAGCTAAACTTTCTAACTTATTGTGGATCGTGGGCACAATGCATGGGAAAACCCTATTCCCAGGCAGGTGTCCTAAATTAGGGTTAGGGTTAGGGTTCGGCCTCCTTGAAGTCAGGGCCCAAATCCAACTGGATGCTTATATTCGCACCCCCCTTCTGTGCAGAGGATCATGGGAAGCTAAACTTTCTAACTTATTGTGGATCGTGGGCACAATGCATGGGAAAACCCTATTCCCAGGCAGGTGTCCTAAATTAGGGTTAGGGTTAGGGTTCGGCCTCCTTGAAGTCAGGGCCCAAATCCAACTGGATGCTTATATTCGCACCCCCCTTCTGTGCAGAGGATCATGGGAAGCTAAACTTTCTAACTTATTGTGGATCGTGGGCACAATGCATGGGAAAACCCTATTCCCAGGCAGGTGTCCTAAATTAGGGTTAGGGTTAGGGTTCGGCCTCCTTGAAGTCAGGGCCCAAATCCAACTGGATGCTTATATTCGCACCCCCCTTCTGTGCAGAGGATCATGGGAAGCTAAACTTTCTAACTTATTGTGGATCGTGGGCACAATGCATGGGAAAACCCTATTCCCAGGCAGGTGTCCTAAATTAGGGTTAGGGTTAGGGTTCGGCCTCCTTGAAGTCAGGGCCCAAATCCAACTGGATGCTTATATTCGCACCCCCCTTCTGTGCAGAGGATCATGGGAAGCTAAACTTTCTAACTTATTGTGGATCGTGGGCACAATGCATGGGAAAACCCTATTCCCAGGCAGGTGTCCTAAATTAGGGTTAGGGTTAGGGTTCGGCCTCCTTGAAGTCAGGGCCCAAATCCAACTGGATGCTTATATTCGCACCCCCCTTCTGTGCAGAGGATCATGGGAAGCTAAACTTTCTAACTTATTGTGGATCGTGGGCACAATGCATGGGAAAACCCTATTCCCAGGCAGGTGTCCTAAATTAGGGTTAGGGTTAGGGTTCGGCCTCCTTGAAGTCAGGGCCCAAATCCAACTGGATGCTTATATTCGCACCCCCCTTCTGTGCAGAGGATCATGGGAAGCTAAACTTTCTAACTTATTGTGGATCGTGGGCACAATGCATGGGAAAACCCTATTCCCAGGCAGGTGTCCTAAATTAGGGTTAGGGTTAGGGTTCGGCCTCCTTGAAGTCAGGGCCCAAATCCAACTGGATGCTTATATTCGCACCCCCCTTCTGTGCAGAGGATCATGGGAAGCTAAACTTTCTAACTTATTGTGGATCGTGGGCACAATGCATGGGAAAACCCTATTCCCAGGCAGGTGTCCTAAATTAGGGTTAGGGTTAGGGTTCGGCCTCCTTGAAGTCAGGGCCCAAATCCAACTGGATGCTTATATTCGCACCCCCCTTCTGTGCAGAGGATCATGGGAAGCTAAACTTTCTAACTTATTGTGGATCGTGGGCACAATGCATGGGAAAACCCTATTCCCAGGCAGGTGTCCTAAATTAGGGTTAGGGTTAGGGTTCGGCCTCCTTGAAGTCAGGGCCCACATCCAACTGGATGCTTATATTCGCACCCCCCTTCTGTGCAGAGGATCATGGGAAGCTAAACTTTCTAACTTATTGTGGATCGTGGGCACAATGCATGGGAAAACCCTATTCCCAGGCAGGTGTCCTAAATTAGGGTTAGGGTTAGGGTTCGGCCTCCTTGAAGTCAGGGCCCAAATCCAACTGGATGCTTATATTCGCACCCCCCTTCTGTGCAGAGGATCATGGGAAGCTAAACTTTCTAACTTATTGTGGATCGTGGGCACAATGCATGGGAAAACCCTATTCCCAGGCAGGTGTCCTAAATTAGGGTTAGGGTTAGGGTTCGGCCTCCTTGAAGTCAGGGCCCAAATCCAACTGGATGCTTATATTCGCACCCCCCTTCTGTGCAGAGGATCATGGGAAGCTAAACTTTCTAACTTATTGTGGATCGTGGGCACAATGCATGGGAAAACCCTATTCCCAGGCAGGTGTCCTAAATTAGGGTTAGGGTTAGGGTTCGGCCTCCTTGAAGTCAGGGCCCAAATCCAACTGGATGCTTATATTCGCACCCCCCTTCTGTGCAGAGGATCATGGGAAGCTAAACTTTCTAACTTATTGTGGATCGTGGGCACAATGCATGGGAAAACCCTATTCCCAGGCAGGTGTCCTAAATTAGGGTTAGGGTTAGGGTTCGGCCTCCTTGAAGTCAGGGCCCACATCCAACTGGATGCTTATATTCGCACCCCCCTTCTGTGCAGAGGATCATGGGAAGCTAAACTTTCTAACTTATTGTGGATCGTGGGCACAATGCATGGGAAAACCCTATTCCCAGGCAGGTGTCCTAAATTAGGGTTAGGGTTAGGGTTCGGCCTCCTTGAAGTCAGGGCCCACATCCAACTGGATGCTTATATTCGCACCCCCCTTCTGTGCAGAGGATCATGGGAAGCTAAACTTTCTAACTTATTGTGGATCGTGGGCACAATGCATGGGAAAACCCTATTCCCAGGCAGGTGTCCTAAATTAGGGTTAGGGTTAGGGTTCGGCCTCCTTGAAGTCAGGGCCCAAATCCAACTGGATGCTTATATTCGCACCCCCCTTCTGTGCAGAGGATCATGGGAAGCTAAACTTTCTAACTTATTGTGGATCGTGGGCACAATGCATGGGAAAACCCTATTCCCAGGCAGGTGTCCTAAATTAGGGTTAGGGTTAGGGTTCGGCCTCCTTGAAGTCAGGGCCCAAATCCAACTGGATGCTTATATTCGCACCCCCCTTCTGTGCAGAGGATCATGGGAAGCTAAACTTTCTAACTTATTGTGGATCGTGGGCACAATGCATGGGAAAACCCTATTCCCAGGCAGGTGTCCTAAATTAGGGTTAGGGTTAGGGTTCGGCCTCCTTGAAGTCAGGGCCCAAATCCAACTGGATGCTTATATTCGCACCCCCCTTCTGTGCAGAGGATCATGGGAAGCTAAACTTTCTAACTTATTGTGGATCGTGGGCACAATGCATGGGAAAACCCTATTCCCAGGCAGGTGTCCTAAATTAGGGTTAGGGTTAGGGTTCGGCCTCCTTGAAGTCAGGGCCCAAATCCAACTGGATGCTTATATTCGCACCCCCCTTCTGTGCAGAGGATCATGGGAAGCTAAACTTTCTAACTTATTGTGGATCGTGGGCACAATGCATGGGAAAACCCTATTCCCAGGCAGGTGTCCTAAATTAGGGTTAGGGTTAGGGTTCGGCCTCCTTGAAGTCAGGGCCCAAATCCAACTGGATGCTTATATTCGCACCCCCCTTCTGTGCAGAGGATCATGGGAAGCTAAACTTTCTAACTTATTGTGGATCGTGGGCACAATGCATGGGAAAACCCTATTCCCAGGCAGGTGTCCTAAATTAGGGTTAGGGTTAGGGTTCGGCCTCCTTGAAGTCAGGGCCCAAATCCAACTGGATGCTTATATTCGCACCCCCCTTCTGTGCAGAGGATCATGGGAAGCTAAACTTTCTAACTTATTGTGGATCGTGGGCACAATGCATGGGAAAACCCTATTCCCAGGCAGGTGTCCTAAATTAGGGTTAGGGTTAGGGTTCGGCCTCCTTGAAGTCAGGGCCCAAATCCAACTGGATGCTTATATTCGCACCCCCCTTCTGTGCAGAGGATCATGGGAAGCTAAACTTTCTAACTTATTGTGGATCGTGGGCACAATGCATGGGAAAACCCTATTCCCAGGCAGGTGTCCTAAATTAGGGTTAGGGTTAGGGTTCGGCCTCCTTGAAGTCAGGGCCCAAATCCAACTGGATGCTTATATTCGCACCCCCCTTCTGTGCAGAGGATCATGGGAAGCTAAACTTTCTAACTTATTGTGGATCGTGGGCACAATGCATGGGAAAACCCTATTCCCAGGCAGGTGTCCTAAATTAGGGTTAGGGTTAGGGTTCGGCCTCCTTGAAGTCAGGGCCCACATCCAACTGGATGCTTATATTCGCACCCCCCTTCTGTGCAGAGGATCATGGGAAGCTAAACTTTCTAACTTATTGTGGATCGTGGGCACAATGCATGGGAAAACCCTATTCCCAGGCAGGTGTCCTAAATTAGGGTTAGGGTTAGGGTTCGGCCTCCTTGAAGTCAGGGCCCAAATCCAACTGGATGCTTATATTCGCACCCCCCTTCTGTGCAGAGGATCATGGGAAGCTAAACTTTCTAACTTATTGTGGATCGTGGGCACAATGCATGGGAAAACCCTATTCCCAGGCAGGTGTCCTAAATTAGGGTTAGGGTTAGGGTTCGGCCTCCTTGAAGTCAGGGCCCAAATCCAACTGGATGCTTATATTCGCACCCCCCTTCTGTGCAGAGGATCATGGGAAGCTAAACTTTCTAACTTATTGTGGATCGTGGGCACAATGCATGGGAAAACCCTATTCCCAGGCAGGTGTCCTAAATTAGGGTTAGGGTTAGGGTTCGGCCTCCTTGAAGTCAGGGCCCAAATCCAACTGGATGCTTATATTCGCACCCCCCTTCTGTGCAGAGGATCATGGGAAGCTAAACTTTCTAACTTATTGTGGATCGTGGGCACAATGCATGGGAAAACCCTATTCCCAGGCAGGTGTCCTAAATTAGGGTTAGGGTTAGGGTTCGGCCTCCTTGAAGTCAGGGCCCAAATCCAACTGGATGCTTATATTCGCACCCCCCTTCTGTGCAGAGGATCATGGGAAGCTAAACTTTCTAACTTATTGTGGATCGTGGGCACAATGCATGGGAAAACCCTATTCCCAGGCAGGTGTCCTAAATTAGGGTTAGGGTTAGGGTTCGGCCTCCTTGAAGTCAGGGCCCACATCCAACTGGATGCTTATATTCGCACCCCCCTTCTGTGCAGAGGATCATGGGAAGCTAAACTTTCTAACTTATTGTGGATCGTGGGCACAATGCATGGGAAAACCCTATTCCCAGGCAGGTGTCCTAAATTAGGGTTAGGGTTAGGGTTCGGCCTCCTTGAAGTCAGGGCCCAAATCCAACTGGATGCTTATATTCGCACCCCCCTTCTGTGCAGAGGATCATGGGAAGCTAAACTTTCTAACTTATTGTGGATCGTGGGCACAATGCATGGGAAAACCCTATTCCCAGGCAGGTGTCCTAAATTAGGGTTAGGGTTAGGGTTCGGCCTCCTTGAAGTCAGGGCCCAAATCCAACTGGATGCTTATATTCGCACCCCCCTTCTGTGCAGAGGATCATGGGAAGCTAAACTTTCTAACTTATTGTGGATCGTGGGCACAATGCATGGGAAAACCCTATTCCCAGGCAGGTGTCCTAAATTAGGGTTAGGGTTAGGGTTCGGCCTCCTTGAAGTCAGGGCCCAAATCCAACTGGATGCTTATATTCGCACCCCCCTTCTGTGCAGAGGATCATGGGAAGCTAAACTTTCTAACTTATTGTGGATCGTGGGCACAATGCATGGGAAAACCCTATTCCCAGGCAGGTGTCCTAAATTAGGGTTAGGGTTAGGGTTCGGCCTCCTTGAAGTCAGGGCCCAAATCCAACTGGATGCTTATATTCGCACCCCCCTTCTGTGCAGAGGATCATGGGAAGCTAAACTTTCTAACTTATTGTGGATCGTGGGCACAATGCATGGGAAAACCCTATTCCCAGGCAGGTGTCCTAAATTAGGGTTAGGGTTAGGGTTCGGCCTCCTTGAAGTCAGGGCCCAAATCCAACTGGATTCTTATATTCGCACCCCTTCTGTGCAGAGGATCATGGGAAGCTAAACTTTCTAACTTATTGTGGATCGTGGGCACAATGCATGGGAAAACCCTATTCCCAGGCAGGTGTCCTAAATTAGGGTTAGGGTTAGGGTTCGGCCTCCTTGAAGTCAGGGCCCAAATCCAACTGGATGCTTATATTCGCACCCCCCTTCTGTGCAGAGGATCATGGGAAGCTAAACTTTCTAACTTATTGTGGATCGTGGGCACAATGCATGGGAAAACCCTATTCCCAGGCAGGTGTCCTAAATTAGGGTTAGGGTTAGGGTTCGGCCTCCTTGAAGTCAGGGCCCAAATCCAACTGGATGCTTATATTCGCACCCCCCTTCTGTGCAGAGGATCATGGGAAGCTAAACTTTCTAACTTATTGTGGATCGTGGGCACAATGCATGGGAAAACCCTATTCCCAGGCAGGTGTCCTAAATTAGGGTTAGGGTTAGGGTTCGGCCTCCTTGAAGTCAGGGCCCACATCCAACTGGATGCTTATATTCGCACCCCCCTTCTGTGCAGAGGATCATGGGAAGCTAAACTTTCTAACTTATTGTGGATCGTGGGCACAATGCATGGGAAAACCCTATTCCCAGGCAGGTGTCCTAAATTAGGGTTAGGGTTAGGGTTCGGCCTCCTTGAAGTCAGGGCCCAAATCCAACTGGATGCTTATATTCGCACCCCCCTTCTGTGCAGAGGATCATGGGAAGCTAAACTTTCTAACTTATTGTGGATCGTGGGCACAATGCATGGGAAAACCCTATTCCCAGGCAGGTGTCCTAAATTAGGGTTAGGGTTAGGGTTCGGCCTCCTTGAAGTCAGGGCCCAAATCCAACTGGATTCTTATATTCGCACCCCTTCTGTGCAGAGGATCATGGGAAGCTAAACTTTCTAACTTATTGTGGATCGTGGGCACAATGCATGGGAAAACCCTATTCCCAGGCAGGTGTCCTAAATTAGGGTTAGGGTTAGGGTTCGGCCTCCTTGAAGTCAGGGCCCACATCCAACTGGATGCTTATATTCGCACCCCCCTTCTGTGCAGAGGATCATGGGAAGCTAAACTTTCTAACTTATTGTGGATCGTGGGCACAATGCATGGGAAAACCCTATTCCCAGGCAGGTGTCCTAAATTAGGGTTAGGGTTAGGGTTCGGCCTCCTTGAAGTCAGGGCCCACATCCAACTGGATGCTTATATTCGCACCCCCCTTCTGTGCAGAGGATCATGGGAAGCTAAACTTTCTAACTTATTGTGGATCGTGGGCACAATGCATGGGAAAACCCTATTCCCAGGCAGGTGTCCTAAATTAGGGTTAGGGTTAGGGTTCGGCCTCCTTGAAGTCAGGGCCCAAATCCAACTGGATGCTTATATTCGCACCCCCCTTCTGTGCAGAGGATCATGGGAAGCTAAACTTTCTAACTTATTGTGGATCGTGGGCACAATGCATGGGAAAACCCTATTCCCAGGCAGGTGTCCTAAATTAGGGTTAGGGTTAGGGTTCGGCCTCCTTGAAGTCAGGGCCCAAATCCAACTGGATGCTTATATTCGCACCCCCCTTCTGTGCAGAGGATCATGGGAAGCTAAACTTTCTAACTTATTGTGGATCGTGGGCACAATGCATGGGAAAACCCTATTCCCAGGCAGGTGTCCTAAATTAGGGTTAGGGTTAGGGTTCGGCCTCCTTGAAGTCAGGGCCCAAATCCAACTGGATGCTTATATTCGCACCCCCCTTCTGTGCAGAGGATCATGGGAAGCTAAACTTTCTAACTTATTGTGGATCGTGGGCACAATGCATGGGAAAACCCTATTCCCAGGCAGGTGTCCTAAATTAGGGTTAGGGTTAGGGTTCGGCCTCCTTGAAGTCAGGGCCCAAATCCAACTGGATGCTTATATTCGCACCCCCCTTCTGTGCAGAGGATCATGGGAAGCTAAACTTTCTAACTTATTGTGGATCGTGGGCACAATGCATGGGAAAACCCTATTCCCAGGCAGGTGTCCTAAATTAGGGTTAGGGTTAGGGTTCGGCCTCCTTGAAGTCAGGGCCCAAATCCAACTGGATGCTTATATTCGCACCCCCCTTCTGTGCAGAGGATCATGGGAAGCTAAACTTTCTAACTTATTGTGGATCGTGGGCACAATGCATGGGAAAACCCTATTCCCAGGCAGGTGTCCTAAATTAGGGTTAGGGTTAGGGTTCGGCCTCCTTGAAGTCAGGGCCCAAATCCAACTGGATGCTTATATTCGCACCCCCCTTCTGTGCAGAGGATCATGGGAAGCTAAACTTTCTAACTTATTGTGGATCGTGGGCACAATGCATGGGAAAACCCTATTCCCAGGCAGGTGTCCTAAATTAGGGTTAGGGTTAGGGTTCGGCCTCCTTGAAGTCAGGGCCCAAATCCAACTGGATGCTTATATTCGCACCCCCCTTCTGTGCAGAGGATCATGGGAAGCTAAACTTTCTAACTTATTGTGGATCGTGGGCACAATGCATGGGAAAACCCTATTCCCAGGCAGGTGTCCTAAATTAGGGTTAGGGTTAGGGTTCGGCCTCCTTGAAGTCAGGGCCCAAATCCAACTGGATGCTTATATTCGCACCCCCCTTCTGTGCAGAGGATCATGGGAAGCTAAACTTTCTAACTTATTGTGGATCGTGGGCACAATGCATGGGAAAACCCTATTCCCAGGCAGGTGTCCTAAATTAGGGTTAGGGTTAGGGTTCGGCCTCCTTGAAGTCAGGGCCCAAATCCAACTGGATGCTTATATTCGCACCCCCCTTCTGTGCAGAGGATCATGGGAAGCTAAACTTTCTAACTTATTGTGGATCGTGGGCACAATGCATGGGAAAACCCTATTCCCAGGCAGGTGTCCTAAATTAGGGTTAGGGTTAGGGTTCGGCCTCCTTGAAGTCAGGGCCCAAATCCAACTGGATGCTTATATTCGCACCCCCCTTCTGTGCAGAGGATCATGGGAAGCTAAACTTTCTAACTTATTGTGGATCGTGGGCACAATGCATGGGAAAACCCTATTCCCAGGCAGGTGTCCTAAATTAGGGTTAGGGTTAGGGTTCGGCCTCCTTGAAGTCAGGGCCCAAATCCAACTGGATGCTTATATTCGCACCCCCCTTCTGTGCAGAGGATCATGGGAAGCTAAACTTTCTAACTTATTGTGGATCGTGGGCACAATGCATGGGAAAACCCTATTCCCAGGCAGGTGTCCTAAATTAGGGTTAGGGTTAGGGTTCGGCCTCCTTGAAGTCAGGGCCCAAATCCAACTGGATGCTTATATTCGCACCCCCCTTCTGTGCAGAGGATCATGGGAAGCTAAACTTTCTAACTTATTGTGGATCGTGGGCACAATGCATGGGAAAACCCTATTCCCAGGCAGGTGTCCTAAATTAGGGTTAGGGTTAGGGTTCGGCCTCCTTGAAGTCAGGGCCCAAATCCAACTGGATGCTTATATTCGCACCCCCCTTCTGTGCAGAGGATCATGGGAAGCTAAACTTTCTAACTTATTGTGGATCGTGGGCACAATGCATGGGAAAACCCTATTCCCAGGCAGGTGTCCTAAATTAGGGTTAGGGTTAGGGTTCGGCCTCCTTGAAGTCAGGGCCCACATCCAACTGGATGCTTATATTCGCACCCCCCTTCTGTGCAGAGGATCATGGGAAGCTAAACTTTCTAACTTATTGTGGATCGTGGGCACAATGCATGGGAAAACCCTATTCCCAGGCAGGTGTCCTAAATTAGGGTTAGGGTTAGGGTTCGGCCTCCTTGAAGTCAGGGCCCACATCCAACTGGATGCTTATATTCGCACCCCCCTTCTGTGCAGAGGATCATGGGAAGCTAAACTTTCTAACTTATTGTGGATCGTGGGCACAATGCATGGGAAAACCCTATTCCCAGGCAGGTGTCCTAAATTAGGGTTAGGGTTAGGGTTCGGCCTCCTTGAAGTCAGGGCCCAAATCCAACTGGATGCTTATATTCGCACCCCCCTTCTGTGCAGAGGATCATGGGAAGCTAAACTTTCTAACTTATTGTGGATCGTGGGCACAATGCATGGGAAAACCCTATTCCCAGGCAGGTGTCCTAAATTAGGGTTAGGGTTAGGGTTCGGCCTCCTTGAAGTCAGGGCCCAAATCCAACTGGATGCTTATATTCGCACCCCCCTTCTGTGCAGAGGATCATGGGAAGCTAAACTTTCTAACTTATTGTGGATCGTGGGCACAATGCATGGGAAAACCCTATTCCCAGGCAGGTGTCCTAAATTAGGGTTAGGGTTAGGGTTCGGCCTCCTTGAAGTCAGGGCCCAAATCCAACTGGATGCTTATATTCGCACCCCCCTTCTGTGCAGAGGATCATGGGAAGCTAAACTTTCTAACTTATTGTGGATCGTGGGCACAATGCATGGGAAAACCCTATTCCCAGGCAGGTGTCCTAAATTAGGGTTAGGGTTAGGGTTCGGCCTCCTTGAAGTCAGGGCCCAAATCCAACTGGATGCTTATATTCGCACCCCCCTTCTGTGCAGAGGATCATGGGAAGCTAAACTTTCTAACTTATTGTGGATCGTGGGCACAATGCATGGGAAAACCCTATTCCCAGGCAGGTGTCCTAAATTAGGGTTAGGGTTAGGGTTCGGCCTCCTTGAAGTCAGGGCCCAAATCCAACTGGATGCTTATATTCGCACCCCCCTTCTGTGCAGAGGATCATGGGAAGCTAAACTTTCTAACTTATTGTGGATCGTGGGCACAATGCATGGGAAAACCCTATTCCCAGGCAGGTGTCCTAAATTAGGGTTAGGGTTAGGGTTCGGCCTCCTTGAAGTCAGGGCCCAAATCCAACTGGATGCTTATATTCGCACCCCCCTTCTGTGCAGAGGATCATGGGAAGCTAAACTTTCTAACTTATTGTGGATCGTGGGCACAATGCATGGGAAAACCCTATTCCCAGGCAGGTGTCCTAAATTAGGGTTAGGGTTAGGGTTCGGCCTCCTTGAAGTCAGGGCCCAAATCCAACTGGATGCTTATATTCGCACCCCCCTTCTGTGCAGAGGATCATGGGAAGCTAAACTTTCTAACTTATTGTGGATCGTGGGCACAATGCATGGGAAAACCCTATTCCCAGGCAGGTGTCCTAAATTAGGGTTAGGGTTAGGGTTCGGCCTCCTTGAAGTCAGGGCCCAAATCCAACTGGATGCTTATATTCGCACCCCCCTTCTGTGCAGAGGATCATGGGAAGCTAAACTTTCTAACTTATTGTGGATCGTGGGCACAATGCATGGGAAAACCCTATTCCCAGGCAGGTGTCCTAAATTAGGGTTAGGGTTAGGGTTCGGCCTCCTTGAAGTCAGGGCCCAAATCCAACTGGATGCTTATATTCGCACCCCCCTTCTGTGCAGAGGATCATGGGAAGCTAAACTTTCTAACTTATTGTGGATCGTGGGCACAATGCATGGGAAAACCCTATTCCCAGGCAGGTGTCCTAAATTAGGGTTAGGGTTAGGGTTCGGCCTCCTTGAAGTCAGGGCCCAAATCCAACTGGATGCTTATATTCGCACCCCCCTTCTGTGCAGAGGATCATGGGAAGCTAAACTTTCTAACTTATTGTGGATCGTGGGCACAATGCATGGGAAAACCCTATTCCCAGGCAGGTGTCCTAAATTAGGGTTAGGGTTAGGGTTCGGCCTCCTTGAAGTCAGGGCCCAAATCCAACTGGATGCTTATATTCGCACCCCCCTTCTGTGCAGAGGATCATGGGAAGCTAAACTTTCTAACTTATTGTGGATCGTGGGCACAATGCATGGGAAAACCCTATTCCCAGGCAGGTGTCCTAAATTAGGGTTAGGGTTAGGGTTCGGCCTCCTTGAAGTCAGGGCCCAAATCCAACTGGATGCTTATATTCGCACCCCCCTTCTGTGCAGAGGATCATGGGAAGCTAAACTTTCTAACTTATTGTGGATCGTGGGCACAATGCATGGGAAAACCCTATTCCCAGGCAGGTGTCCTAAATTAGGGTTAGGGTTAGGGTTCGGCCTCCTTGAAGTCAGGGCCCAAATCCAACTGGATGCTTATATTCGCACCCCCCTTCTGTGCAGAGGATCATGGGAAGCTAAACTTTCTAACTTATTGTGGATCGTGGGCACAATGCATGGGAAAACCCTATTCCCAGGCAGGTGTCCTAAATTAGGGTTAGGGTTAGGGTTCGGCCTCCTTGAAGTCAGGGCCCAAATCCAACTGGATGCTTATATTCGCACCCCCCTTCTGTGCAGAGGATCATGGGAAGCTAAACTTTCTAACTTATTGTGGATCGTGGGCACAATGCATGGGAAAACCCTATTCCCAGGCAGGTGTCCTAAATTAGGGTTAGGGTTAGGGTTCGGCCTCCTTGAAGTCAGGGCCCAAATCCAACTGGATGCTTATATTCGCACCCCCCTTCTGTGCAGAGGATCATGGGAAGCTAAACTTTCTAACTTATTGTGGATCGTGGGCACAATGCATGGGAAAACCCTATTCCCAGGCAGGTGTCCTAAATTAGGGTTAGGGTTAGGGTTCGGCCTCCTTGAAGTCAGGGCCCAAATCCAACTGGATTCTTATATTCGCACCCCTTCTGTGCAGAGGATCATGGGAAGCTAAACTTTCTAACTTATTGTGGATCGTGGGCACAATGCATGGGAAAACCCTATTCCCAGGCAGGTGTCCTAAATTAGGGTTAGGGTTAGGGTTCGGCCTCCTTGAAGTCAGGGCCCACATCCAACTGGATGCTTATATTCGCACCCCCCTTCTGTGCAGAGGATCATGGGAAGCTAAACTTTCTAACTTATTGTGGATCGTGGGCACAATGCATGGGAAAACCCTATTCCCAGGCAGGTGTCCTAAATTAGGGTTAGGGTTAGGGTTCGGCCTCCTTGAAGTCAGGGCCCACATCCAACTGGATGCTTATATTCGCACCCCCCTTCTGTGCAGAGGATCATGGGAAGCTAAACTTTCTAACTTATTGTGGATCGTGGGCACAATGCATGGGAAAACCCTATTCCCAGGCAGGTGTCCTAAATTAGGGTTAGGGTTAGGGTTCGGCCTCCTTGAAGTCAGGGCCCAAATCCAACTGGATGCTTATATTCGCACCCCCCTTCTGTGCAGAGGATCATGGGAAGCTAAACTTTCTAACTTATTGTGGATCGTGGGCACAATGCATGGGAAAACCCTATTCCCAGGCAGGTGTCCTAAATTAGGGTTAGGGTTAGGGTTCGGCCTCCTTGAAGTCAGGGCCCAAATCCAACTGGATTCTTATATTCGCACCCCTTCTGTGCAGAGGATCATGGGAAGCTAAACTTTCTAACTTATTGTGGATCGTGGGCACAATGCATGGGAAAACCCTATTCCCAGGCAGGTGTCCTAAATTAGGGTTAGGGTTAGGGTTCGGCCTCCTTGAAGTCAGGGCCCACATCCAACTGGATGCTTATATTCGCACCCCCCTTCTGTGCAGAGGATCATGGGAAGCTAAACTTTCTAACTTATTGTGGATCGTGGGCACAATGCATGGGAAAACCCTATTCCCAGGCAGGTGTCCTAAATTAGGGTTAGGGTTAGGGTTCGGCCTCCTTGAAGTCAGGGCCCAAATCCAACTGGATGCTTATATTCGCACCCCCCTTCTGTGCAGAGGATCATGGGAAGCTAAACTTTCTAACTTATTGTGGATCGTGGGCACAATGCATGGGAAAACCCTATTCCCAGGCAGGTGTCCTAAATTAGGGTTAGGGTTAGGGTTCGGCCTCCTTGAAGTCAGGGCCCACATCCAACTGGATGCTTATATTCGCACCCCCCTTCTGTGCAGAGGATCATGGGAAGCTAAACTTTCTAACTTATTGTGGATCGTGGGCACAATGCATGGGAAAACCCTATTCCCAGGCAGGTGTCCTAAATTAGGGTTAGGGTTAGGGTTCGGCCTCCTTGAAGTCAGGGCCCAAATCCAACTGGATGCTTATATTCGCACCCCCCTTCTGTGCAGAGGATCATGGGAAGCTAAACTTTCTAACTTATTGTGGATCGTGGGCACAATGCATGGGAAAACCCTATTCCCAGGCAGGTGTCCTAAATTAGGGTTAGGGTTAGGGTTCGGCCTCCTTGAAGTCAGGGCCCAAATCCAACTGGATGCTTATATTCGCACCCCCCTTCTGTGCAGAGGATCATGGGAAGCTAAACTTTCTAACTTATTGTGGATCGTGGGCACAATGCATGGGAAAACCCTATTCCCAGGCAGGTGTCCTAAATTAGGGTTAGGGTTAGGGTTCGGCCTCCTTGAAGTCAGGGCCCAAATCCAACTGGATGCTTATATTCGCACCCCCCTTCTGTGCAGAGGATCATGGGAAGCTAAACTTTCTAACTTATTGTGGATCGTGGGCACAATGCATGGGAAAACCCTATTCCCAGGCAGGTGTCCTAAATTAGGGTTAGGGTTAGGGTTCGGCCTCCTTGAAGTCAGGGCCCAAATCCAACTGGATGCTTATATTCGCACCCCCCTTCTGTGCAGAGGATCATGGGAAGCTAAACTTTCTAACTTATTGTGGATCGTGGGCACAATGCATGGGAAAACCCTATTCCCAGGCAGGTGTCCTAAATTAGGGTTAGGGTTAGGGTTCGGCCTCCTTGAAGTCAGGGCCCAAATCCAACTGGATGCTTATATTCGCACCCCCCTTCTGTGCAGAGGATCATGGGAAGCTAAACTTTCTAACTTATTGTGGATCGTGGGCACAATGCATGGGAAAACCCTATTCCCAGGCAGGTGTCCTAAATTAGGGTTAGGGTTAGGGTTCGGCCTCCTTGAAGTCAGGGCCCAAATCCAACTGGATGCTTATATTCGCACCCCCCTTCTGTGCAGAGGATCATGGGAAGCTAAACTTTCTAACTTATTGTGGATCGTGGGCACAATGCATGGGAAAACCCTATTCCCAGGCAGGTGTCCTAAATTAGGGTTAGGGTTAGGGTTCGGCCTCCTTGAAGTCAGGGCCCAAATCCAACTGGATGCTTATATTCGCACCCCCCTTCTGTGCAGAGGATCATGGGAAGCTAAACTTTCTAACTTATTGTGGATCGTGGGCACAATGCATGGGAAAACCCTATTCCCAGGCAGGTGTCCTAAATTAGGGTTAGGGTTAGGGTTCGGCCTCCTTGAAGTCAGGGCCCAAATCCAACTGGATGCTTATATTCGCACCCCCCTTCTGTGCAGAGGATCATGGGAAGCTAAACTTTCTAACTTATTGTGGATCGTGGGCACAATGCATGGGAAAACCCTATTCCCAGGCAGGTGTCCTAAATTAGGGTTAGGGTTAGGGTTCGGCCTCCTTGAAGTCAGGGCCCAAATCCAACTGGATGCTTATATTCGCACCCCCCTTCTGTGCAGAGGATCATGGGAAGCTAAACTTTCTAACTTATTGTGGATCGTGGGCACAATGCATGGGAAAACCCTATTCCCAGGCAGGTGTCCTAAATTAGGGTTAGGGTTAGGGTTCGGCCTCCTTGAAGTCAGGGCCCAAATCCAACTGGATGCTTATATTCGCACCCCCCTTCTGTGCAGAGGATCATGGGAAGCTAAACTTTCTAACTTATTGTGGATCGTGGGCACAATGCATGGGAAAACCCTATTCCCAGGCAGGTGTCCTAAATTAGGGTTAGGGTTAGGGTTCGGCCTCCTTGAAGTCAGGGCCCAAATCCAACTGGATGCTTATATTCGCACCCCCCTTCTGTGCAGAGGATCATGGGAAGCTAAACTTTCTAACTTATTGTGGATCGTGGGCACAATGCATGGGAAAACCCTATTCCCAGGCAGGTGTCCTAAATTAGGGTTAGGGTTAGGGTTCGGCCTCCTTGAAGTCAGGGCCCAAATCCAACTGGATGCTTATATTCGCACCCCCCTTCTGTGCAGAGGATCATGGGAAGCTAAACTTTCTAACTTATTGTGGATCGTGGGCACAATGCATGGGAAAACCCTATTCCCAGGCAGGTGTCCTAAATTAGGGTTAGGGTTAGGGTTCGGCCTCCTTGAAGTCAGGGCCCAAATCCAACTGGATGCTTATATTCGCACCCCCCTTCTGTGCAGAGGATCATGGGAAGCTAAACTTTCTAACTTATTGTGGATCGTGGGCACAATGCATGGGAAAACCCTATTCCCAGGCAGGTGTCCTAAATTAGGGTTAGGGTTAGGGTTCGGCCTCCTTGAAGTCAGGGCCCAAATCCAACTGGATGCTTATATTCGCACCCCCCTTCTGTGCAGAGGATCATGGGAAGCTAAACTTTCTAACTTATTGTGGATCGTGGGCACAATGCATGGGAAAACCCTATTCCCAGGCAGGTGTCCTAAATTAGGGTTAGGGTTAGGGTTCGGCCTCCTTGAAGTCAGGGCCCAAATCCAACTGGATGCTTATATTCGCACCCCCCTTCTGTGCAGAGGATCATGGGAAGCTAAACTTTCTAACTTATTGTGGATCGTGGGCACAATGCATGGGAAAACCCTATTCCCAGGCAGGTGTCCTAAATTAGGGTTAGGGTTAGGGTTCGGCCTCCTTGAAGTCAGGGCCCAAATCCAACTGGATGCTTATATTCGCACCCCCCTTCTGTGCAGAGGATCATGGGAAGCTAAACTTTCTAACTTATTGTGGATCGTGGGCACAATGCATGGGAAAACCCTATTCCCAGGCAGGTGTCCTAAATTAGGGTTAGGGTTAGGGTTCGGCCTCCTTGAAGTCAGGGCCCAAATCCAACTGGATGCTTATATTCGCACCCCCCTTCTGTGCAGAGGATCATGGGAAGCTAAACTTTCTAACTTATTGTGGATCGTGGGCACAATGCATGGGAAAACCCTATTCCCAGGCAGGTGTCCTAAATTAGGGTTAGGGTTAGGGTTCGGCCTCCTTGAAGTCAGGGCCCAAATCCAACTGGATGCTTATATTCGCACCCCCCTTCTGTGCAGAGGATCATGGGAAGCTAAACTTTCTAACTTATTGTGGATCGTGGGCACAATGCATGGGAAAACCCTATTCCCAGGCAGGTGTCCTAAATTAGGGTTAGGGTTAGGGTTAGGGTTCGGCCTCCTTGAAGTCAG
Source organism: Python bivittatus (assembly GCF_059951505.1). Classification (NCBI taxonomy): domain Eukaryota; kingdom Metazoa; phylum Chordata; class Lepidosauria; order Squamata; family Pythonidae; genus Python; species Python bivittatus. The sequence goes on along the minus strand of NW_028277074.1, from coordinate 43,993,338 downwards.
GGCCCAAATCCAACTGGATGCTTATATTCGCACCCCCCTTCTGTGCAGAGGATCATGGGAAGCTAAACTTTCTAACTTATTGTGGATCGTGGGCACAATGCATGGGAAAACCCTATTCCCAGGCAGGTGTCCTAAATTAGGGTTAGGGTTAGGGTTCGGCCTCCTTGAAGTCAGGGCCCAAATCCAACTGGATGCTTATATTCGCACCCCCCTTCTGTGCAGAGGATCATGGGAAGCTAAACTTTCTAACTTATTGTGGATCGTGGGCACAATGCATGGGAAAACCCTATTCCCAGGCAGGTGTCCTAAATTAGGGTTAGGGTTAGGGTGAGGGTTCGGCCTCCTTGAAGTCAGGGCCCTAATCCAACTGGATGCTTATATTCGCACCCCCCTTCTGTGCAGAGGATCATGGGAAGCTAAACTTTCTGACTTATTGTGGATCGTGGGCACAATGCATGGGAAAACCCTATTCCCAGGCAGGTGTCCTAAATTAGGGTTAGGGTTAGGGTTCGGCCTTGAAGGGCATTATTTTGATACACAATTTTATATTCTATATATATACACAATTTTATATTTTATATATATACAGTATATATATGCTTCACACAATGTTTAACCATACCTGTAACAGTGCACTCTATTTTATTTCTAACAGGTTAACTTGCTTTTGCCTTGTAAAGAGCACTGGCTTCTTCTCCCCCCCCCCCCCATCTCTTTGCTGAATGCCCGATTGTCTTCGAAGAAGCAATTAGCTGAATACAAGTTGTTTGTTTTACCAAGTTTGCAACAGTCGTGGGGCCCTGCATTCCAGAGAGAGAGATAAGAAAAATCTTGTATGCCATTCTCTTGGTAACCAGAAGAAAAAGTTACATTTAAGTTTACCTTCCTAAGAACCACCTTTCACTTGCTCAGACCGTCCCAAAAATCCCTTGTATGGGTGTGAGGGGATGTACTATCTGATTACAGATTTACATGTCTATAAAGTCTCTGATGTTTGTGTGGTGAGGTGTGATTTCATCAACATTTCTTGTGAATGTGTTGATTGGGGTCACCCAGCTGTGTCTTGATCAAAATACATCTGTTATCTTATAGAAGCCTCGTCTCAAGTCTTTTTATTTGGCTTTATTGAGACTTGGGAAATAAAAGGTGCCATACATTTTTGGCGAGCCAGCCAGGAGTCCCGAAGGCAGGGATTCCTTGGGGAGGCTGCTTTAAGCCCCCCTCATTGCCTTCACAACAGCGGACGGGGAAAATCGATGGAGACCATCCATCAATGTCAAGCGCGCGCCTGGAAAGTTTTCCAGTGACCTTGTGCTGATCGCCGTCGGCAGACTCCGCTCCTGCTGGGCCTGAATGCTCCAAAATTGAGGCTTCTCCCTTCCGTTGTATAAAGACGGATTGGGAAGGGTGAGTATGCTTTTATTAGGTGGGGAGTGGTGCCTTGTGAGTGCGTGAATGAGACATGGGAAACTTCTGTTAGAGATCTGCCCATGAAGTGAGTGTGTGAGGATCTTAGTGCGGTTCCTCTTATTACCCATGTGAGGTGATAGAGGCCACGACGATCCGCGTGGTTGATTTGTGTGTGTGTTGGAATATATTGTCCTAGAGGAGGATTCCAAGGTAGGAGGGTGCACTATTAGATGGAAAAGGATTTCACATTAGGGAGGGTACTCTGGCCAGACCCCGAGCTGATTGAAGGAAAAATCAGCCCGAGAAATTCCTAGAAATCCTGAGCTGAGGCCCTGCGTCGAGGGAAAGATGAACAGGGAGCAGGCAGCCCGAGAAATTTTCCTGTGCCTCTCAAAGAATCCCGAGTTGACGGAAAGACCCGAGAAATCCTCTAGGCAGCACGCACCATAACTCACAGCAATAGAAGGCTTAAAAAGAAAAAAGAAAAAAAAAAGAGGAAAAAGAAAAGAAAAGAAAAAAAAGAAAATCCACTAGGTGGCACTATGGGGAACAGCAACAGCCGCCTGAGTGAAACAGCAAGGAAGGAAGCCGCGGCAGAAAGCTTTATGCCGGCAAAAAGCCCTACGCCGCTGCAGTGTGTTATTAAGCACTGGGACATTTTAAAACCCAGAGTTGCAATGAAATTGAGTTTTAAAAAGAATAAACGTTTGGCCACATTATTGGCCCAAATGTAGGATTTTGGCCACCAGAAGGTACTGTTGATGGAGAGTTCATAAATATTTTTGCCAGCTTTTTGGCTTCAAGTGGCAGAATTGAGGAAAAGATATATGCTAAATTTTTCTTTAACCTCTTCCTTCGCCCAGACATTCAAGTTCTATGTGGGCTGAAAACCAACCCTGTAAAACTTTTTTCCCTGCAGCCGAGAGCTGAGCAGGACACAGAAACAAAGCTAAAGCACAAAACGGAGGAGGAGGAGGAGGAATTTCCCCCCCCTTATTGTACTCCAATGGCCCCTCCTCCGCCTCCTGCATCAGCTCCTCAGGCATCTCCATTGCCAGCCCCCACGGGCTCTGCTGCTGCAGCAACCCCCGCAGCTGGGACTGCCCCCCCCCACTGCCTTTAACTTCTGCAGCTGCTTTTCAGCCAGCTTCTCAAGAATTTTTAGTGGCAGCTTCACAGTCACCAGTGGCTGTGAGTAGCCCTTCACATACCAGGACAGGACTTGTTTACAACACGGACTCTCCTGATATTTTTGTTGCTCCACTACGGGGGCAGGACCCTAATCTCCTTGCCCCTCTTAGACAAGTACCAATGGGCAACCAATTGGCTTTTATTCACACTCCTTTCACTACCAGTGATTTATTTAACTGGAGAGAAGGATTGCCTCCTTATCGTGAGTCTCCACAGCAATATGTGGATCTTGTTCAACGCATCATTTGTACTCACAAACCTACCATCCCAGATCTTTTTACTTTGATGTCAGCCTTTTTATCATCAGAAGAGAAGCGTCAAGTACTTAAAGCAGCCACTGAAGCATACACAGCTGCAAGAAATCTGGATGTGCAGGCTGGCCGCCCGCTTGGAGCTTGGCCAGCTGCTGAAGATGTTCTGGTGCCAAGTTATGAGGCTAATCCCAATACTCCAGATGGGGCACTAGTTTTGGAAAGGGTTAGAACTGCTTTCCTTCAGGGACTGCGACTGGGTGTGCCAAAGACAGTGAATTTTCATCGTGTCCACCAAATTGTTCAGGAACCCAAAGAATCCCCTATGGAATTCCTGACACGCCTTAAAGATGGCTACCGCCGCTTCACTGATCTTGACCCAGAAGCCCCTGCCAATGAAGTTATGATTAAAGCTGCTTTCGTTGGCCAAAGTGCTCCAGATATTAGGAAAAAACTCCAAAAGTTACCTGCCCCATCCACCCAAAATTTTGAAACCCTTCTCCAGATGGCTTTCACTGTTTATTCTCAGAGAGAGTTAGAGGATGAAAAGAAAGAAGACAAGAAGATGCGTAAGCAAGCATCTCTTCTTGCACTGGCCATTCGCCCCCAAAGCAAAGGGAGGCAAGACTTTTTTCAAAGGCCAGATTCTTTCCTTCCCTCCCAGAGACGCATAGAGAGAGATCAATGTGCAAAATGTGGACAAATTGGCCACTGGAAAAATGAATTCGTGGAATGCCAAGCCTGATGCCCAACCTTCAAGGGCTTACAGAGGCCAAAGAGGACCAACACAGAGAGGCCAACCGCTCTTTAAAGACTCAGCTTGCAAAGCTCTGTCAAGAAACCCAGCTCCCCTGGCCAAAGATGCTGCCCCTTGCTTTAACACGTATTAGGGCCATGCCCAGAGGGCCACTGATGTTGTCACCTTTTGAAATGCTTTATGGGAGACCGTTTGTATCTCATGAAATGCTAACTGCATGGACAGGTGAAAAGAACATTTCTCAATATTTGCAGAAGCTGGCGCACGTCCTATCTTTTATCTCACTGCAGGTCCGAGACGCCTTGCCAGTTGCTCCTGATGTACCACCCATCGCCCAGCCAGGCCAGTGGGTCAGAGTGAAGGAGCTGTTCCCATCTTGCACTGATCCAAAGTGGTCCGAGCCGAAGCAAGTACTCCTGAGCACGCCCACTGCTGTAAAAGTCGAAGGCATCAAAGCTTGGGTGCACGGATCCAGGATCAAGCAGGTGAAGGAACCCCCAGATACCTGGCAAGTTTCCTCAGTTGATGGACTTAAACTAAAATTGCAGCGCTCTCTAGCTTCACCAGCAGATCTTTTCAAGGACTAATTAGGTCCACCGGTAGAGGCCTAATTCAGGAACAGAAGATTTGAAACCATAGACTTTACCAGCCACACAAACCCCTAGATGTGCTGGCTTGGTCACAACCCAAGTTGTGAAACTGACTACATAAGAAGCATCTTATGTTCAAAAGCAAAGGGAGGAAATGAAGGGCATTATTTTGATACACAATTTTATATTCTATATATATACACAATTTTATATTTTATATATATACAGTATATATATGCTTCACACAATGTTTAACCATACCTGTAACAGTGCACTCTATTTTATTTCTAAAGGGTTAACTTGCTTTTGCTTTGTAAAGAGCACTGGCTTCTTCTTCTTCTCCCCCCCCCCCCATCTCTTTGCTGAATGCCCGATTGTCTTCGAAGAAGCAATTAGCTGAATACAAGTTGTTTGTTTTACCAAGTTTGCAACAGTCGTGGGGCCCTGCATTCCAGAGAGAGAGATAAGAAAAATCTTGTATGCCATTCTCTTGGTAACCAGAAGAAAAAGTTACATTTAAGTTTACCTTCCTAAGAACCACCTTTCACTTGCTCAGACCGTCCCAAAAATCCCTTGTATGGGTGTGAGGGGATGTACTATCTGATTACAGATTTATATGTCTATAAAGTCTCTGATGTTTGTGTTGTGAGGTGTGATTTCATCAACATTTCTTGTGAATGTGTTGATTGGGGTCACCCAGCTGTGTCTTGATCAAAATACATCTGTTATCTTATAGAAGCCTCGTCTCAAGTCTTTTTATTTGGCTTTATTGAGACTTGGGAAATAAAAGGTGCCATACAGCCTCCTTGAAGTCAGGGCCCAAATCCAACTGGATGCTTATATTCACACCCCCCTTCTGTGCAGAGGATCATGGGAAGCTAAACTTTCTGACTTATTTTGGATCGTGGGCACAATGCATGGGAAAACCCTATTCCCAGGCAGGTGTCCTAAATTAGGGTTAGGGTTAGGGTTCGGCCTCCTTGAAGTCAGGGCCCAAATCCAACTGGATGCTTATATTCGCACCCCCCTTCTGTGCAGAGGATCATGGGAAGCTAAACTTTCTGACTTATTTTGGAGCGTGGGCACAATGCATGGGAAAACCCTATTCCCAGGCAGCTTCCCTAAATTAGGGTTAGGGTTAGGGTGGAATTTTGTGCTTAGAAACAGTTTTGAAGAGACTTTTGCCGGACTGCCGACATTTACCTCCCCCGGGGGAAAATTCGTCATGCCGGCAGTTCGGTCGCTGGCCAGGGGCCGAAAAGAAGGTGTACCCGAATTCAAAAATGGAAGCCGGTCTGTGATTCGGGCTGGAATTTTATCCTTAGTAACGGTTTTGCAGAACCTTTTGCGGAACGGCCAGTTTTACCTCCTCCGGGGGGAAAATTCATGATACCGGCAGTAAGCGTGCAGGCCAGGGGGCCGAAAAAAAGGGGTAACCAATTTCAAAAATGGGGGGCGGAATGAGACTCGGGGTGGAATTTCATCCTTAGAAACAGTTTTGCAGAGCCTTTTGCGGAACGGCCGATTTTACCTCCCCATGGGGAAAATTCATGATGCCGGCAGTATGCGCACGGCCCAGGGGGCCGAGAAAAGGTGCACCTGATTTCAAAAACGGAGGACGGAATGAGATTCGGGGTGGAATTTTATGCTTAGAAACGGTTTTGCAGAGACTTTTGCGGACCGGCCAATTTTGCCTCCACGGGAAGGCCTGGGAGGCGAAAAAAAGGTTCATGCGTTCATTCCTACCAACCAACTGCAGACTAGAAACTGGGTAACCAAGAACAGTAAATGGGGCTTCTTTGATTCTGCAGACTTCAGAAGGAGTAGCTGACTGCTTCTGATCACCCACATGTCATTGGCAGGCTCCAGTCCTATACACGCTCATCCAAGATTAGTCCCATTGAGATCCACTATGAGATTTAGTTTTAAGTAAATGTTCTTACCACTGTACTATAAATAATACTTCTGAACAGGCCTCAGTAAGACTCAAACTGCTGCAGTTGTCCATATGTTATGGGAGAAGGTCATAGTTATTATTAGGTTAATCTTATTAGGAAAAGACCCAGTTTGGTGTAGTGGTTAAGGCATCAGGCTAGAAACTGAAAGACTGTGAGTTCTAATCCACCCTAGGCACAAAGCCAGCTGGGTGATCTTGGGCCAGTCACTCTCTTTAAGCCCTAGGAAGAAGGCAGCAGTGGCAAACCACTTCTGAAAATCTTGCCAAGAAAACTGCAGGGACTGGTCCAGGCAGTTGCCAGGAGTCAAGACTAACTCAAAGGCAGCCCCCATCCCAAAAAAATCTTATTAGTCTTGGAGTAACAGAACACCCCAAACACTCAGACTCCATACAAAAGGAATATTAAATAAACTGCCTACAAACCACTGATCCATGCCCTTCCTTCACATTGTGTGGAAATGCAAAAAAACTCCAAGTAGTTCTTAAAACAGCTGTGGATTTTTCAACTGATTTGAAAGAAGTGCTTCAGACTTTGTGCAAGTAGCAAACTCCTTTGCTGCTCATTAAATCAGCAGCATCTTTTTTCAGGTTCACATAAAATCATCATCATCATCATCATCATTATTATCATAAAACTTTTCAACAGAATAAAAGGAATACAAATTTTGAATTGAAGAGAAAAAGAATAGAGAAAAGTAATAAATGAAAAAGAAATAAAGAAAAAGAAATAGAAAAGAAAAAAAAGAAAAGAAAAGAAAAGAAAAGAAAAAAGAAAAAAGAAAAAGTAATTAAGAAGTGGCTTCCAATCTTCTTAACAGCAATTATAAGTAAATTTATATTTTATTCTACCACTCACTATAGTTGCATTATAATTTCCTTCTTTCCATAATCTACCCTTTCTAATAATCAAATCTATAAATCACCAGTTCATTTTTTTCCTTTTTTCTGCAGAAAGTCCATAAGGGGTTTCCAGTCACTAATCAATGTAGTCATTGATCTTCCTCTAAGCAAACAAGTTAATTTTGTCATCTCTGCTAGTTCCATCATCTTCTCCAACCATTCCTACATTATGGGTATTTCAGACTCTTTCCATTTTTGTGCTTATAGTAGTCTCACAATGGTGATCATATATAAAAATAAACTTCTGGGGCTACATTTTAGCAATTACATCCATTCATTATTGTTTCTGTTTTTCTGTGATCTTCAGGAATTTTTGTTTCTTTAAGTATTCATCAATCTTTGTCAGGGAAACTTCTCCTTTATATAATTTCTGCATCTAGAAACCATTTTCATTCTCCTGGCTAAAATGGTTTTATAGGACTTTATGCCTGAAGATCAGTGTGAGTTTTTACCTGAAAGCCAGTTGAGAAGTAATATCAGAAATGTATTGGACATACTGGAATACTTAGAACAACATAATGAAAAACAAGCTGCATTGATCTTTCTAGATGCAGAAAAGGCTTTTGACAATTTGAACTGGGCTTTCTTGTTTAAAATTTTGGAAGATATGGACTTAGGTGAGAATTTTATTAAATGGGTAATTTAGAATAATATTGACGAAATATTTTTGATCTTTAAATTATCTGTTATCTGTATGGTATTTCTATGTTGTAATTTCATTATCATTTTTGTCTGTTTTTCTTTCCTCAGTCTATATGCCAAACGTTTCCCTGGCTTATTTGCAAATTCAAAATTCCTTTGTTTTGCATAATTCATTTTTATCTCCATTTCTGTTACTGTTAACATGGACAGCTGCTGTTGTAGGAGTTTAATTTGTCATGAAATAATTTTCTGGGGATTTCTTTAATTCTTTCATTTTTATCTCATCTAAAATCACTTATGTTTTCTGTCTCTCTTTTTTTTTTAATTTGCTATTATATTGTATAAAATGTCCCCTCATAAAAGCTTTACTTGCATCCCAAACCATCCTTCTGTCTGTACCTTTATTAAGATTATAGTCAAAAAATTATTTTATCTTCTTTTTGCAGTCTTACATTACTATTATCACAATGTAATTTTTAAATAACAACATTCATTAAATGATATCTGAAAGGGAGACTACTTAGCAGAAGATACTGAAAGCTTTGCCTCCCATGAAATAAGTACTAATTATGAGGGTGGGGGTGGTTTTATCATTCTATCTCTATATTATGTTGTTTTATTTCAAAAACTATGATAAGCAGTATATGTGGGAAAATATACATGGGAAAGTTATTTTGATTTCCATAAAAAGTGGGATGTATTAAACAGATCCCATTGTATATATTGGTAGGATATCTTCAGACAGTAGTATGTGTATGATAAATACAAGAGAGAGAGAGAGAATATGATCAGTCCATAAAACATATTGCCTATGTAAAATTAATATTAATTAATTGATTAAATAAGCATGTCAGTCAAACCGCTCTGCATCCTACATGACAGAGTTTTGCCTCACTTAAAAAAACAGTACTGCTTGAGTCCAGAAGTAATAGTTGTAAATAAGACTGATCATAATGCCAGGGAATTCAGTTAAGTGTAGGATTAACAGCTAACGGCAGATGTCAGCATATAATGAACAGTATAATAAAACATGTCTGCTGATTTCAGTGTCTCCTTCTCCTCATGGACCTATTCTAGATTCAAATAGAATGCCCTTGTATCTCCCCTCTAAAACCACTGATGGTGCATTGAACTGTGCCAAGGTTAGGGACTTCCTGAGTTTGGGGACAGTAATTTGACTTAAATATCTAGCAGGTCTAGAAAGGGTGTGAGCGCTACTTTAAAAGACATCTTTAGGGAGAGAGATCAGATCTGATTGAATACCAATGTCCTGAAGATGTTGCTTGATTGCCTCTACTTTATTACTATTTATTTAAATTTATTATAGCTGCCCAACTCCAATGGATTGGATTGGATTGGATTGGATTGGATTGGATTGAATAAATACCCAAGAATTCCAGTTTCTCATGTATTGCCTTGGTGCAAAATGAAAAGAAATCATAAGATAGGACCCAGGGGTTAGACCTGCTGGGGAGAAAAACAGTTTGGTCCCGTACATAAAAATGTCTATCAAAATCCTGGATTCGATCTTACTAATACAGCCTCACAACACAGGATCACATTTGAAATGCATTATGGGCTTTCAAATATGGTCCTAAGGAACTTAGTATGAATTCTTTCCACAGGGGCAAAAGAGGTATATAAACAGATCCATTACTGCTCCATCCTACTTCACCCATGCTCCTCCTAGGCAGCCGCAATCTGTTGGCCAGGTTATTATTCAAACACAGGTTTAGCACTTTCAAAAGAACACTGGACCCAAGTTCAGAAATAGCTTCAGAGATCATAAGTGCAAGTCTGAGGGAGTCTGTTTCCGGTGAGGCTGGAGAACTGACACCTGCAGCTTTTGAGGACACTGCGGCTAAAAAGCAGCTGGATGTGGGATCCAGACTGCCCGTAATTCTCTCTGGACAAAAGAGAGATCTTGAGATTACCCTCATGCATTCTGGGCAGCTGGGGTTTTTCTGTGAGTCGGCAGCAGAAACTGTTGTTTTTACAGCCACTTGCCATCAGCTAGGAGTCTTGGGTTTGCTCAGTCATGCTCTGAGCTGTTCATGTGACCTTCTTAAGGACTCAAAATTCATCTAAACCTCATCTTTTTAATCACCTTGGAGTTTAATTTTTTTTCTTACTGTTTCATTAAGATTGAAAAACCTTCAGAGCTGCAAGTTGGATGTTCATTGAGTGCTCTTTAATCCATTTAAAAAGAAAGAAAATTACATGTTTCCAGCTCTGTAAGATCTTTATTTTTTGTAATATATAACAAAAGGGGAAATATAGTATTGTTCTTTGGAAAGCTTTTAAATACCAAGGATCTGGCTGAAATTTATTTAAGAAAAGACTTGGAAGTTAATTAAAAAGATCCTCTTGTGTGGGAAAGAACTTTATGTTTACATTTTGACTTGATAACGAAGCCTTCAAGGTTAATCACTAGAGAGCACCAGATGGCCACCTTAAAGGAAACATTTTTTAAACTGGTTCAAGAAATCCTAGGAGTATTTAACCCTATATTGGAACCAAAAGTTGCTACTGAAGAGAATCAAGTTCCTTGGAAAATAACTGCAATGGATTTTAAGGTGGATTTAAAAATTATAGCCTACAAGAAAGAGATGGAAATATTGGATTTACAAATGGAATTGGATAATCATTTGAAAATTTAAAAAGATATACAAATAATATACCAAAAGAAGGATGTGGATTACCTGTTTAAATTGGAATATAAGAGACTTATAGGAGTGGCTACATTGAAAATACATATGGACTTTGATAAAGATGATAAAGATTTCCAGAGAAGAGACAAGAAGAATAGAAGGCAGGTGTTAGAACTTTATCTATTGGATTCAAGGATTGATGGGAAGAAGAAGAAAAAATATAAAACTGGTTTATTTGATTATGGTTAAGTAATGGTTTGTTATTTTTGGTGATGCTTAATGGTTACTTTGACTGGATAACTCTTTTTTGGAATAGGTGTAATGGATTAATTTGTACTATCTCTGTTACTATTTTTGGTATACAAATAAGGGATGATTATTTTTGGCAATGTTTAATAGTTTTTTGGGTTTAATTTTTTTGTAATGTTTAACTCTTAATTGGGTTTAATTATGGGTTTTTGTAATGTTTAATTGTCAATTGGGATTTTGATTAAGCAAAGGATTAGAGGAATTATGTTTAAATGGAAAGGAGACTAAATGCTTATATTGCTAGTTATGTCTGTTAATCTTTACACCTTTTGTTGATTAATAAGGAGAGCTGAGGATGGGTTTATAGAAAATGGGGTGACGTATGGAATGAAGATGTATTTGGTACTATTTTAAGTGACAGTGATAACTTGTTAATGTTGTATATATTTGCTGGGGATGAAGGGGGAAGTTTCTTATTATTATTACTTTTTTTGTTTTGGTGGGGGGATTTTTTTTCTTTTTCTTTGCACTGACCTTTTTCCAAAAAAATCTATTTTTGTATTTGACTTTTGTATTAGTTTTATCTGTTTCATATACAATAAAAATTATTTTAAAAAAGAAACTTCTTCACCTGTGATTTGTTCACTGGAGGACTTAATAGCTAGTTGAATCCACTCATTCAGAACATCTGACTATGCTCACTAAGCCCCACAGCACCCATAAGGAAAGCAATTGGTGGTTGGTTTTCCCACCAGCAGTGCGCTTAGTAGAAAGGTAAACGAAGCTACGAGTCCCTCAATTGGTTTTCTTAACTTATAGTCTGCATTAAAACTATAAGGGCAACAGCAGTCATTGGCACTGTTATCAAGACAGTATAGCACTTGGCAATGAGGCAGTATAAAGTAGGATATTTTTCTGTCATGTTTTATAAATAAATAAGCCTTTCTCAATAGATAGGTCTATTTCCTCATCCCATGAACCTGTTGTTATGTCAAACTATAAAAAGTAGCCTAATGCCAAGGAAGGAACAGTTAGCTTGATACCTACAGTACATGTCTTCAATTATAACATTATGGGTTTCCTTAAAATTCGTAGATCTGAGGTATTATTGGGCCAGAATTACTCATTATTATCAATCAGAATATACTGCTCACATGTTCCATCTTTTCCTCCTTAATGGACTTTTTTTTTCTTCAAGAAAAGGACCTGAGGAAAAAAACATTACAAATGGACTTAAAATTCCAATAAAATTCCATGAATGAGGTAGGATAATACTGCAGTAAAAACCTTATCTGGAAAGATAACCAGAATTTACAAAAGAACTGTATCTCTGCAGAAGTGGAAGATACCTGAAGACATCTAGCAACCTTTCTTCATTAGTCATTTTCTGAGTCGCTAGCATAGCCTGGCAACCCCAAACATTATCTCTAATCCCCAGGACTCTGGCCTTATTTCTTCCCCAGACCATGATTTGCACATTCTTTTCCTGCAGCCTTCCATATTACAAAATACTCAGCAGCTGTATACCATTATGCTGACAGTTCTTTTTATTGACACAGCAAAGGCTGAATTCTACTGAACATCTTAAATGAGGAAAGGCTGTAGGAGGTGACTAGAGAAGATGTTCATTCTTTCTTTCACCTCTTCCAAGGCATAAGAGAACAAAAGACCACTGCTTTGAGACAGAAACTAAGGAGAAGATAGGAAAAATTGGGGCTCAGTGAGTTAAAAGCACTGGACATCCTGACTGGGCAATAATAGGAGATGTGGTTTGACATATTTAGAAGTCCTTGTAGAAAGCTAGACTAGATTTTGTCTGTTGAAGTATTTCATCTCTTCCTCTACATATCTCATCTGGTGGATCTGCGAATATATTCAAATATTATGAAATACCACAAACCTTCAGGGCCAGTTTTCCAGAAGAAACCAAATCTTCTTACACTTCAGAATAGTTGGGCAAACACAAGAGTAATATAAAACCATGGGAAATTTTCAGCAGAAGTAGTTATCTAATTCTCTTTAGTACAAGTTTAGTATGTGGCTATCATGGGGGGAAATAAGTTCATGGTGTATCCAGTTAATTTTACTCAGAGGGTTTTAGCTACATAATCTCACTTTGCCCCTTGGGAACAACTGCTGTGTTCTTGAAGTTAAACCAAGACACATTTCTTTTATTGTAATGAGGGAGAAACGGCAATTGGTAGGATTTAATTTTCTAGGATACAGGATTGTTGCTATCAGCTGAGCTTTACAATTGAATGAAATAATAATTAAAATATTAAAATAATAATTATTGATTTTATAGATCTTCAGCTGGAATGCTGTGACTCATACGGAGAAGGCCTCATAACAGAGAAGACTAAGATAGAAAAATAGCAATGATTACAGATCACCCTCAGGTATTGCCATCAGATTTCCTTTCTCTGGTGATGTGAATGCTCTTTCAGGCTGGATCCAGATTCTTTTTCTCATTGTTGTTGTTGTTGTCTATAATGGCTAAAGATGTTATCACTAAGCACATTATTCAAAGTTGTTATGACTAAGCACATTAATTCTGCAGTTACAGAGAACAAGCAAATGGCATCCTTGTTCCAGTCAAAGGCAGGCTACCCTAAATTTCTTGGTCACCAGAGGCAGAAGATTTCACAAGTGCATAACAATGAACTCCTTAGCTCTGGTTATGTCAGTGATGATGTGAGAATGAGGAAAGTGGTGACTGACATTTAAGAAGGAAAATCAAGCACATTCTTACAAATCCAACATGGCAATGGGTAAAAACTGACCCACTAACTAAACCGAACCAAAACAAGAAAAATCATTAAAAAATATTGAACGATAGCAGCCGGCTGGAAATACCAGACAGAAGCAACACAGAACAAACTTCTCTTTGCCACTTCATTGCTGTTGCAAATGCAGGCTAGGCCCTGAGATTAAAGACAAAACAGGCAATAATTATTGAGTAGAAAAGATTTACAGCAACTTTTCTTATTTGGTACTCTCCAGATGTCCATTGCTGAGCTTCAACAAATGAAGGTCATGCTAATAGGGATTACAGGCATGAAGTCAAACTCATTTTAAGTCCTCTGAGGCTAGAGCAAGCTGATTTATAGGAACTGGTATACTACACTACAACGGTTGTCTCCAACAATATTCCAAAAATGCAACATCTATTTGAATATGTGTGAATGCCGTGGACAACACTACAAATGAGTCAATTTCTATTGTTTTGAATGTTCACCTGCTATTTGAAGCGGGTTTGGGACATCTATTACTTGATTGCAGCTTATCCTTGCACTTCCCTGGGAAACTGAGTTTACCCCCATGTCTCCACTCTCTTCCCAGCCAATATTTGTAGCACCTTCTTTCTTTCCCACCAGCCTGCCCAGCCCCTCATCTTCTCACCACTCTCATATCTATGTTTACACCAATATTCACATATCTTCCTCTTTCCCATCAGCTGCCTAGTATCCCCCCCACTCCCAATTTTTCTACCACACTCATAGATTTTTGCAGTGCCTTCTCTTCCACATTGCTATCAGCCTACCCTCCCCACCACACACTCATCCATCTTCACAGCACTTCGCTCCATCCCTTCCACACCTCTTCTGATCTTCACAGTGTATTACAGTCTTCTTTTGAAATGTACTTCCTGTATGTGAGATAGATAGATAGATAGATAGATAGATAGATAGATAGATAGATAGATAGATAGATAAAGTGCACATCCTTGAAGCACCCTTGGAATTTCTTGAGTTGGCCTCGCAGTGGGAACCCCAATAAAATTTTGCTTCATCAGTGGCATGATTTATTTCCAAAGAAAATATTGCCTACAATTTTCCATCAGACAATATATAAATATATACAGTATTTTTCATATAATTATGTATTATTGAGCTTGTAAATGGCTGACAAATAAGAACTGCTTTCCACTGAGCTTGGTCTCTTTGATGGCATTCCTGATTGGCTGGGGCTGGGGCTTCAAAAGATGTTTTGATGATTTGGGAAGCATCGCACAGCCCTACTTGCTTCTACACCATAAAATGGCTGTGAAATCCACCTGCAATATAAAGTCTGTCTGTGGAATTCAGTAGCAGGACTGGCAAGTTGATCCACTGTGTGTGATTTGATAGCTCACAGCAAAGGACAGAGTCTGTAGTCTTTTCTGTTTTCTCCAGCAGGACCCGTAATGTCCTAATACAGGACTTCAAAAACATTTACAAGAGCTACAAGTATTTTCAAGGAATGATTTCTTGCGGCAAATTTTAGTCATGTCCGATTTACATCATGTTATGTTTCTGTGGTTAAGAACTAAGTTTAGCTCCTCACTGGGCTTCCTCCTGTAATGTTTCAGAGCACAATAATAATAACAACATTAAACTCCATACCCTTAGGAAGAATTCTACCAGAGGGTCACATTTTCTTCCATTTCAATTAACCTACTTGTCATACACAATGCTATCTACATTCAAAAAACACCCAAAGTGTTTCTTAAGCTCTTTTAGCGAGTTGAATTAAATAAATACTTACAGTAACTTGTTGCTATTTGTACCCAAAATGTAATGGCCATTCTTCCAGTCAACCTTCCTAATGCTCAGCATCCTTACTGGGCAGTCAGTTTTACTGTCTCTTGGCAACTTTGTTTAGAATTGTAGTCCTTTTTCATATTCTAAGACACCCAACTGCAAAAACAATCTCCCTGGTTTAAATAGATTAACAGTCCATGAAACACAACAGCATTAATGCTAAGAGTTCTGCACCTAGAACATTTTATCATACGCAGTTACTACATTTCTACTATAATCTGTCAAATCTTTTTTTTTTTTTTTTGCCCCTGTAAAATGTCCACATTAAACCAGTAAAAAGCCAGTAATGTCTATTGAGTGCTACTACTATCTCAGTCTGCAGCAACCGAACAAATGTTATGCAAATCATGCTGAGTGCATGATTATGGAAATTAGCTGTTCGTGATGCATCCCCTCAGTGTCCATGGCTTTGAGCTAATTGTCTCCCTGTCCATGAATTACAGTTAATGGGATGTGCTCCATTATGAGATGTCTGTACTTATGAACATACGGAGCTGCCTTAGAATGTCAGACAATTGGTGGGTTTTTTGCCCACTATTACTCCAATTGGCATCAGAATTTCTACACTAAGGTAACATAGATTTGCCAGCTTACTCTTCCTTGCTAAGAGATGTGACTAGCTTCAGTACTTTGAAAGAGTTCAGTTCTTCCCAGCTCATCACAAATTAATGCCAACTGGAGTCATTCTTTTCTTTTCTTTTTAAAAATGGGATTTTCAATTGAGCTATAGTTAATGAAAGGAAACTTTAGATGGAAAGCAATTTATTTGCCCACATTTGGTATATTCCCTGAGCTACCGCTAAGATACATTTGTCACACAAAGAAACCATCATGTGGGTTTTCCTCTGCTTGATCCTGAAAAGAAGATTAATCTTATTTTTTTAGGCTTCTATTATTCCTCTTGCTTCTGTGTGTGAGTGTGTAGAGTGGAGAGACAGAGAGAGAAGCTCATAAATATTTTTTTTTTTAAGCTCTCTATTTTTTTTCTTTGTTCTTTTTCTCTGAGATTGTTTGTATAACTTGCAGGACTATTTCCATCCTATATAGTATTCAGATGGACCAAAAGCTCTTATTATGTATGTATGAGATATATATCTCTGAAACCACCAATAATTCCTGCAGTTTTATGGGCAGTGTCCAAATAAATTAAAAGGCATATAAAAGCATATAAAGTATAATAATATAAAAACAAGCATATCTCAGAGCTACAAGTACCCCAAAGAGTTTTGCACATGTATTGTAGGATAACCTTGTGAGCTAATTCACAGAATAGATAAGTGATGGGGAACCTATGATGCATGTGTCAAAGGTGGCATGCCATGGCATTTTGGGTGACACAACAGCATTTACCAACAACCGACAACGATTCTCCCTATTTGAGTTACCAAAGAAACTGAGTCTGTTTTAATCGTATTTCATTTTTGTGATTATTTGACGTTTCTTTATATAATACTTAGCACCACACATGAGAATTGTTTCTCTTTTGTTCGTGGGGTGGGGGGACATGCCAGCAGAGTCAAGTTAGGCATTTTCCAAATTTTTGACACACCAAGCCCAAAAGGTTCGCCATCATTGGAATAGATTAAAGTAATTAATGCTGAAAACAAACTGCTATGTGAACAAAGAGACAAATTTAAAGACTAGTGGTGCATGAAATGGAAAAAAAAAAATTGTTGCAAACCCCAAAGAAAAACTTGTGTCTTGAAAGTTCTGTGAGTGCTGGTTGGGCTTCTGTGAGAATTATTTCTCACACTGATAAAAAGACTGACATATCAAAAACATGGAATAGATATAAATGGTTCCTTCACAAAAGAGACATGTGTCCAGCCCTCTGCACAGAAAGATTAAGAGGAATCAGACAAGAGTTCTTTTGCCCTAAAGTTGCCTATATATGGATTTCTCATTTAAAAGTAGAGCCCTTGCTAGATTTCTTGTGTTATAACTTTTAACTTTCTTCTAATAAATATTATTAGCTACACTTATTGGATTCTTGTTTCTTTCCTCTTCAGGCTGCAAGGAGAAAAGTTTGACAGCTGCAGTTTGTGAGTTTGGGGTTGCTCTGGCTTTCAGCTGAGACAAAACCCAGAGAGAAATGTCTTAAGGTTTTAGTAGCATAAGTTTGCTGTGCACCAGGCTACTAGAAGATCTTAACAAATGCCTTTTTTCACTATCTCAAGGATAGGAAAAGGAAAGTTCTGGAAAGATCTGAAGGGTGAGCTGACCTATTGGATATGCTGTGCTTGAAGCCAAATATATCATTGACAGTAGCAAAGACTACCCACCTGCTCTGACACCACCTCCACCCCATCTTATCTGCACCTTAAGAAAGGAAGCCCCTCTGAAGATTGGAGGAGGTAGGCCAGTTGGAGATGCTACGGTGATGGCAATTATCCAATCACTCTGCCTGACAGCCCCCCCAAACTTTCCAACACATCACTCATCCAGCCCCTTCAGGCATCCATCAGAACATATACAACCTATCCTGTTTCAGATGTTATGGAGAAGACAAGCTGGGTGTCATCAGCATTTTGATGGTACTTCTCTGCAAAACCCTTTACTTTGCTGGTAGCTTCATATAGTTGTCAAGAGCAGTGGGGACCTCACATTATAACTGTAGGTTGCCAAGGAATAGTCACTCAATATTATTCCTTGCAAATGTGAATAGAACCATCTCCAACCCATTGAGAATAATGCCACAGTCAACAGTATCAAAAACTGCTAAGAGATTCACCAGATCAACAGTCATGTTCCTTGAGGGAAAGAGATAGGAGGCCATTCATCAAGGTAACCAAAAACAGATTCAATCTTAATCCTGACCTAAATCCAAATAATCAAGATAATTATTTTACAAGAAGGTATGCAGCTGCACAGTCACAGCAGCCTGTTTAGAAATGGAAAATTTGCCACTGCACAATAGAAGTCATACATTTTTGGATGCAAGGAAGTCTCCTTCCCTCCCAGGACTAAGCATATCTTGATATATTTTTTTTAAGGCTGAGAGCACTACTCCATGTTACAAAGATGTAGAGATTTACATACACTAATTTAAATAGTTATGGTTGATAAAATATAATGCTTTTCTTCTGTTCTTTTTTCAAATGATGAATTTTAGTTACAGTTTCCATAAGGTGATTATTTCTTAACAAGCATCACTGCTATCATTAATAAGCAATAATGTTATTTTTATTCATGGTATGTGTCAAGACTATTGTCACTTCTGGAGAAGAAATGGTGAACTGAAGACAGCTCTGCTAAAAGCAGAGCTGATGACCCTGGCAGAATGAAGAGTCAGAGAGTAGAGCAGCTCTTTGTAATTCCTTTCTGGACAAGGAGAGAACTTGAGATCACCCACAAGTGCTCCAGACAGTTGCTCCTTGCAGGGATACCACAAGACAGCAGTCTCCAGTGGGTTTAGAGTTCTGGGAGACAAAGAAATAGCCATCTTGCTCAAACTGCATTCAGCACCTTTAAAAGGTCACTGGGTTCACATACTTCCTTTTCTAATCACTTTCAGAATTGCTTGTTTTAAAAGCTATTAAGAAGCTTTGGATTGACAAGTTTGAAAATACTGGATGAGTTTCATTCAATCCTTAGCAAAAGCAGATTTAAATACAAGTTTAAGGACTTAAAAATATTTTTGGGGAGAATAAACAGCAAAACATTGATTAGAACCTTGATTTTGGAAAGTTACAGATGGACTAAGGTTCCAGATGGATTTGAAATAAGATTTTGGAACTAATTATAAGAATCCTTCCCATGGGAAAATGCTTTTGTTTTTAATTCTTTTACAAAAAACAGGATGGGATTTTGAAGGTTGGACATTAGAAGGAACTAGAAGGAACTAGAAGAAACTAAAGATTACAATTAAAGGAGAAGAAAATTTAAATTCAACTTACAAATATAGAATGAAGCACAATATTTTAACATTGGACATACTGAAGGATATTTTTGAACGTATTTTAGACCCAGAAGTTAATTTTAAGAGTGTCTGCCTCTATAGATAGAGTGTGTTTAAAAGATGTTATGGAAGAGGAACAAGTTTTACTTGACAAGACTGAGATTGATCTGAAAGTGGATTTAAAAATGACAGGCTACAAGAATGACATGGAAAAAGATGCTACACTGGACATACAAAAAAACCAGCTCATGTCTTAATAATTAAAAGGGATATACAAATAACAGACCAAGAGAGTGACTTGGATATTTTCCTATATTAGATTTAAAAAGAGACTTGTTAAAGCTTTGAAGAAGTTTGTGAGAAGGGACAAAGAAAAAATGAAAAGAAAACAAGTTCTATGACATTATTTGAAGGGACTAAATATCAAGATTGTTAAAAGTAAAAGGAAGGAATATAAAATTGGTTTATTTGATCAAGGTTAAAATAGATATGTTGTTTCTAGTAACACTTAATGGACTTTTGCTGACATCAGGACTGAAATGATGAGGCTTTGTGGATTTGTTTATAGATAAGAGTTGAGATATGGGAGGAAGAGATCATTTGTTGTATTTTAAGAAAAGATGATAAGTTACAAAAATTGTTTATACTCCTTGTGATGTAGGGGGAAGTCATTTATTGATATATTTCTTTTCTTTTCCTTTACTATATTCTTATTTTTTCTTTCTATTTTTTCTTTTTTTCTGCACCTTCTATTTTTTCTTTTTATTGTTCAATTTTTTGGTTTGCATTAGCTTTCATTGTTGCAACTGTAATTTTTAATAAAATTACTATTAAAAAAGACTATTGTCTACACATCAAATCCTAGGATTGCTTTTTTGTAAATGATAGCATAGATATGCATCCTGAGGACTGGAGATGCATTCTTATGCAAGTTTTTGTCAGTTTCTCCTGTTCGTGCTCCTTATTTCCTTTCTCCTTGAATAGCTACAGTGGGGCAAAAAAGTATTTAGTCAGCCACCAATTGTGCAAGTTCTCCCACTTAAAAAGATGAGAGAGGCCTGTAATTTTCATCATAGGTATACCTCAACTATGAGAGACAAAATGGGGGAAAAAATCCAGAAAATCACATTGTCTGATTTTTAAAGAATTTAAATGTAGTTGGAAACTACTTTCTCTTGCAAGTCTATAATGGGAATGCTACATATTTTCAAACAATCCTTATACATGAAACAATGTATTTTTAAATGCCTTGTGATATTGTTATTTCTCCTTGGAAACATATATTTTCAATTTTCTAGAAAAAGCTTATTGCAAATCAGGGAGAGTCTCCACATCCACCCAAAACAGTCATGTATTCCAGTCTTACCATATTTAGTATTTTATTTTAAATTTTAATTATGGAAATATTGGTGGCTACAGCCACTTCAAAACAAAATATTGGTGTTTAGCTACTTGCAATCTTTATTTCCCAAAATATTCTTGGGCCCATGTGAACCCAGTAGTAAGACATGGAACTGGAGGGCAACACTTCATTCTGAAGCTCTTCCTGATGCCAGGATAAGAGCAACTGATCTTCACTGCCATTCCCTACTCAAGGGCAAACCATTAGAAATAGCAGCAGAGCAATCAAATTAAGAGTTTATAATGACCTGGAGCAGGTGGATATCACCCAGTGCAGTGCAAGGATGAAATGAGGTGACTCAGGGAGGGCTACAGATGTGGAAACTATGGAAAATTGAGACAACTCAGGGAGAAAATGGAGAAAGAGTGTGTTTAGTTATCTTGTGTGTCCGTGTGTATATGTGAGAGAGAAAAGGAATGAGGAAGATTTAGTTGGCTATTAACACAGTAGGACTAATTAAAGCAGCTGTGTTGCTTGCAAGGCTCTTCCAATAGAAGAGAATATCTGTAACTCAGGGTTGAACTGTGGAGCCTTTGGTGCTCTCTGAGTCTGGTTGTTTGCTTACAGATGTTTCATTACCCAACTTGGCAACATCATCAGTGTGAGTGTGGGGTTTGCTGACTGTTTATATACAGGATTAGATTAAAGTATTTGATAGGGAATTCCTGGAAGCTTGGCATTCAGACAAATCAGCCATCAAAAGACACATAGAGATAAATCACATTTATGCAGCATTCAAAACAGACAATTAAAAAAACTGAGGAAAGAAGCAAAAAGACCAGAACACATCCCCTCCAGCAGCCCACATTCAGATAAGCAGGGATCAACACCAGACAAACGATCAGGAAGAAAACAATACGCTAATTTCCACTCAGGAAGAAACTACACCCCCACCAAAACTGGCAGAGCAAACTACTATATATAAACAGGTAGCAAACCTCATGTAATGAAGCATCTGCAAGCAAACAACCAAGCTCAGACAGCGCCAAGAACTTCATGCAGCTATTTCAGAAGTTGCTCCCGGCTGTTTCTGCACGCCCTTAGTAAAGCAAAGCAAAGCAAAGTAACCTATTTGCTTCCCTGGGTAAACTGTGGATACGCTGCTGAAATTGTTGTGTGAGACAGAGAGTTTAGGAAGGATTTTCATAGATAATATAGGCCTGTGGATCTGACCCAGAGGTGAGGCTATGCTTCCAGGATCAGAATCATCCCTACCTTGAATTCAGAGTCTTGGACAAGTTCTTGATATTAGCACTCATCCACTTGTCTTTCAGTGAAGTGGCTCTCTGTGATGAAGAATATTGAAGAGCCAATCTTCAATATAATAACAGCCAGTCTTCAATCATTCAGACCTGCTAATTTCACAACTGCAAGAGTAAAAAGACTGCCCCTCCCCACTGAGCTGCCACGGGTAAGAACAAGACCCTCACTCCACTCCATGCAAAGAGAAATAAAAGATGTTACTTGTATGCTCTCTCTCTCTCTCTGTGTCTCTGTCACTCACTCACACACACACCCCCCATCATGATATGTGGTCATAAGCTCCCCTCCCTTAAAAAAAAGCTGTTCTATAAAGGAACAGCTGAGAAGGCATCAAGTCACCTTAGCCTTAAAAGATCTGAAGCCCCAGAAGCAAGGTTGAAAGAGAAGGGAGGAGTTCTTGAAAATGGGGAAATGGATTCTAATCAAAATGATAACAACTTAAGTGTAATTTGTAGCAGAACCCTCAATATTAGGAACAGATAAATCCTAACAGATTTAACCTATTTCAAATATCACATATTTTTATTTGGTTCACCTCAACAGACATAGTTTGATGTTTTTCTAGACCCACATCTTAAAGCATTACTTCAGCCTTTTTTTTTTTCCACACTGCCCTTTCTAAAGTCATCATTACTCATTAAGTATATTGTGCAGCAAGCAGAAATAGGTCAAGGATGAAACTCTTCCTCTTAGGGGGAGGCACACAAGAATTGTATAAAGCTATTTTCAACTTTTCATGGGATTACACAATGGATGAATGCTGCTGCCGCTGACTTACAAATCAATGCTCCACACAAAGGGTGGGGGGGAAATCTTTTCAGATTTCATATGCTAAAGGCATTGGTTTAGGATTCTGTTCTAAAAGATAATTCTGTGAGTCTTCAATATACTTTGCATGCATTTCATTTTGCTCTGGGTACCCCAAACCAAAAATTCTGAAACAGAAAAAAGGAAGGACTGCTCTATGTAGCTGGAATCAGACATAATACAGTGGTACCTCGGGTTACGAATTTAATCCGTTCCGTGACTCTGGTCGCAACCCGATTTGTTCGCAACCCAAAGCAAATTTTCCCATAAGGTTCAATGTAATTACCGTTAATCCGTTCCGGCATCCGCAGACCACGCATCAAGGGTGGAAAAACGGCTGCGGACCGTGCGGCAGGGCGGAAAAACGGCCGCAGACCACGTGGCACGGGCGGAAAAATGGCTGCGGACCACGTGGCACGGGCGGAAAAATGGCCATGGACCACGTGTCACGGCAGAAAATGGCCGCGGATCCAGTTCGTACCCCGAGGCGGAGTTCGCAAACCGAGGTAAATTTTTGCGGCCAGAGCTGGTCGCAACCCGAAAAGTTTGTAAGCAGAGGCGTTCGTAACCCGAGGTACCACTGTACTAAAGATGATTCCATGTAACTTGCATAAGGTTTGGGCTAGTGCAATATTCACTTCTTTCTCCTCCAGCATAGCCACCAATGATCAGAATGTCCACATGTATTTCCATCTAAGCTCACTTCTGTATGGGCTGTGTGCTCTCACGTTGTCATCTGTGTTTGGCAGCTGAGCCAATTTATTCCTGGCTTGGCTATGATATACTTAGAGTAGCAGAAAAGGCTACTTACTTTCCCATTTTTGGCACTGAAACTGAGCTGAGCTTGTGGGTGGGTTATTTCCATTAATGGAAGTGCCTGTCTCACTCTCCTTCTTGGACTATAACACACATTACTCCCCTATCTTGCAGAAGAGCCTTTGGATCCTTTCTTCTGTTAGTGAGGCATCTCTGTGGATCCTCTAAACAATACTGCTCTTTTACTCTTTCCAGCTGCCATAGCAACATGCAACCAAGGTTGGAGATATTGGGGAAAGGATCTGGCTACCAAAATGCCACTCTGCTATCATTGCACATCACAGCTTGCAAGAGGTTTTAAATGCAAAGGAGGAACAGGATCTGCAGTGAGAAAGTTTTGCATCATAACAAGTTCTTTCCCCCCACAGACGACCAGAGAATTTGATATAATGCATATTAAAAATGTAGGATGAGCACCAGCAAGTTGTTTTAGTTCCCTTTTAATTCAGGAAAACTGACCAGGGGCACAGGGGTGGAGTTGGCAAAAGTGAAGAAAGTCACAGCTCAGTTGTGCTAGGTAAGGAACAGGACAATGAAAACTGTAGGATGTGGATGAGCCCAGAGAAGAGCCTACAATTTTCAATGAACCTAGAAAGGCTACTCTTAACTATTGATT
The DNA here is from genome assembly GCF_059951505.1 of Python bivittatus. Classification (NCBI taxonomy): domain Eukaryota; kingdom Metazoa; phylum Chordata; class Lepidosauria; order Squamata; family Pythonidae; genus Python; species Python bivittatus. The sequence continues at coordinate 43,969,355 of NW_028277074.1, read as the reverse complement.
ATGATATGAATATGTGACCTAGACCCCTCCAGCTATCATGAATGACAGTTCTCATAAATCTTAGTTAGCTTATGGAACTTATCATCCATAACATCTATGGAAACAAGTCAGGAACTGAAATGACCTTATGAAGTTTTCTCCTCCTCCTATATTTGGCATGACCTGGTGTGCACCAGAAGTGTCACCATGAAGTAGCAGCAGTGTCCACTAGATCCTATTGCTTTTCTCTGCCAGCTCCACCCCTTTTGGATGCATGCAAGCTCCATTCCTTTTGGGCAATGTCATGACACTTGTAGGGAAGGAGAAGCGCTTGTGTTACGATGCTGCAACACTGTTTCCATCCATCTGATGTCCCTTGATGCCCTCCAATGTCACCGCTGAAGGAATGCCTTCTTCACTGTATGAACATTATAACCAATTATAATTGGTAATTAAAATCAATCCCAAATCAATCTGAGATTGTGGAGACATATTCCTTGAGCAAGGTTGACTCCCCTTCCCCCAGACTATTTGTTGTTTTAGGCCAGGAATAGCAAATTTGTGTTCTTTCAAGTATTGTTTGATTCTTTTATCAGCACCAGCTACAGGTTCAGATGATGGGTCAAAGGTGTCCCATTGTATAGTAGATAATTAAGCACTGTTAATATAGTTGAATCAGCCAAATAATTAATCTGGGCAGTCAATTCTGGAATATAGAACCTTTCACAGTAATTTAGAAACCAATAATGCATATATTAAGATGATGTGTACAATAGATTATTTGTACAACTGAAAAAATGTTAATATTTAAAAAGTAAGCAGTTTAACTAGGTGTGTGTGAGAGAGAGACACATACACGCAGAGAGAAATGAATACCTCATTAAGGCTCTGTTGTACTTGAAACGTTTAGTTTTCTTACAAAACTATAACTCTCAACATTTCCTAGGAAGATTTTTTTTGGTCTTTTATTATCTGAATTTGGAATGAAATTCCAAAGGATTTGCTGTGTCTTAAAACATTTTAGATGTATCTATTCCTGTCCCTTCCATTATCTCTTTCACAATAGAGCAGTTCAGAAAATCTATTTCAGTGCAGTTTTACATTTGTGACCTACTGACCTACTTTTCTGTTTCTGACTGCTACAAGTTGGTATCCCTGAAAAAGGAATTTTTCTTTTCATCCATGAATTGTTTGTATTTGACATTTTGGGACAAGAGCCATTAGAAGAATAACAATTTAGTTTAATTTTTGTTCTGTTTTTTAATCAAGCTTACTGTAGTAATTTGTTATTTTAGGCACATTCTTGTTTAATTGTGAAAGTGTTGTACAGAGCTATTTGGCATTGGGTTTTTCTCTCTCTCTCTTTTTATTTCAGAAAGACTTCTCTTTGTTAATCTAGAGTGAGAAATAGAATGGAGGAAGAAGCTTTGCTTTATGGCTAATATATACTGAAAATGAAAGAAGGCTTAATGAATCAGTCAGTGAAGGAAGGCAATCTTTGTCTTCTCTTGAATAACCTGTTGTTGAAATAATTGTGTAGAAGGTGGGGTAATAAAAGAGAAGACCATAATCTGCCTAAAAAACAAATAATATTTTCAAAGTGCTATCATAGCCAGAGGATATATTATACATGCATAGCTGTGTGAGGTGACTGACAACTTAATCCTTTCCCTCCAAGTTACACTGTCTCTAGAAATCAGTTCACCTACATACAGCAAGCCAACGGCATGGAATATCAAATGTTTAAAGAAGTGGAACATATGCACAATAATTGTGAGAATTTATATAAAGTTCTATGTAAAAGTTGACTAATTAAGCCTTATTGGAAAATATGCACTTTCATTCTGGAGTAACTGATTGTCCATGTCTGTTACTGAACTTAGGTGGCTGGTTGACTAATTCTCTTTTGCAGAATTTATGTCCCCTGAGTATAATGGAAGCATACAAAACAGGAGTTGGGACTGTATTTTTAAAATATGAGTTTCAAATTAATGGCTGGCTAAGGAATTCTGGGAGTTGAAGTCCACACATCTTAAAGTTGCTGAGGTTGAGAAACACAGCACTACAGCAACTCTGACAGATCACTATCCAGCCTCTGTTCAGAGAATTCACCAATAGTCTGGCAGCCAGTTCCATGACTGGCAGTTCATAGAGCCAGGAGGCTCTTCCTGTTCTCCAGCCTGAATCTACTTCCTTGTACTGTAGTTTTAGCCCATTCATTCTGGTCTGGCCCTTTGGATAAAAACAGGGCAAGTCAACTTCCTTTTCTGTGTGAAAATCCTTTTAGATGTTTGAAGATGGCTATCATGTCTCCCCTTAACTTCTATATGCTAAACAAGCCTTGATCCTTTAACCATTCCTCAGAGGCTTTGGTTTCCAGATCCTTCATTGTTGTGGTAGGCCTCCTTTGAACTTGCTCCAGTTTATCACTGTCTTTTATGAACTGTTAATGCACCCCAAAATAGCACTTTTAGTAACTTCATCATACTGTTGTCTACAAATATGCAGTCAACAAGAACATCTAGATCGCTTTTACAATGACTATTACCAGGTCATGTCCCCCCATCCTGTCCTTGAACCCCTGCTTAATTCTGTCTAGATCTTTTTGAATCTTCTTTCTTTCATCTAAGGTATTAGCTAATCCTCCCAATTTTGTGCCATCTGCAGACTCTTTAACGGTCCCCTCAACTCCCTTATCCAGGTCATTGATAAAAATGTTGAACAGCACAAGACCAAGGACAGAGCCCTGTGAACCCCCTCTCCCACCCTCACCTTCCAATTTTCCCATCAAGCTGAAGCAGAGCTATTAATAAGCACTTCTGGGGTATAGTCATTCAGCCAACTATGAATCTATATAACAGTAATATCATCTAGTCCACATTTACCATTTTTAAAGAGATTATTAACCTGCATTTTACCTGCTTAAAGCATATAATGGAAAAACACAAGACAGGAGTTGTACTGCATTAAAAAAAATCAAATTAATTCCCCCAGATATCTTTAATCCTATAATTTGCTGGGCTACTGTTTGGTTGGTTTGTAATTATTAACCCACATTGTACTTGTTTCCTAAACTACTTAGGGAACCTGTGTTGATAGGTAGCTATATAAATCAAGCACTAATAGCAGCACTATTAAGAATGATTTCTTATACTAAAAATAGATATGCAATCTTATTTCATTTGTTCTGAGTTTTCTCCATCGATTTCCACTGAAAGCATTAGTCTGCATCAGATATCCAGCATGAAACAGAACTTACAGGCCATAGAGAGATTACAGAGAAGATAAAGCAAAACAGAAAAGCTGTGAAAATTGCAGATTAGAAAACTAGTTTAATTTCACTTGCAAACCAATAGGTTCTATCTGTGCTTTCTATAAAAATGCTCCTATAAAAATGAATAATTTGTTCTTGGCTCTCTGTAACATGGCAGATGTGATCCTTTAGATGCTAGTGAAAGATTGTGGGGAGGCTGGGAAAGGAAGAGAAGAGATGGCAGATGAGTCAGAGAACTTCTCTTATAATGACAACTCAGCCCAGGTGGGGAAAAATCTGGGGAAAAGTGTCTCAGAGTATTCAAAGAGACTCAGCCTGAAGTTACCCACTATAAATGAGGCTACAAAATTCTTCCTATAATTTCCAAGGTTCTCTATTTATCTCAGATGAACACAAAAGCTATTTTACTGAAATCTGTGCAGTCTTATCCAACTGTGGGAACTTCAGCAGGAATCTATTTTCATAAGTTTTCAACTGTCATACTCAAGGGAGGTCTGAATGGCAAAGAAAGGGGGGAACTCTGTGATCCCATTCAACAGGTTGTCCATCCCATAGAAATTATGAGGCTGAGAAGGATTAATTGTTTTATTAATTAATTGATCAGGAGCTCAGTGCTGAGAGTTGGACTAGATAATCCTTGTGATCCCTCCCAACTCCACAATTCTATATTCTATGATTTATTAAAAGAGAGAGAGAGAGAGAGAGATCTGAATTGTGAGGAAGGTAAAGCCAACAGGAAAGCATCATGAAAACTGAAGCACTCTATCTAAGACCAGCTGAATCTTGAGGTGTTAAGTAAGCAAATTGTATTATTCATCCAAAAACACACTGCCAGAATCCTTTTTTTATTCTGCCTGTATTCCAGAATTCTCAGTGCACTAGATCACCCATTTGATAACTTCCTCATGTACATCCAGTTAGTCTTCTAAGGAAGTTTAACTTCAGCCTACAGCTATGTGAATGTCTCTTAGATTCTGTCTCTTAGATTACTGCACAATATTTAAAGAAGAAATAAATTCTTAGCAACAGATTGAATACGTATTTCTGGCACTGTTTCTATATGTCTGTTGAAGAGAAGAATAGATCTCTACAAAGTAGGTCAGGAATTCCAGAGAGACAGTACACTGGCTTTGATTTCTTTTTCTACCTTGAAGCTCAAAGAGCATAAGTAAGTTCTTTGCAAAAGGAAGTGCAGAATTCTTTGAAGGACTGACAATACGCTTACTTACCTTGCTATATACAGAGGGCTTCAGTAATACCAAGTAATAAAGAACTCAGCGTGCATGTGTGGGTGTCACATCACTTTGATATTGCTGATGTAACATCGTGGGAATACTTTTTTATTATTAGGAATTAATTTGCTGTTGAGGTTAGCAATCTGTACCTTCCCTTCCCTTACCTCCTGGCTTCTTGAGCTTCAAATCCTACCAAGGACCTTCAGTGTCTTATATATTGCAAGAAGGTTATATATTTTAATGCATATAATAATAGATAACAGCTTAGCTCATGTGTCAGACGGGTGCATTTCTCCACCACTGTATAAACCAGAAGTTGGCATCATTAAACAGCCAGGGACACATTTTAAAGTTTTTATTTCAGTGGCCAAGGCTGACATAGAAAAGGCAGTGATGTAATCATGGTAGTCTTGGACAGAACTGGTTCTTGTTTTCTGGTTTATATTTTTACCAAACAAAACAAAACAAAAACAAAAACTACCCTGTATTTTCTGCCAGAAATTTGGAAATTCACTACCATTATTCGGAAACTTACTGTCAAATTTCAGCACTGCCGTCTTCAGGAGTTCTTGGCGCTGGCAGATAAAGGAATATATCCAACACCCCTAGACTAGAGAAACCTACTTTAGGTGTTGGAGTTTTTTAAGGTTTCACTCCTGACAAGCATATCGTTCTTATCATATCAGTAACATATTTTGCAGAACCAAAACAATTGATATCTGATCGCATGTCAAGGAAATAGTTACATTCATTCATTCATCCATTCATTCTGAATAGCCAACCATCTCACATTGGTGACTCTGGCCAGCTCACATAGTTAAAAACAATCAAATGACACAACCAATAAACAAAATACACAAAAACAATAAAAAACCCAATAACCCTTAAAACCGAATGAAAAACCCAATGAAAACCAAAATTAAAACCAAAGAACATTAAAAAGCAAGCAAGTGCAACTCATGGGTCAATAGGTATAACCATCTAGCAGGCTCCAAACCATAACCAGATCCCCAGGCCCATTGACACACCATGTCTTTAGAGCCTTTTGAAAGGCAAGCAGGATCAGGGCCAATCTAACCTCCAGGGTGGGGGTGGGGGGTGAGATTCCAGAAGGCAGGCACTGTGCCTTTTGTGGTAGAAAAAGTTCTCCTCCTGGGTCCTGTCAGATGACAGTCCTTAATCGATGGGACCCATAACATGCCCTTTCTGCTGGACCTGATGGGTGGTCCCTCAAATAACATTAATACCCCAATCTTAATTATGAGCAGCCTGTCTTCCAACTCTTCTAATTTCAGTAGAAAATGCATTCAGGATGACTATGGGCTGTTTTGATTGTCTGCTGATCTCTCCTCTGTCTTCCCGTCTTTGCGATTTTTCCTACTAGCCCAGATGAAATGAGGAGAGATGAAAATATAATTAGCACTAGAGCGGCTAGAAATGTCTGTTCCATGCTGTTTGGTCTGAATTTTTTCATATTTTCCCCCAGCAGCTTATCTTTCAGAGGGTGCACCTGCACTGAAAGAGAAGCTCCTATGAGTATAACAGGGAGATATCAGGACATAATGAAACGCTACTTGATCTCCAGGAGCTCATCTCATGCCAAAACTGAAACGACAGTTTTGTCTAACAATGTTCTATTATATAATAATGTAAAGAGAAGTAAAGGATCATTCTTCTTTGGACATTTCCCCACATCTGAGTGAGTAATATCCATATACCCTTGAGATGGCAGAAAACTATACTGGCATGAGACCTGCTGGTCCCATTGCTGATTCCTCTCCCGCTTTTATTCCCTGATCTTGCAGTCCTGACTTCCTTCCAAGATAATATGTGACAAGACAAACAAATTTTGTACATCTTGAGGCTGCCTCTGGACAATGCTAGAATAAGGGTGAAAACTCTACTTTTACACCATAAGGTTACCTTACTCATGGCCTCAGTCGATATAAAGGCAGCATCATTGAGACTTTGCAATAAAAAAGATGTTGTCTGCTAATATTTGTGCCTCGAGGGGGCATCTGCAACCAGCTGAGATTTCATCAAAATGATGGAATGTGTGAAATCATGATGGAAGCTCCACTTTTCGCGTGTGACATTGCAACACAAGTACAAAATAGTCAGAGTTTGGGTCATGATGTTGCAGCACTTTTTATATTTTGCCCCCTTGCCTGCAGATAGCCTTGATGCTGTGGTTAGATACAAATTGGGAAAGGAAGCTAGAAACAGCAGTGTGCAAATACTTAACTGACTGCCAAGTAATTAATCAGGTTGCAAATCCTTCAGAGTAGCTAGCAATCAGTCTGTTGGAGAGTTAATGAGAAAAATAGCCATATTGTGATGCATTTCCCCATGTGGTATTTTTGCTTTGTGTACTTATGCCCATTTGTCCCTCATATGTGGCTTCTGTCAAACGTGGCTTTTATCAATTACCCAACATTTATACAATTTCTTCTTATAATGAAGGTTACAATTATTGCTTTTTGGTCAGTCCAAAACTCCTGAGCCCCATCAAAATGTCATTGAATTCTTTGTACATTTTATTAATCTCTGTTTGACCCACGACCTGGTTCCTTGTACAGCTCCTGTAATCTTTGCCTTGCACCTCTGTTATACTCTGGTATCCAGTCTTAGTTTCCAGGGCCAGTACCCCCTGCTTTCTTTCCCTGGACTACCTTACTTGCTTAGAACAGAAGTGGACAATATTTTTCTTTGCATGGCCTCATTACTCAGGAGCAATCTGCTGGGGGATTAGATGAAGCTGAAGCAAGCCATGAGTAGGATCAGACACCAAAGTGGATGTACTCATTCTCTCTCTGACAGTCCCCCTTTTCCATTTGTGATATCCTCTTCTTTCTGCCATGAAGGAACTAAATTTTGTGAATAAGGTAGGTAGCAATTACTAAAATATGAGCATATCTCTTGTGGAAGGATTTCTACAGAAGGCCCCATGAAGCCATAGGCAGTTTACCTCTGGTCTAGAAGATTCATTTTATCTATCATCTATCCATCCATTCATCCATCCATCCATCTATCATCTGTCTGTCTATCTATCCATCCATCCATCATCTGTCTGTCCATCCATCCATCGATCCATCCATCATCTGTCTGTCTGTCTGTCCATCCGTCCGTCCGTCCGTCCGTCCATCCATCCATCATCTTCTACTTTGCATTTCATTCGGGACCATAAGGCAAAATACATAGTGTTCCGACTCCTAATTACTCCCAATTGGAAGGGAGGGAGTTTGAGATGAGAGAGAGTTACTGACCCAAAGTCACCCAGTGATTTCTATGGCTAAGGATAGAATAGAACCTGGGTCTCCCCATTTCTAGTTCAACATCTTAGATAAAACTGTACTCCCTGGTGTACATGCCTGACAAAAATCTGCACTGATTTTTTTTATTTAAAAATACTGAGTCCATAAAATCTACTGAATGCAATAATGTTCCTTTTTAATATGCCTAAGATATGCAGACATAGGCTTACTTTGTAATACTCTGCCTGAGTACCAGAGCCCACCTATCCATTATCATCCATAGCACACTTTATCCTTTGATTTAAATAACTATTAGACCTTTGCCAAACACCAGTGATGCTTTCTGTATGCTAGAGTGGCACAACTATTTGGTTTGTTTGCTTAAATCTGTGCTCAGCTTATAGTTGTGCATGAACAATAAACTTTAAATGACCTGGTTAATTCTATGGCTTGTGTTCTTGTGCATAAAATCTTTACTTCTGTAGCCTTCCAGTTAACTCAGTCTGAATTACAAGGTTACCTGTAGGAATGCAGCTGCTGGCCAAACTAGATGTGACACTATCATTTCTCAGCCTTTTGGTTAAGATCAAGTATATGATGTGATATTACAGGGTTTCATTTCCCCTTTCTGAATGTTAGGAGAAATCCAGTTTGGATCAGGGCCATAGCAAGTATGAGGAACATGACACTTTGCGCCTCCCATTTTAGTTCATTGCTGGAAAAAATGTAGCATTCTTCTGCCAGTCACACACTTGATGATGTCTCTATGCCCTGTCTGAAAAGCAGAGTTAGCCTTGGTGGGCAAAAGCTCTACTTGAGCCTTCGGGAAGAGGCCAAGTGCTACACTGGGCAGAACAAAGAAGGAGTGACAGCCGTGTCAAAAAATGGTGCGACCATGATTTTCTGAATGTTTCCCTGGATTGGTCTTAGTGGGAAAAGCCTCCCGCTGATACATATTGAACACCCCAGCAAATAAAACAGTATCCCATCTAAATAAGAGGCCTAGGAGTTCAAAAAAGGGCTCAGTGATCATTAAAAAACCTATAAGAATATTCTAAGAAAATAAGAATATTCTAAGAAAAGACACAAGCCTAGGTCTGCATATCTTAGGCATATTAGAAAGGAACATTATGGCATTCAGTAGATTCCCTGTTTTGAGTATATGACAATTTAATTCTTGACAATATTATTATCAGAGTGTATAAATTTGCTAATCACATTGCAAAGCATCCTGAACAATGCTCAATACTCCTTGCGCTGAATTTTCTGACAGGCAAGTTTTTAAAAATACTGAATCATGAACTGCTGCAAATTAATATCAGACATATTGTTGAATGTTGGATCTTTCCCCATTTGTACTTAACCATAACACAAATATGCCCTAGCAACCTGTTTTCTGCAATGTCCCCACAGTTACCTTCATCTCACCCTCAGCCCATGAGAGAGACACACTTAAGTAGGCCTTAGCTCTTTCTAGCATTAAAGTAGCATTTTCCCTGTTATTCCAATACCAGCCAAGGGTTGCCTTAAGGTATACAAAATCTGTTAGGCTTTGTTATCCATTACTTTGGAGGGAAGGTAATGGTGATTGCCAGGGACTGAGAACAGAAGCAAAAGAGATTGCACAGAGATTGGTAATAGGACAGCAGATTGCATGCCACTACAGCTTTCTGCCAACTCTGCAATGGGAGTTAGCTAAAAATATCCCCAGGATTATATCAAGAATAGGACAATGGACTTTTCTGTGGCAAACAGTGCCATCTTCAGGACATACCTAATCTCTTCAGTATTTGTTTACTACTGCCAGAGGATAATTCAAAGGCCTTTTTCACATGAGACGGGTAAAATGTTTTAACGTCATTTGTTCCATGAACACTGTTCACACAAACATACACATGTTGATGGAATCTGGACTCGGACGGCCTGCTCTAATCCAGAGGGACTTTCTCATGTTCTTAACTACGGCATACAAATAATGTAAAGCAATGCTGAAATTATTATTACAGCATTATTATTATTATTTAAATTGCACATTAGAAACCAATACAAGAGTAAAATGGTATGTTTTAAGCAATCAGCACAACTAAATAGCTGGCAGTGCCTGACACATTTGCAAAAATAGGAAGTTTCAGAGTGAGATTATCATAATAGAGAAGACTGTGGCATGGGTGGACATTCCCAGGCACTGTGGATGAGCAGCACCACAACTAAAGTCTCCTCCAAAGATCTCAAAGGTAGGAAGAGGCATCTGCAGGGATGGGGTCATCAGAAGTCAGGATGACAGCCCCACTGATCAAAGACCCACCTCTTTTTATGTGTGTTGCAAGCCACTTGACTTTTTGACCCCATCCCCTATAATACCTATGGTAGAGAGCATCTATCAAGAAAGTTATAATAAGGCAGCCAATCAATGGTGAAATCTGTTTTAGTGGAAGATTATTCAGCATTTGCTTAATCTCCACCATTAACAGGGTCAAGACAGGCTCAGTTTGGGTTGGATTATCTTTGATTATCTGATTGTTTTTACAACTGGCATGAAGACATTCCTGCTGAATCAAGCAAAAGGTTACTTTATTTACTTCTAGGAAAGTAGCAGACATGAAACCATTTTACTCTTTATCTGGGTATTCTGAGGTATATAGCCTCTAAATATGGAAGTTTCTCTCTCTCTCTCTCACACACACACACACACACACACTCCATCTTTTTGACAGTACTGCAATGACTAACTGAAAATTAAGAATGCAGATTCAACACTCTCTTGTCAGAAAAGAGTTTTTATTTGTCATGAACACTAAACAGCTAAGCTTGTCACCCCCGTTGCATTCTTGTACAGTTTCTGCTATACTGTGAGATTGAACCAATCTCATCTGCATCCTATGGAGATCTCATTTTTGTTAAAAGGCTCTGCGTTGGGCAATACATTTGGCATGAGAAAAAACACAGATTGGTTTCTGAAACACCACACAAATACTGAAACTAAGGGGTAGGGATAAGATTGCACTGTAATAATCAACCTAAATCTCCTTACTTAGAAACACCTATAATCCTAGTGAAACTGTTTAATTGGATGTAAACAGCTATCTAATTTTTGCTCTTCACATTGAAGGTCAAACACCCTAGCACCTTCCAAATACTTTGGATTATAGCTCTTTTAATCCCCAGCTATACACAATGCTTATGTGACTTGTATTCCAAGTTACTTGAAGAACACCAGACTAACCCACCAGTTAATCTGTTCTAGTTGGAGAAGACTCCTTTTTCTTACACTCATTAGCCTGAAAAGTTAAGTGCACCACAGAACGTTGTAAAGTTTGAATCTAGCATTAATACTGAAATGCATAGATTAGTACCTTTGAGGGATTACATATAGTTATAGTCCAGATTTCTTCATGCCATCCAAAACATGTCCTCAATGCAGCCATTGATTCAAAGCTGGTTTAATTCATGAGTTTCATTCCTGTTCACCAACACTCAACTGAAACTTTTATGTGCTCCACTAGGTTTGTCTCTGTTAATTCTAAATGATCCGTTTAAATATTTCTGGAAGACATGGGTTTTGTTCATTATTTATTTAGTGAATTTATATATAGTAGTCATTCTCTAGATATATGACTCAGGGTAACAGATCCCACCAGATGACATAGCTTAAGTGATGGGAACCTAGAGTGTGCCACCTCTGTTAGATCTCATGGATGGGCAGAGATAATCAGAGAGATAGGTCCAGCAAAATAGCCAGGCCTTGTGCCTTGAAGGACTTTAAAGGTAATAACCAGCAGCTTGAATTCACCTGGGAGTCCACTGGCAACCAGTGCAACTTGTGAAGTAGTAGTATTACATGGTCACCTACACTGTTGCAATCTGGATCAGTTGTAGCTTCCAAGTGTTCTTCAAATGCATCCCCAAGAAAAGCACATTGCAGTAGCCCAGATGAGAAGTGACCAAGGTGTGGGTGACAATGGGCAGGGCTTCCTGAGCTAGGAATGTACACAAGACACATTTGTGCAAATTTATGCATAAGGCCCTCCAATACATGGCTGCCACCTGCTCTCCAAGTAGGACTTGTAAATCCACGGGGGACCCCCAAATTATGCACTGGATTGTTTGGATCCCATTCAGAACTAAAGATGGAAAATCTCCAGATCTAAGTCACATGACTGCACCCACTTGAAATTGCTAAGGTTGAGTTTGATCCTATTCCTCCCTATCCAGACTCCCACAGCCTTCAGGCCTTGACTCAGAATCTATATGTAACATAAACAGTTCCAAACCTATGGCTTTTCCTCTGAATCCATCATTACATTGGGTTGTGAAAATATTTGTTAATATTTTAGACCGAGAAAGAACATTAAAGCCTGATTCCTAACCAGCTGTACACAGGGATTCCTAATAACATACTTGCTGCCTCATTATAGGGCTGAAAAAACATTGTCCAAATTAATGCTCTTCCTTCAGCACTATTGTTTTGGTCTATGTAACTGACGCTCTGAGATCAAAGAGGATCCAACATTGCCTCTTTTACAGAGGTATCTGTGCAATCTTGGTTATACCTTTGCTGTGGAATTTGCCAGGAAAGGAACTCAATTCTTAAGTTATTTATAATTCAAGTAATTCCAGAATCTTTTAACTAGCCCAGACAATGTACTTTGAAATCCAAATTCAAATTGCAAAAAAATGAAAAATGCGATGACCTTGTAAACAGCACACATTCATTTAAGTTGATGTCTTTTAAATACAATATGCACCACATCAGTGACCCAATTAATTATTGTGGTTTCTTCTATGCTAGTTGCAGGTAAGTTGTTTCAATATAGGTGACAAGATGTAAATGGAGCAGTGTGCCTGTTTGACCAGTAAACAAAGCATTTTATACTTAAAATTGGTTATGGAAATGTAAATTCAGGATTTTTTTCCAACAGTGCAACATGTGACTACTCGTATTATTGGATTCTACACTAGTAGTCTGAAATCATCCAACCCAATGTTTTCTGCATATTTGTTTTGACCATTATTAGTTAAATTAAATATCCAAAAATGTGAAGAGTTATTGTATTCTACAGAATAAGTTTATTGTGTTTTTTAATGACCCATCAAATATAGTTACAATTGTTACAAGTTAAATCAAAATCATGAATATAGAAGAACAGCCTCAATTTTTATTTCGAGATGTATGGTATGTACTTTACTTGGTCTGATTTTAGGATTTTTAAATAACTATGCAGATAAACCCACTGATTTAGAGAACTTGGCGTCAATATTAACCTACCACAGATTGATCTGATCAATAAATGTCTACAATGTTCACTGTAGCTCTTCCAAAATTTATCAATATGATTTTTATCAAGTCCTACAGTGACACTGGAGCAGAGGGGAGATTATATCAATTAGTGGTAAGAGACAAGCAGATACATTTGCTAATAAGATGTCCATCACCAGTGATTTCAGTGGCATTTCAACTTTAAAAATTGCTTTTAATTTAATTCTCTGCAAGTCTCTGCATAACGTAGTTTCTTTTTCAAGAAGGAATAACCACCACTGATATTCATTAGGCTGAAATAAAATACATTATTTCATAGCAATAACTCCTCTGGTTTCATTGAAGAGTAGTTCTGAGTAACTGGGCACAGCAGAGGGCTGCAGGTGAGGTCTTAATCCTCCTCTGAGTCACTTTCTTCTCTCTTTGTTGGAACAGAGCATTTGATGGACGTCATCAGCTGGTCTTGAATTTGCTTCCTGGGGTTCTCTTCCAGGTCTGTCTTGATGGCACCTGACTCAGAAATCTTCCATTCCAATTCTAAATGTAAGAGAGAGACAACGGGGGGGGGGGGGGATGACACATTGTGAATGGCTTGCAAAGTTGGAAGGAAGAAAGTATCACCATGTTCCTTCTCCCTCTGAACAACAATTCCATCTGTTGTTTTCTCTCCCACTTTTACTACAGCGCTAAGTTCCACACGACCTCCTTGAAGCAGCCTTCAGGACATTAAATTATGTGCTACAGCTAGCCAAGAATGGGCACTTCATCTTGCTTCCCCTTGTCAGGGGAGGCAGCAATTTGTAAGTTATTTGGAACTGCTACTCATGTTTGGAATGGGGGGGGGCATCTTTTGCGGAGCTCAAAGGCATAAACACCAATTCCCTGCTTATTCCTCTACAACAACAAAATAGACACGCTCCACGTAGCAGCAGGTTTTTATTGCACATTTTCACACTGGCTCACATCCCAGAAGTGGAAACAAGTCAATAGTACAAGTTAATCAGATATCACACTGCTACCTCTGTGGGCAACCTGATCAGTCAATCTCATTCATGTTAAATTAAAAGGAAAACTAGCATGATCTGGACTTTCCACCCAGACTAGTTCTACAGATGTGTTGATAAAAGTCACCAAAGAATTGGGGTGGGGAGGAGGAAGGGATAAGAGAACCAAATGAAGTAGGTAATATTAGGGGGCTCTCATCCTTATTTCTGTGCTAGAAAAATGTGTTCATTTTGCTTGTATAATGCAGTGTATCTGACACATTATATTAGAAATGGACTGATGTTAATAGCCAGAGTTTGCCTCTTACATAAAAAGGCACTGATTACATGCATCATACACAATGTCACAATTGCCAAGATGTGCCAAATATAACAAGCCTTCCCTGCTGTGCTGATGCAGTCTCAGCTCCCAAGAAAGGGAAGCTAAACAATTTTCATGATTTAAGATTTAAACCAATACATTTTAAAAAGTAGCACAGCATTTATCTATACTTATTCAGCACAGTTTCAACCGACAGGAAATGTAGGAATACACATACAGTAATGGGTAAAGCAGAAGGAAAGCGAATGTTTTGGAGGACCACTATCTCAAGAAGCCAAAATTTCTTTTACATAAGAGATGCTTTGCATCTTTAACTTTTCTGATGCGGAGATTATTTTAGGAAGGAAATTAAGAATACACTGAAAGTGCTAGCAATTTTGTGGCAACCAACATTTTATGCAGGGAAAGTCCTAAAGGTTCTTTTCTCACTTTGTTTACTGAGAAACGGACACTCACCATCTCTTGTCAAATTCATGCCTCCAAATACCAGAGGTCCAATAAACTGGGCCTTGATGTCACCTTCCAGGTAGATGAAGATTGTGGGGAGGTTTCTATCAGGATAGTTGGGTATGCAAGTTGTAGAAATGGCTTTGACAAACTTGACATCTGGGAACTTCTTGGCAAGTCCACTTAAGTGTTGGTTTATCAAGGCACAGAGGGGAATACTAAATTTGAAGAAAGAAAAACAAGACCCATATACAAAAGGAAACTATAATGTCTATAATGGGCAATATTCATGCTCTGTAGCTACCGTTTACAAACAGAACAATACTTACTATACAAGTTTCACCTATTATACGGAAGGTGATAAAAGGGAGGTGGGGGAGGAAACAGTCAACCTTTCTCCAACCAATTTAACAAGATCTCTCATGTCACTAGGAAACCATCCTCATTTCCATCTGGTTAAGTCTATCACAATGATGAACGGAAAGCTCTGTTGCAGCCTCATTGAACTGTAGCTGAATTAGGCATAAAGGGGGAAACTCTATTTTTAATGCCTGTCCTTTGAACAGCACATAGCAGCATGATTGCCACGCTGTAGCACAATGACCAAATCTACTAGAGAAAAATTATCCATGAAGACGAAAAACCTTGAAATGATTACTTACCCTTGCTTGTAAAGATGCAATATCACCCAGATATTTTTGCCAGCTTTTGTAATTTCTTGGATATAGTCCTGTCCTGAGATCTCTAAAACTTGTCCAAATTTATTCTTTGCCTGAGATGTTTTCCATTCAGATAGTCTCTGCTGCCTGCACAATATAGAATCAAAAGAGAAAATAAATATGCATAGGAACATGTTTAGATATTCAAGACTGGAGCCAGCTTTCTCCAATCTGAGGTCCTTCAGATGCCTGGAGCTGCTACTCCCAGGATTTCTAGCCAGCGTGGCCATTGCTTGTGCAGACCATATTTAGCAGGCGATCTAGATAGCCTCCCATATGTAACATTGGGATAAAACTGATGATTTTATGGAGGTTTGGGGCAATGCTTTTAATCCCAACATTACAAGCAGGGATTTAGAAAATAACAATCTGCTTACAGGAACTAGTGACAGAGCTCATTTATCCTCTGAAACTACGGTTTGCTCTTACAATGGATGGTTAAACAAGTCCCAGTAATCAGGCTTACCAATCACATTATGTCATAAACCAGGGCTCTTCCCCTTAGTACATCAAAATGCAAGAGAGGGAAATTAAATTAAAATAAAGAACTTTTGACTGATTAAAATGAGGCATAGATAGGTATCAAGGATAGTAGAGAATGGAAAAAGGTCATTTAAAACTAGCCTCCAGATTAAGGCAGATGATGCAAATAGTACCCCTGTGCTAGAGATGCAACTTATCCTCAGATTCAGTGCAATCATCATCACCACTGTCGTATATCTCCTAACTTTGGCACTAGATTGAAACTGTCTAAATATCATTGAGATGTCAGCAATCCCAAATCCTAAAAGAGAAAGAGAGGATCTTACAGCTTACAATACAGCCAGGAAGTTGTCTTAGGTGCCAGTCCTGTATTGTCTACTCTGACACAGGCTGCCCCAAGTATCTGACAAAAGTACCATATCTTTATCATCCCAATAAATTACATAAAACTAAACCTTATATAATATATATTATATACATTATATAATATTGGCAGTTTCAGAAATTGAATATGGAACTTTCTGTAGGCAAAGGGGTCCGTCTTATTAAAACAAGGTCTCATCCCTAAAAAAATTCACAGGGACCAGCTCTACTAAAGGTGGTTCTGGACAAGTCTGGGCCCTTTAAAAGAGCTGAGCCAGTGTCTTGTAGGACCAAAAAACTGGCGTTTGCACTGACCCAGCCAAAAGGTTTACAAACAGCACAGGCCAACATTTATCTTAATTCAATTGCATGTACTTATAGGTAAATTGCTAAAAGAGGCTTATATCCAAGGAAGGAAAGGACTGCAATACCCTCTAATTTATCTTCCTCTTGTATTAAATGACCACATTTCAATTACTTATTTGGAAATATAATGTCCTAGATGACACTGGCTACATGATACGTTTAGTGGGATTAGATTTCTTCTTGAGTGAAAGCCAATATCACAGTGTTCTATTGATTCAGAGGTAGAAGCTTCAAATGTATCCTTTATAGAGCAAGTATTTTAAAATTTCAGTTACATTCATTGTGTCCCTTATGAGATCATTTATCATTGTGTTTGGCACTGTCAAAGGGAACTGGAGGTTTATTGCATGCGCAAGACACTTGTTTCTTTTTATGAGTTTGACTGATTTAATTAAAATATGTTACTGTAATTTTTGAGGAATTCATTTAATTCATTCTTGTGAATTATAGACTTCTATAATATCTACTAATTTGATATTAATTTTCTACTTCTTTTATTCTCATACGCTGTCGCATATTGGCATACGTACACATGGCTATTATTCTTTCAAATGCTTCGCACAGACCTGAAACATAGGAGTGCCAGTGATCTCTCTGCTAGACTACACTTATGCAGTCACTGTGCAAATTTGTACATACAGGTAGTACTCGCTTAGCAACCACAATTATGACTGGCAACTTGGTTGTTAAGCGAAGGGGTCACTAAATGAGACCGCGATTGTGCTTATGATCTTACTTCAGCTCTCCTTTACTTTACAGACCTGCAAAGGTTGTAAATGCAAAGATTGGGTGCAAAGTTACTTTTTCATCACTGTTGTAACTGTGAATGGTCGCTAAATGAGGCAGTTGCTAAATGAGGACTGCCTGTATAAATATATGGTTACTTACTTTCCAATTACAACTACATCTTTTACCTATGTAATATTCTATAGAATACTCTAACCTGTACATTTCTATAGCACGTTCATCTTCTTCATTGAATTCATCTTCATTTTCTTCAAGTTCTTCCAGGGTCATGTCTTCATAGGTCTTAACTAATGTGGGAGAAATACAGGGTCATCAGTATGAACAGTTTTGAGCACTCTTACCCAGGGCAAATTTCAGAAGGCTGACAATAGAGGATTACACACAAAGACCTCTTCTGTATGTAAATCATGTAATTCTATCAACAGAAGCTCTGGGTCATTTAAAGACAGCTTGCATGGTATATGGAGAAAGTGCTTTGCTTTGTAGACTTTTGTGTTTGCAGAAATAATAGTCCTCTTTGTGAGTTCCTAATGAGTCTGGGAGGGCTAAGGCATGCAGAGAACCAAATCTTGTCCCTCAGCCAGCATAATCTTGCATTCTTCCTGCACCATCTGTTGCTCTTCTCAGCCTCTGCAAAAAGGTCTAAAGGAGAAGTTTATTTCTCTACAACTGAGTGCAATTTAGAGTTCATGTCATCTAGGGTTCTGCTTTAGCAGGGGCCCAGCTTGTATGGAGAACAGTATTTGTGTTTCTGGAAATCAGAAAGCTCAAAGGGCAGGGCAGCAGGAGAGCTGGACTCACGGTGCTTACTCTCATCTTACATATTTCACGCTTACCCTTGATTGTCAGGTTTAGCCCAAAGAACTCCAAGAGACAATACAAATCCAGTTTTACTGTGTTTATTAGCTACAACTTCTAGACAGAAAATCTCCCCAGACTGAAACCTAGCTCCCAAGCCAGCCAGCCACAACACCGTGAATTCCTCAGGGAGGTGCCAGCCTCATCCTCTTGATCTTCCCACGCTCCTCCAGTGAACTAAGAACACGCTTATCTCCCTGAGCCTGGCCTTCATAATTCCATTCCATCACACTGATATTACTTACTTATTTAAATTGGGCATAGCAGCCCTCAAAGCCCCCAACTGAAACCAATAAAAAGCAGTAATATTAATCAATAGTTTAAATAATCTGTACAAAAAAATGTGTTTTTAAGATCTTTTAAAATGCTAATAATTAAGTCAGGCTCCTCATCTCTGCAGGGAGACGTTCCAAAAAACTGGGGCAGGAACAGATGAGGTTCAACCTCAAGATCCTTCCAAGTGAGCTCATGGCAACTGTAGATGAACCTCATTAAGAAGGCTCACAGTAGAATAGGGTAAAGCATGTTGCAGAAATGCATTTTGTTAAATTAATAGGCGCAGCTCTCTTGAGTAGACATTCATGTATGTAACGAACACACTTGTTGTAAAAGAAAAGCAGATCACTTCTACATGCGGACTTGAACCTAACCCTTATTGCACTCAGAATTATGCCATCTCATTAACTTGCTCCTGCAACTAACTTGCTGGAGTATCCGTTTGCTACAAGGCTACTGCTCCCATTGAGCCAATTCTTATTTTAGGCAGCAATCATCTGTTTCCTTTCTAAATGACGTATAATAAGGAAGGCAATTATAAGCTTCACCAAGGGGGACAATCTTGCTCAATAAAATAATTTTTCACTACGAAAAGAGCACCCCTTGGCTCAAGCAAACATTTTCAAAAACAATGTTCTTTTTGTTGATCACACGCTAAGGCCATCTCTCCAGTCCCATGAACAACCCTACCAGTTATGTTAGTTGATCTAAGGCAGATTTCCTACAGTAGTTCCCAAATGTCTTAGTGAGCAATAAAAAGACGAAAATATAAAAAAAGAATGTATGTGATGAGGGCACCTTCACTGCTTATTCTGCATTCCACTAAAATTATGTGTGTAGATTAAAGTTGATCAATTATACATCCTGAAAATTAAATTGCAACCTATAGTATAGACAACACCTGAAAGTTCAGCTGAACTTAATCATTTATCAGAAACACAAAGAGTTCTGAACATTTCTCCTGATACCTCCTTGCTTTTTGAGTATAAGAACTAATTTTGGAGGGGATGGGGAAAACCCCCCACTAAACCTTTTCTCCCAAGACATCCAAAACCCAAAATACAATGAGTACACAAGTCTCACTGAAGTTAACGAGGCCTTTGTTTGCAGTGAGAAGGCTCCTATATTTTGATGAGGTAAACAATCCAGCAAACTGGGTAATAGTAGCTCCATATTAATTCAGCATTCTAAACTAGATTGCTTGCCAACAGATTGTTGCTGAAGGATCTGCTGCTCCCTTTCCTCTTCAGCCTGCTCTTGCTCTTTCAGCTTTTCTTTTGGAGGAAGAATGCCTTTTTTACGCAAGATGTCATTCCACTCTGTATCTGCATTAGGATCCTGGAACACATAAAATTATAAGAGCACCATCACCAGATGCCAAAGTTACCACCTTATTCCTGCTTCCTCCACATTAAGAATACACCAACCTTAGTACAGAGTTTGAAGACTGTGTTTGAAAAGCATCAACTAAGATGGTGTATCACTGGCAAGGAAGAATGCCAAACCCCATGGTTATAACCCAATTTGCACATCTCAGCACAGATACAGTTTGTTTGCATGGTTAATGCAATATTTAAATTAATCCTATAGTATTCTGTAGAGAGAGACAATCAGGGAGACAATTCAGTTGAACCCAGAGGGACTTTTCTGTGCATGAGTAAACATCCAAACCTGATTCCATAAAATGTAAACAAAAGATTTAAAAAGCCTAGAAAAGCAACCATATAGCTAGAAGTAGTTAAGCTGCAGCACAAAAACATGCCTTTAAGATTCTACAAAAACAGCAATAATTTTCAGTCAACAGTTAAGTGTTTTCAGTAACATCTAAACATTTGCATGTGAAAGAAAAATAAAGACAGCAATGTAAGGGACCTATACCAGCATTATGCCTGCAAAATCATAATACTAACTACAAAAGGTCTGGAAAAGGACAGCATTAAGCATTCAATGGATGGAAATCAAGTCGCTTGTTCATTTCATAGTGTTTCTTTCTTATGGAGTCAAAAGACCTGCAGAAAACTAAAATGCTCATCCTTGACAGGCCAAATTACAAAAAAGTAAAATTCAGGTGATAACACTGAAAGGAAAGCCTATATGAAAACACACAAAAAAGAAAAAGATCAATTCTGGGACATTCTTTTATGTATTTATATGACTGAGCAAAAAACTGAACAGCCACAACAGTCATATAAGAGTTGACTTATAAGACTTGACATAAAAAAAAAAGGAGCTTCTTGGACTTTGAGCTACAATCAAGTGTAATATCATAACGAAAGATGCTGGTATGAGATATTATGGATGCAAGAATAAACCAAAATGTCTGTCCATCTCCCCAAGAAAGTTCACAACCTCTGAATGGCTGCTGAACAGCACTGCTGCTAGAAGACCTCATGACTCCTTCCAGGTTTTATGCAGGCAGGCAAACTATTCAGTCAGTACAGATAGTCCTTGCTTAACAACCACAATAGGGACCAGAAAATCTGTTAAGTGGGGCAGCTGTTAAGTGGGGTGGTTGTTAAGTGAGTCACACCCGATTTTAAGACCTTTTTTGCAGCAGTCATTAAACAAATCACCACAGCTGTTAAGCGAATCATGAAGTTCCCCATTGATTTTGCTTGCCGGAAGCTGGCTGGGAAGGTCACAAATGATCCTGTGACCCTGGGATGCTGCAACCGTCCTAAGTGCGAGCCGGTTGCCAAGTGCCCAGATCGCAATCACATGACCACAGGGGTGCTGCAACAGTTGTAAGTGCGAGGATTGGTTGTTAAGTCCCTTTGTTCAGCACTGCTGTAACTTTGAAGGGTCACTAAATGAATGGTTGTTAAGTGAGGATTACCTGTATTTGTTCTAATTAAATGCAATGAACTAGTCTGCTCATGATGCTAAGCCATAAAGAGTGGGTTTGAGTATATCTTTTTAAAAGAAACCACACTATGGGTCAATGCATTGTGTAAAGTTAGCCCGTCTCTTTGTGGGCAAAAATATAACCTAAAGGGTATAAACCTTTCTTTGGAGAACACACTGCTCCCCACTAAGTACAGAGTTACCAGGACTTGCAATGGAAGCATTAGCTCTCTCAATTTTGCACAGAACTGTCATGTTTGTCTAACAAAGGATTATTCTTGCAAGTTACCTGCATCCTTTTTATGTATAAAACTTGCAATGGGTAGAACCTTTATTTATAGGGGCTCAAAATACAAATCAGAAGCCTTTGAACAGTATGAATCTTTCCCTCATACAAAGGGGTGGCGGGGACAATTGTAGGGTAGGTCCACCTCTGTACTCCTTATGTCAAAGGTGAGCTTTTAAGGAGGGGGTCCTTTATTGCAGAAAGCGTTCCACATGATGCAGAACTCTGAATCGTTCGCCCAACAGTTAAAGTCTCCCTGCACTAACAAGGCCTGGGACTGGGGAGCCAGAGGTATGTTGTACAGACACTGCCCCTCTTCTAAGTTAAGTTCGTGCTAAGCTAATGAAGAACATCAGAAGATCATCAGTTCTAACTCACTGTACCACAGTAGCTGAACCATAAGATAATCCGTGAGGCCAGATGGGCAATTCCAGAGAGCCGTTCTTCCTTGAAACCAATTCAATGCCTGGCATGTATAACAGGGAGCCTGTGAGATGGTTACATTGTGTTTAGGGAGTTGGTCCATTTTCCTGGAGTCTTAATTCTATTTATGTTTACTTGTTTTTAATAGCCATTTATCCTTGTTTTAACTGTTTTGTTGCACGCTGCCCAGCATCGTGTTTCAGATGGAAACTTTAAAGGGTCATTTTACGAACTCTGCATGGCAGGTTTAAAGTCATTATACAGAACTGTAATTACATTACCCTGACAGCCCACTGGGGTTTGTGGCTTCAGGGCCCCCAAGCCATCTTCTCTAATCAACGAGGCCCCATCCGCAATTTGGCTATAAATAATTCTCATCTTTTCCCCTCCCTCTCCTTTACAGCAGGAAGGCAGTTAAAACGAAGCAAAGCCAGAGTTTATTCTTCCTCCTCCAAGCACGGGAGCAATTACTGCAAGAACTTAAAAGACTCGAAGTCTTTTACGAATACACGAAAAGCCCTCGCTTTTTACGCTTCTGCACCCGCATCCACGATGCCCGGAAAAACAGCCCTGGGCGCGGGCGCATGCGCACAGCGAACCCTCACCGAAAAGCGAGAAGATGGCTCGCTCCCCTTCGCAGCCGGGAGAGTCACCCCGTGCAGCTTGCGAGCCCGGTAGACCTCAAGCCTGGCCGCTTGGCGGTAGGAGAACTTCTGGGAGCCGAAGTCCACCTCTCTCCCAGTGGCCAAGCTCGAGAAACGCGGGGCTAAGCCGGCCCACCCTGGAAGGAAAAATCCAGCTAACCAAGCCCTTCTTCCGGGTTCCCAGCTCCCCTCCCTCGGAATCCCGACCCCTTTCACATACACCCGTGCGCGCGAGGGCTTTCCTCCTCCTCCTCCCCTCGGGGGCAACCGGCCCAGTTTGGCTAACCTGCATTTTGGGAAAAGGTCCTCTTGCTGCAGAGGCCGCGGAAAGGCCGAAAGGGCGGTGAATCCGGGCGGGTCAGTGGGAGGAGAAGCCCAGCGCGCGCCGCCCACGCGCTAGCAACACGCCCACCACCCGTCCTGACGTCTCCTTATTAAGGCTGATCCGGGCACTTTTCCCCGCCCGCGTGCGAACCGTCTGCGCTGCTGTGAGGGGTTATTGCAGCCGGCGGAGGGCCGCTCAGTGCTCGTATAAGGCGCTCTCCGAGAAATCTGCGTTTAACAGGATCGTCCACACTTTTTTTTTTAGCGTGCTTTGCGTTCAGCAGCTACGTGGATTCATAAGTCACGGCTCTGCCTTTATTTTCCTATTCGGACGCCGGAAGGCTCGCCTAGTTACTGGCTGAAGTGTGTTGCGCTAGCTGTACCCGTGTGTTTTTTATTTGATTTATAATGATATGCTGTTTTTTTGGTTCAGAGCGAACGCCGCCGTTACCCTCAGCTGCACGGACCTGTAAATGGAGTAAAAATAAATGCGAAGTAATTACATATCGACAGAAACATGAAACAGGGATTCGGGTCCCAAGAAAAGAGAATATCTGTAGCTCAGGGTTGAACTGTGGAGTCCTAGGTGCTCTCTGAGCCTGGTTGTTTGCTTGCAGACGTTTTACTACCCAACTAGGTAAGTGCTGATGATGTTACCTAGTTGGGTCATGAAACGTCTGCAAGCAAATAACCAGGCTCAGAACACCTAGGACTTGGTGGATTTGGGTATTGGTTATAAACTCTATTGTGCGTTTGAAGGTAATCTTCCAAAATGGGTTTCAAGCAATAGAAAAAATTAGAAATAAAAATGCAATAAATATTGTTAAAGTCCAAGATTTTTCCTACTAGGTAAGGGCCCTGTGGAGAGCGGAGGAGGGTAGGGGCTAATGAATGAGCTGGGTGTTCAAGGTACTGTGCTAACCCAAGCAATTAATTCAGAATAACAAATATGTCTCACTTTCTGGAAGCTATGTGGAAGCATCCATGGACTTTTCTTAGCAGCAGTACAGAAACAGTTTGCCATTGTCTTCTTCCCAGAAGTGGTTTGTTTGTTTTTCTTCCAACTTCCCAATTTCCAAATACTGTACTGCCCCTGCTTATCTTCTGAGCCTGGAGAACCTCAGGCTACCAGATCTGACTGCAAAATTCCAGGCCACCATTACATAGAGTTTGTCTGGATCAGTGTTTCTCAACCTTGGCTGGCTGGGGAATTCTGGGAGTTGAAGTCCACCCATCTTCAAGTGGCCAAGGTTGAGAAACACTGGTCTGGATTATTACATGCCAGATCTGTTAGCCCTGCAAGATCAGCCACAAACTTCCATCTATTCACACGTCAATAAACCATACGTTGGGAGTGAGTCTCCCTGAAATCAGTGGGATTTACTTTTGAGCAAGTGTGGATTAGATTGTGCCGATACTCAGTACCTTGCTTAAGTTTACTGTATTTGTCAAACGTATTGCTTCTTGGCTAAGATCTTGCGTGTGTGTGTGCTTAGTTTACTCTCTCCTCCCGTCACCTGAAAGAAAATGAAGTCTTAATGGAAATGTACCTTATGGCACTCTATGAGCAATAAATAACACATAATTGCCTTTTTAAGGAATAAATTTCCCTGTTCATGAAAGGAGAGATGGCTTCCTCATACCTAATGTTAGTTAAGTTACTACTTCCCAACAGCTGGGTTTGGAAGACACACTTACCCACAGTTTATGCAATTAAACCAGTTTTCTGGATTTGCATGACGTAGTGAGCCATAAAACACATGGGTTGCATTTGTGTTAAGCTAAAATGTGGTTAGCTAATTTGCACTTTAGCGTGTTGTGAAAATACAGCTTAAATGTAGAAATTAACTTTCAAAAGGTGAAATTATTATGGTAAACATCCTACTGATTATAAGGAAGTTTTCTCTTATAAGATTGGGGCTTGTAGTTTTATTACCAAGGAAAAACCAGCACAATTAAAATGAGTATTAATAGTGAAGTAGATGCAGCTGCTTGAATCCACACTAAATTCTAAATAGAGGGGTTTAAAAAGAGGCACCTGGTTCAAGCAAGTAGAAAGTATTTGGTTGTCTAGAGATATAAGACAGTAAAATAAGTAGTGAGTGATTTGGGATTTTTTTTATATATATAAATACTAAATCTGGTTTTGGCTTACTTGATATTACTTTGTAAAATAAGAGCATTATACTTATGCAGTTAGCTTTATATTGTAGAGAATGTTGAATTTTTAAAAAATTAGGATTAGGTAATGTTTTAGTAGAAATATATTGTATATATTAGCCAGAAACATCTGGCCTGTTCTGTAGCAGTTATCTAACTAGCAGCCTGGTGTAATAAAAATCTAATAGATTAATATTTTCTAGCTATACAAAGAAACCCACTGTTTTTTAATAGCCCACTTAATGCATTTTGCCAAATGGTGGTTTGTTTTATTCTGTAAACCATGATTAAATACAATTGGCTGAGTGCATATATATATATATTATATACATACACACTGAGCCAAAATCAAACAAGCCACTGTTGTGGTTTATAATGATACATGAACCAGGCCTCTGTAATTATTTCTACAGTATTGCTAAGTTTTGATTACTAATCAAGACTTTGATTCTTTAACTTGGGCATAAAAGAGATTTCATAGCTCTTATAGCAGAAGTAGCTACAAAGCATATTACATTCCTAGAATACGTTATGGTTCCACTATAAAATTGTACAACAGTTCCTGGGTTAAAAACAATGTTAAATTTTAATAATTTATCTTATTCTTGTTCTAATGCAGTTGATATCTTTAATGTCGTTCTGAAAATATTTGCCACCTTTTAACCCTATTCCCCGAGTTGACTGAACCTGATAACATCAATGGCAAAACTGTTCCATTTACCTTGATTACCTTTCCATGGAAAGATGGAAGGATTTGAAAAATATGACTTCTTTAACAGAAGTTAGTCTTTTATAGAGAGATGGTTAACCGGAGGATGTGGATCCAAATCTAACTTGTATTCATGCTTTAATGGCTAGCGCTTCAGTTTGTTAGCAGGAAAGTCTGTTACGCTCTGTTGAATTGCAAAGTTGAATTGTAGTAATGAAGAAAGGCCTTCTTCCCTGTTTCTAGGACCAGCATGTCAGGGCGTGGTAAGAAGCATCCAAAACCTGCACTGCCTGTCCGAACCACCAAGACTAAAAAGTCTGGCTTGCAGTTTTCTGTGTCCCGGATCGGGCGGTACCTGAGACAGGGCCATTATGCTGAAAGAGTCAGTCCTGGAGCCTCCGTGTACCTGGCAGCAGTCTTGGAGTACCTGACCGCAGAGGTCATGGAATTAGCTGGAAATGCTGCCCATCAGAACAAGAAGCAGCGGATTGGACCCCGCCATATCCAGCTGGCAATAAGGAATGACGAAGAGTTGAACAAGTTGTTTGCAAATGTGACCATTGCTGAAGGAGGGGTTCTGCCCAACATCCAAGCCCAGCTTCTTCCTAAGAAAACAGCACGGCCTAAAGAAGTCAAAGGGGATGGTCAGTCCCAGGAATTCTGAAACAGTCTACCATCTTCCGAGAACAGACTCTGCTAAAAGGGTATTACTGGAAATGTGTTCAGTTTGTAGCCGTTTCCACCACAGTTATCCCCCAATTATACATGGGGCAACACAGCCCTCAAAAGATGAAGGATGCCTGCCTAGCTATAACCTAAATGGCCTTTACTTCCTAATTGGGTGGAGAACTAGTGGCAAACATCTCTAACTATTTTCTCAGTGATCTCCTTTATAATATTGTGGGGCTCTTGATACAGAAGGCATAGCTGATGTCTTACATTAACCTAGCTATCAGGTTGACATCCTCCACATATGCAATTCTTCAAAGTGACAACTTCAGTGGTTTTTCCTGTTTTTTCACCCAGCCTATAAGTAAAATGATTGATGTTAGCAAAACCATTTTGATATTAATCATAGCATTCAAGGTTTTGCCCTTAAATTAGCACTGTAAATTTACTTACTTCCATTGAGGGTTATGTTTGTGAAATAGAACTGTAAACTAGTTATATTCTTCCTTGCCTTTATAGTCTCAGTTGTTATGATGTGGGGGACTATTTTGCTTTTACTTCATGTACCTTTAGGTTAGTTCCTCACTTATTAAGTGGTTATTTGTCATTGAATTCATAACTGATCAGAATGACAATTCTTATTCCTGATAGTTGGCCTCTTTCTAATACAATCCTTTTATGTATTTACTGTATTTATGAATGTAATTACTTGTTAATTAAAAATGTAATGCAAATGTGTTCAAAAAGAGCTTGTAACTCAAAAGCAGAATATATGCTTTTCATGCAGACGCTCCCAAGCTGAATCTCTGGTAATCATAGGTAGAGTTATAAACAGTACTGGGCTAGGTGGATCAATAATCATTTTCTCAAATTGTGCTAATCCATAATGTTGTTTGCTTGGTTCTGGTTAAGTATGTTGTGTGGATCCAACCTACTATGATTTTTAAACAAACGATGGCTTGGTACTAAGTGAATCCTGGCAATGTAAGATATATTAAATCATATATATATAAAATAAATGATGGGCTGCTATATAAATGTGACATATACATAAATAAGGCAATTTCCTATTTCCATATACTTCATTGAGCTAGGACTAGCTGCATCTATTAGCCTATGAGCAGGTATCCACAGGTGAAGAGATAAATGTTGAACTTGGTATCAAAAGTAAATGGTAGCATCTCATAATTGCTTGATCCACATATGTATTTAGTAATGTTGGAATGATAGTGAACGTTTAAACCTATTTGGTGGGTACTGAGTGCTTTCATCATATTTACTGAACTCCAAATAACGTTTGAGTTATTGTAAATTATAACATATAAATCTGTTAGATCCATAATACAACTTTAACCATGTGAGCCTGCTCCAATGACTAAATTGTAGTTGTTTCCAATAAATATGCAGTATTTAAGGTTTACAACTTCAATGTATGTAGTGGGGATGGAGATAAACTTAATTCAGTTTGCCTTTATCACCCATAACTTGAATTCCTATTTTTTTTAAGTGGCTAAGAATGCATTAGAAGAATTTGCCCTTGAAATCTATGCAATATACGCTCAGGGTATGGATTACCTAGATTGAAGTTTCTTGCAAGTAAATTCTGGAACCTCCATACTGACCTCTGTGAACAGAAACTAACATATTTGACCCTCATGCTAAATTTTATTTTTTAGTTTAGTTTACTATGTTTAACATTGTGGCTCCTTGATGAAGCTAAAATTGTACTTTGCTAGCCAAATACACTTTAAAATAGGATACTTTTCCCAGCCCTTGAAAATTAAACATGGTTGTCACTCTGTTGTTAATACCAGCCTGTGGTCACAATGCTGCAGATTGTCAGCATCATATCAGTTAACATTTATTCCAAGTGAAACATTATTTTGGGTCATGTACAGAGTCAAATTATCAGAGTCTCTTCCTCTTTCCTGGAAATAAGAAAATTTGAAGTTCTTTTAAATAAAGGCAGAAGCTGTAGCCCAAGGCTTGAAAAAAAGATTAGAGTTCTGTCTACCTTTTCAGTAAGCTTCAGGATCTGGAGGTTGAGTCATGGCAACTGGACTTTTCTTTTGGTTTGATACATTTTGCTGCTTGTCCAAGCAGCTTCTTCAGTCTAGAAAGTTGGCTGCTTGGACAAGCAGCAAAACATATCAAACTAAAAAGTCCAGTTGCCATGACTCAACTTCCAGATAATTCCACCTGGATGACTGGGAATCTTCTTCAACATAAACCTCAGGATGAACGTCCTGGAATCCCCAGGATGAGGGAAGACCAGGAATAAGAGGGAGAGAGAGAATATCTGTTTTCGGGAATCGGCTACATCTGAAAAGATAGGTAAAAATACTTATATAGGAATGTTGTGTTAAATCTAAACTTTATTTTCCAGTGTTGTCTATCTTCTCTGTACAAAGTATCTTGAATGTGTAATCTTGGCTTTGCATTCTTTCAGGCTAGGCAGGAAGACACTAATTTTATACATAATCTTGGAGTCTGTAATATATTTCAACATAGACTGTCTTGCAAGGAAAAAGCGTTCATTTATAGCAGACGTGCAACATCATGTGGTCCGCCTGAGCATTGTATTTTTGTAATTTTTCAGGCTTTTATCTTTCCCTGATTTATCTGTGTCCCTGATTTGTTAGTAATGCTTGTTTTTGTTTATCCCTTTTTAGAGTGGTCTGTTTCCTCAGGAGGAGGAGGAGGAGGAGGAGGAGGAGGAGAAGGGCTTAACCTCTAACCAAACAACTCTAACCTACATAGCCAGGAGGTTCACACACCTGTATGTTCTGAAGCAATATACATAGAGAGAGAGTATATATATATGAATATGAGAGACTATGATATTCAATGCCAATTTTGTGTAACCTAAATTAATACACCTTGAAAGAATTTCCTTTTAAGCAATCTCATTATTTTAATGTGATAGTTTTTGCCGCTGTATTACAACTTACAATGGAAAAGGTGTGATAAATTGGATTGTGACAGTGAATATCCACTTTCATTC
Organism: Python bivittatus; assembly: GCF_059951505.1. Classification (NCBI taxonomy): domain Eukaryota; kingdom Metazoa; phylum Chordata; class Lepidosauria; order Squamata; family Pythonidae; genus Python; species Python bivittatus. The sequence continues at coordinate 43,939,708 of NW_028277074.1, read as the reverse complement.
ACTTATCTTCTAAATTTCAGATTATTTGGGTTAGCCAATTTTAAATTTGACTTTTAGCTCTGTGAAGTTTGGGGGATAGGTGATATGCAAATCTTTACAATAGGTAATTTGGAAATGAAAAGAGGCTGGAAAGATTAGCTGTGAGCACCCATACAAACCCTACAAGCAAAATATATAGCTGCAAATTTATTGTATGTGATTTCACATGATACAGAACAATCTCTCTTAAGACAACTATATTGATAGTCTAACATCTGTTTTCACAATATAAAGTGATGGAGCAGGTCAGCCAACCATGGATTTATCTTCTGTGGAAATCTGAAAGAAATTACATTTTAAAATAAGTTCAGTCTGTAAAAGAATATGAGCACTTAAAATAGAATCCAATCACACGTCCATGTCACAAAGTACCACTATTTACTACGGGAAGCCCTGATGAGAGATCACCTTGCATACCAAGATTGTAACATGCATATGAAAGAGATTGGCCTGGTGGTCTATAATGTTAAGCTGAAATCAAACCACATTATTCCTTAGCGTTATTTGTGACTGAGGCCAGTGGTTCAGCCCCTTAATTTTAGGACAGTTCTAGCAGAAGCACTACTACAGAATATAAGGATTCATATGTAAACAGGCATAAATACTTTATGTGAAGTAGTTCATAGCTCAAACAAGTAATCTCAATAAAGGACAAATTGGGAACCCCTAAATTCTATCCATCTGGGGCCAGATTCAGCCTATGTTGCCTTTAGAAATGGCCCATATTATCCACAATTGGTTTAGGAGAAAAAATCAACACCAAAATAAGTAAGTAAATAAAGCCGCCTGCAAATGAAGCTCGACTCCTGCTGACCTAAACATCTCCGTGTAGAATTCTTAGCTACAATATGGCCTAGGAGGTTTTAAAACTCTACTTTCTGCATACTAAAGCTACTTTCTAGGCGAACATGCAGGACAAAACATTAACTCACCTAAATGAATATGAGTATAATAGTATAATCTGTTGAGAGAAAACTCTTGTTTTTAAACAAAAGTTGTGAAGTATAAGACACAGCCCGTTGCAATGTTAGCCAAAACAAAGAGAAGCATAGCATTGCCTACAGCTCCTGATGAACAAGTCAGGCAGCAATACGAATAATACCTTATAGGTTGGATTGTTCGTAATGTGTATGATCATATTAATCATACAGATGACGCTGTTAAAAATGATCCCATGCAGGACAATGACGGTGCACCAGAAAAAGTGAGAAGGAGCACGCCATGCATGGAAATTGCCACAGGGAGGTAAATAAGCACATAACAACTCCGTTTCAAGCTGCATCCTATGGCAAAATTTCCAAGAGCTTAATGAAGGACAGAAAATGTGTTACTATATGAATAAAGAAATACTACGGTTACACATAAATAAAAATCACCTTCTAGTGGCCTATTTACCACCTGCATCAACTGTTCTGCCATTTCTGGGCTGAAAATGAATAATAATGATTGTGCTTTATAGCATTCCTTATGAAATACAAGTGAAAAAAATATTTTGGTACCAAGTTTCCAGTAAAATTAGGCACTAGGTAAGCTGTAAGGAAGACGGGCCTATGCTTCAATTAATCCCTCTTTCACTGCTCCTTTGCTTATTCCCCCCCCCCCCAACATATTTATTCCACTGAAATCATGAGACTTTCATAGTAGGTCTGAACTAGTATAATGAAATGTCTATTTTTGGCTTCTTCCTAATTCCAAAGAAGTAGAGACTCTGTACTAAACATAATTATATTTTGCTATCATGCTCAGAATGATTTTAATTTTTTTTTTTTTTTTTTTTTGCAGAGGCTACTTTATTCTTCATCAAGCTTTTTAATTAGTACAATTTCCTAACTATTTAATTTTGGGGAACAGAAATTTATTTGTGTGGGAGTTTATTATAGCCTTGTTATAGCTTCAAATATTGTCTCCATTTTTATTTTATAACAAATGGATTGTAAGTCAAAGTGAAGTTTCTTCTTAAAAGGAAACAGAAAAATTAGTACCCTGAAAAGAAAAAAGGGTCGTCCCAAACCATCCAAACCTTCCTGTAAAATAAAATAAATAAGAGAGATTTAACAAAATATTTCAAAACTCAGTATAAGTGAACAGTTCTCAAATGTTATACTGTGTGTGAGAGAAGTATGAGGTGGTAAGTCACTTCAAGGGGATTCAAGGTTCCAGAGACAAAGACAATTCTGTAGGGAGTCAAAGCCCAAGAAATGTTCTTCCCAGCAAGAGAAGTTAACACCACGATCATCTGCAAGTCAATACCCAAACTGCTTCAGAGTAGTGATCACAAAGCCGCAGTGAAAAAATGGTACAAAGCGTGTGTATATATACATACAAATATGTATGTAGACACACACGCATATACATTTGAATTTCTCTACAGTAGCATTACACAATTTTCTACCAACTAAGGGTAGAAAACTTGACCTTTGAGTGACATGCAGGCTTAAAAAATGGTCAGGACCAGAACAAAAACTAAGTTTATAGTTAATATAATTGCTCCCTGTGTAGCTAGTATTTTTCCTTTCTGACACATTAAACATTACAATTTGGTGACATTTTGAAGGAGTTGTGGAGGCTGTAACCCAGGGCCATAGTATTTGTGCACACAACAATGGGCTACATAATATAATAGATGGTATAAAGGTTCAGAGGAATCACACAGAGTACAATAACATGGTTCCCTGCTTGTTGAGAATTGGCAATAATACTTATATATAATAGTAATATCTACATTTTTAACATTACCTTCTTTGTGAATTTTGCTGCAATAATCTGCAATTCCTGCAGGAGAGAACACATGTTAATTTCATCATATCTAAATGCCTGTAATTTATATCCTGTTAACAGTGGTTAGCAGATTGTCTCAATGTACTGTATTAAACAAGACTAAAACATTCAAAATACAAAACAACAGGCAATGTTTGAAACAGAGTGAGAATGATAAACATCTTTAATTTATTTGGAGCAATTCTTTGTCCAAGCTACATACAGAGAACATGCTTCGGCCTCTTTAACCAAAAGGGTGCAGACATGCTCCTGAACATAACACAACATCTCAAATAGCAGTCATACCCTAATATTGATTTTCAAAAAATATTGTTTTATTTGTGCTAGGACTTTTGCCCTATCTATTATTTGCCAAATTTTAACCCAGTCACAAGTTATAATTTATCATTTTTATTTACTGCATTGGTTGCCAGTTATTATTCCAACTCACTTTAGACAAGTATTCCATCATATAACAATAATACAGTGCATTACGCTCCTGTGCACCTTTATTGTCAACAATGAGAATAGAACATGGGCAATATTTGGATTTGAAGCCTTAAGGATGAAGATGCCAGTGCCTAGGTTTTGTATTGGCCACTATTCATAATAGGCACATCTACGTTTATTGTTGTGACTGAGTTTAAATAAACTGTAAAGTGCAATATGAGAAAGACAATCAGGGTGGGATAGAAAGGATAGAGAATAGAAAGAAAAAAAATCAGAGAAAAGCAGGGAAGGGAATAGTATTTTTCTTTAGTAAATGCTCATGTTGATCACTTGACACTATGGCTTAAAAAAAGGTTGAAATGTAAATTAAGAGTCACAGAATAATACGGAAGATGTGAATGCATACTGGATTAAGGAATCTTTTCATTCTTCTCTCCGAGAGCTTTGGAGCAAGGCTCATTAAAGGATGCAGAGGGAAAGACTATAACAAAGAGATATTGTGAACACTATTTTAAAAAAAACAAAACTAAGACAAACATTAAAACAAGTAATGTTTAAAATCTAGATACCAGCCAACTGGTTTGATGCATGGATATTTCTAACGTAACCATCCATAAACTGGAGCCTTTCAGGTGTCTTCGACTAAAATAGTCATGTTGACTGTGGTCAAGAGTTGCGTGCACATAAATCTGAGGACAGCCTTGAAGAGTTTACCTAAGGATGAAGTTGTGTATTGCTTCAAGGATGGGTGTTTTGTTTGTGCTAACGTCCTTTGCAAAGTGCCCCTTTTAAATGCTTTGCATAGCTGTAGTACCATTGACATTAGTCAGTTTATTGTTTTTAGCTACCCCAGCCACATTTGCTCTGCCTTTAGCTGGACCACATGAAAACTTGTAACACCAATGTATTGCTGCTTTTGTCACCCACACAGTAATCACAGTATTGATTAGTTAAGTTATTCTTTTTATTTATTTTTAAAAAGTTACCAAAACAGAATATACAGTATGTGTCCATAACATTTGAAATTATTCATTATTGACAGATATGATTTAGGTAGCAATTGATAATTGTGTACAGTATGTATGTAGATACAATTATTAATCATCAGGAGATAGAATCTAAAGAACTTGTGCAGAATATAGCCCTTTGTACCTTGCTCATTATATTGCAGAAAGGTTTTGATAAACAGGAATTTATGCCATTGCTCATAGTCCAAAATCCATTTGGCTTATGAAATCAGTGTTATGATTTTTTTAGATCCTGCAACTACCACATAAACTACAGGAGACATCAGGAGTCTGTAGCACATCAATTCATCAAAATAACAAAACATGCATTGTGCCATCACAACAAAAGCCCCATCCTTTGCTTACCTGCAATATCAAAACTTGGATCAAAATCCATTTTGTCACCCGCTCCTTCTTTGAAGACATCCATGGCAGATCCTTTTTATTTTATTTCACTGACATGCTGCTTACAGAAGTTATAAATACACTGAAGAGATATATGTTGTTGTATATATCGTTGTCTACTGTTTTGCACATTAAAAATGTATAACAAGTGAATATGTTAAAAGTACTAACCTCAGTTTTAAGTGGGTATGTTGGGTCTTGAGCTCTGGAGTAGTGAAATAAAAACTGCATAAAAAGAGCTACTTTAGTATGTTATATTGTTTCAACTAAAATAGTATACATATCAATTCTGTTAAACAATAAATACTCACTCTTTTATTCAATTCCTGATTATTTTCCTAGGAAGAATAATTATGATCATATTAGATTAATAATAACTATTACCAACAAAATACTGTGGTACTGTTTGCAAGGAGAAGAATCACCTTACCTCATCTATCTGCAGGCTATTAAACATGGAGTTACACAAATCCAAAAATAAGCTGGAAATCTGGGGAAAAAATATATTTCAAAAATAATTGTGCTATTGATGATATTACTTGACCTCAGTCTTCCCTGAACTATTACCATCCATCCATGAGGGCTAGGAATGCTGAAAATTATAGTCCGAACTGATCAAGGGGTAAGCCCTTCAGGATGACTACAATATATTACTATAGATCCAAGCTTTTTAAAAAAATACAAAGAACTTTTGAACTAAATTTACTGATATCAATGTTAAATTAATATGCTAATAAGAGTAGTCAAATCTGAAATATTTATATTATTCTTGATAATTGTCACAGCTGGTTAATAATAAATATTTTGCCATTTTCTACACTTTATGGCATCACTTTTGAACATAACATTATAAAAAACTATTATGAAGCAACAGTTTAAAATGTGAAACACACCAAATTATTCCTCTCTTACCTGTGGTACAATCACTATAAAAATAGAGTGGAATGTTGAGTAAAACACATATTAGCAGAATATAAAATAAGATTTACAATAAATCACTTTACAGATGTATGATCTATAAAGTAGCCAATAGTTGCCAGACAGTCAAAGGAGAGTTTAATGTAAATAAGTAACATTTAATTATATACTTTTAAATATAAAATTACTCTTTGTACTAACAATCAGAGCCATTAAGATTAAACGTTAGATTATTTCTCATCCTGTTATTTCCACACTGCTTCTTTTATGTGGAGTTGTGGTTCCAGCAATGTTGGTTTATTAGAGATACACATATCCAACTGGTATATGGGTTGGAAAGGGTAAAAATCTACCATTAGTTAATATGTGCATGGATAGGCTGTGACATCAATCGAGTTTTTCTGAAAATTATATAACAAGAAATAGGTGCTTAAACTTCAATATTAGAGAAGGACAAATAATTTACATGATGTACACATTTTTTGAATGCATCAACATTGATGATTACTCTGTAATTCCAAATTAATTACATAATTATTTTACCTGGGGTTGATCAAAGAGTTCTGTCCATTGACTGAAACATAGTGCTAGTCTCTAGAGCAGAAGTAGGAAAAAGAAAAGCCTGTAATCTAGTTAAAAATGTGTGCAAAATATTATGATATTTATAAGCACTAACATTAGTTCCTATGTAGCCCACATTTGTTTATTTTGTTCCTATAGCAATTCATTTGTATAGTTACATGCATGCAGTAAACACTACATGGCCTTTCCACTGTAACTGCAGTAGAATTCATACTTTCCATGTGATGTCCTATTATTTATACATTTCTGGCAGAGATACAGAAAATATTTAAAATGTTATATACCTCACTTTTAGGAACATTTGATTCATCTAGAAAGCTGGCAAAAGTCTGAGGAACTCCTGTTAAAGTGAAATAATAGGTAAGCATTTGATGCAGTAAAGCATGACTCATTTAATCTGAATAAACTTGTATATCATAGATACAAACAAAATCCCCTGATCAGAGAATCATATCACTGCCTTTCCTAGAACTTTAAATTTGCATTTAGCATTTTAAAGATTAATTCTGTAATTAACTCCCACCCACACTTATTAAAGAACAAAACCTTCTAAATTGGGATGACAAAAAGAAGCCAATATTATGTAACTGAGAGGGAGGGAGAGAAAGAGAGTACCATCCTTATATCAATACTCTCTATAATACTCTATAAAAATGCATACTGAGTTTAAAGAATTGTGTTGTGATTTTGATTAATGCGTTTTCATGAATTGTTTCAACTAAAACATTTGTCTAAAAACTGCCCCATAGAAAAGGACATGGTGCCATGTTCGATTCAGGACCTTGGATAGCTCAGAGATGTACAAAGTATAGGAAATCTGCAGCCAAAGTTTAGAAGGTTTCTCCCTCCCTCTCTTTTTAATTAATTAATTAACCTTAAAATCAGCCTAGGTTTAACACTAGGCAACTAATACTTTGAAAGTTCACTTTCACTGATGTGTGCAAAGAAAAGGAGGAAATTCAAAGGCTGTTAACCATCCTTAATCCGTTGACTGAAAAGTACTAAAAGTATTAAATATGATTCAAGGAAAAACAGCATTTCATTTATTTAACACAAGAGTTGTTTCCTCTTATGATAAAGTTCTTAAAACAAGAATTCTACTTTAGATCTTGACTTCTAAAGCTGTGATTGAAATCTTAAAAAAAAAGAAACTTATAGGAACTAGAAACCCACCATGCACGAACAGGATATCTGCAAAGTGGTTTTTAATTTTTATGGTAAATCATCCAAAGAGTTGGGGCAATTCAGAAAAATCTTAAATACATATGCAGCAAGAATGGCTCTTACCTGAAGTGAATTGTCCCGCACAACAGCAGATCACAAAGAGCAATGGGAAAGGAGGTGGCAGCTGTTTCATTTTCATCCGCCAAATCAAACCCAAATTTTTCAGTATCACCAATTCAGGTTCATGAGGCAACCAGGTTGCCACTTAGCCTTTGTCTGCCTAGTCTAAACTCAAGAGGCATCTTTATTTGAAAAAGAACCAATCAGCACCTCACAGTATCCTCATTTTCTCATTAAGCTTCATGCTGTGTCTTTATTAAAGAAGTAAGGTCTCCCCCGTCAACTCTCAGCAAGTCTACCAATTAGTCAGATCTCTATACACAGAATGAAAGACCCTTAAAAGGATGGAGAGGAGAGAGGGACCAGGACATAGCTAGGTGGGAATGGGGAGGGGGATGCCTCTACATTTTTCGGGTGAAATGGTAGGGTTCAAACAAGCAGCCCCAGTGAGAGAATTGGATACAGATGTAATCATACTTCCAACAGACACTGAAATCAGTTTCTGTATTAGTAATAACAAAATTCCAATTATTTCAGTGGATCTCTTCTAAATATAAATAGGTCTGAATCTAACTCAGGATTGGTTAGATAGATATAGTTTTATCTATATATTATATATTTTATCCCAGTGAAAATAAAATTATATATATATGAACCTTTTTTCAATTCTGGGGCCTTTTTATGAAGTCCTTCTAATGCACACACTTTTAAAGATCTTCAAGGAACAAATAAAATGGGGGGGGGGAAATGAGAGGAAAAATACAATATAAATCAATTACATTGTCCTTTTAGCCACATCTTTACTTTAGGAAAAAATCTGGGTATTTAAATCTAGTCTCAGATTGATATTAAACTGAAAAAATAAACATAGAATAAACATTAATAAAAATAAATATTAATAGAAGATACATTCCGAATTTCATATCAATAGAGAAATACAACGTTTTTAAAAGCTGATTGTTATTTTTAACAGCTAATTGTTAGTGATTCCACTTTAAGGATATCTGGGGATTTCACTGTATTTCATATTTGAAAAAGTAAAAAGGAAACAAATCATTATTATTGGTAATTCAAAAGGTCTACCCCAGTATGAATGGGACTTGTGTGATTTTACGTAACATTACAGTTGACAATTCTATTCTTTCAATAGTTTCATCTTCAGCTGAAATAAGAATCGTGCTTCAAAATCCACTTATTTACAAAATGTGTTAGACTCCCAGAAATGCCTTCTGTTAACTTGCCATGCAGAAAGTCATCATTCTGTATGGCACTTTTATTTCCCAAGTTTCAATAAAATGCCAATAAGAAGACTTGAGATGAGACTTCTGAAGAATAGCAGATGTATTTTGATCAAGACACAGCTGGGTGACCCCAATCAACACATTAACAAGAGATGTTGATGGAACCACACCTCACAAAACAAACATCAGAGGCTTTATAGACATTTAAATCTGTAATCAGATAGTACTTCCCCTCATACCCATACAAGGGACTTTTGGGACGGTCTGAGCAAGTGAAAGGTGGTTCTTAGGAAGGTAAACTTAACTGTAACTTTTTCTTCTGGTTACCAAGGGAATGGCATACCAGATTTTTCTTATCTTTCTCTCTAGAATGCAGGGCCCCACAACTGTTGCAAAAAGCTTGGTACAACAAACAGCTTGTACTCGGCTAATTGCTTCTTCGAAGACAATCGGGCATTCAGCAAAGAGATAAGGGGGGGGGGAAGGAACCAGTGCTCTTTACAAAACAAAAGCAAGTTAACCCTTTAGAAATAAAATAGAGTGCACTGTTACAGGTATGGTTATACATTATGTGAAGCATATATATACTGTATATATATAAAATATAAAATTGTGTATATATAGAATATAAAATTGTGTATCAAAATAATGCCCTTCAATTCAAAGTTCTATTCTAGGCCCTCCTGACACTTCAGCCATGGCAATACATATCCCTCCCTTGAGAGAGGCAAGCTAAGTATGAAATGTAAAATCTCCTTTTCTTAGAATAGTTTTAGTTACTCTTATTAAATTACTAACTGTTCAGTGATATTAATTTAATTCTATAATTACATCTCTATTGTCTTAGCTTACTGGCTAAGCACATTATGCTGGGGAAATGCACACGGATGTATACGCAAATAGCAACTAGAAGAAAACAGCCTGAATGAGTAAACAGCTTTTCTATTCTAAACTACAGGAAAGTCAAGAGTGAAAGCAGGTGCTTGGAATAGCAGGAAAGAGATAGATTGACAACTGACAAGGGTGAGAAAGTAGCTATAGCAATTATAATATCCAAGGGGCCTTGATTAAGTTTTACTGGGTTTTGAAAATGGTACATTCAGAAAAAAAATGTGTGTTGCTTTGGTTGTTTTTTAAAATCAAATCAAAGCTTTATTACAGTCATTGACCAGAAATCCAATATAATAAATAAAACATAACACATTTAATAAATTCTCTTTGTAAGCGAGGTTACTAAATCTCTGCAGAAAATTATTCTGTCCCATGATGGTGACTTTCTCACGGTGTATCTCTTTTGCTAAATAGCAAAATTTTGCCACAGGTTGGGTAACTTTGGGATTTCCATCTGCTGTAAAGTAGCTTACATAAAATTGTTCAGTACAACCAGGAAGATTAAAAGAAAATGGCTGTAGTTATATTCTTAAATCAGAATAAAACACACATTTAAAAACACGCTCCATGGTTTCATTTCTACCTGATCCACATGGATGTAGCCTCTGTGACACCAGAATATTTTAGAATCTGTCCTCCAGGATGGCTGAAGGGAGAGCATTAAAGCTTGCCCTGAAAAAGGCCCATCTATAATTGGGACATGTGAGAATACAACTATTTTGCAGGTGTGAGCTTCTGTATTTCCCTCAGTGATTGGGAGATCTTCATCACATGGCTCAGCTCATTTCATAACCCTGTTTCTCCAATTCATTGCCTAATTATTTCCTTGACTTTTGTTATGGGCCTGCTGGACATATCCTTTGATGAGGAGGAAGGGGAGTCAGGGGCTTCTAAGGACAATAGTTTTGGTGTGGGTGTTTCCAGTAGTGGTAGATCCAACACCCTTGTTGAGGCAGTTCCAGGAAACCCCCAGGACATCTTGCCTGAATCCACTGGCAGCCTCTCAGACTCTGAAGTCCAGCCACCCAGTCCCAATCAGAGGCGTTGTGATAAAGATTCAACAGCAGAGAACAGAACTCAGTAGATCTGAAAAACCTGCCAAGAAACAAGCATGCAGAAGAGACAATGCTGAGGAGTAAACTCCCACAGCTTTGTATGGATGGAGGCTCAGCATGGCTGATTTATTGGCCTCACTCCCTGGGAGCAGATGCTGAGAACTTTTTTCCAAACCTCAGTTCTATCATGTTTACCTTGCCATGCCTAGAACTCTGGATTCCACCCCACCATGTCTTTTGTCTTCTTCCTTGGATCTGTCACTTGTTTATTGGATTCCTGATCTCAACCTGAGCCAAGCCTGTGATTACATTTACAGTTGCTGTCTTAAAATATTGGTAAAAAAGACTCTTTTTTTCTAAATGGTCTGCCTGAGCCTGCATATCACTGGACTATGGCAGGCATCCAGCTTGCCAGCTTGCTGGCTAGCAGCCAGCAGTGCCAGAAAAGCCTTATTGAAACCCAAAATCAATAGGAAATCAGGAGATGGACTGATTAGATGTATTTTTCTTATCACGTACAGTATATCCATCAAGATCTAAAATTATCCCAGTTGTGGCTAGGTTAACCTTTAGCCAGGTAAACAGAATTGATTGCCGGATCGTGTCCTCATCCTGAACAGCCCTTTCTCCAATCTCAGAATTGCGCTGGGCACAGAGTGCCGTAAACAAGATTCTCAGAAACCCAGACTGCGCTTTTTCATAGGACAAGAAATCAGAATCATGTCCAAGCTGAACCCTATGTAATAGTTGGCAGCAGATTTTGCACTAAATAATTCAATGGTAGCTGAATTAAAGCATCTTCCTGGCTCCAATGAAATCATAGAATAGCAACAGCATTATGGGCTATGTTAGCAGCATACTTTGCATGAGCTTTATTGCTTCTAGAAGCATGAAACACTACATCTAATATTTAAAATATTTAACTTCTCTGTTGTAACTGAATTTGACAATCGGCGATTGGAAAGCACAGCTGCACCTGACAGTAAGTTGGTGTTTCCATGCATTTTTGATATTAATAGCAGAAAACATTTTTCAATGGAAGAATTTTTAAGCTTATCCCATAACTGTGGCCTGGAAACTGAATCAAAGGGGGCTCGGAAATCAACAAAGACTACATAGAATTTTGAGCTGTCCCACATGAACATTTATCTGCTAAATGCTATACAATTAGGCAGTGGTCAATTGCAGGGCTCCCTTCTCTAAAATCAGCCTATTTATCCCAAGGTTTGCTCTTGATCCATCCATCCCCACAATTTCCCACACCTTGCATATAGTTTGCTAATTATTTTTAAGAGATTTATGGGTCTGTGGTTGGCTGGCATGTTTCCATCTCCTTTTTTAAAGATTGGAACTACTGTAACACTCCAGTGTTCTGGGAACTTTGCAATGTTATTAATGAAGGTATACAAGGATGTAAGGACTTGGGCCCACCAATCTACATTGGCTTTATTAATTCTACTAGTACAAAGTCACAATTGTGAGCTTTCTTGTTTTAATTGATTTATCACCTGTTTTTCTTCGTGTCTGTTACTGGGGGCCTGGTTAGCTGATTTTTAGAAGACACTTCTAAGAATGACCTATGAGAATGAGAAGAGCCATATAAGGCTTGAAAATGTCATTCCCAAGCATCAGCAGACAGATTTTTATATCTATCTATCTATCTATCTATCTATCTATCTATCTATCTATCTATCTATCTAATCTAGATTGGCCTGAATCAAGGCAGACTTCAGTGAGACTAAAGAAGTGAGGGATCGTTCAACCTTCACAGCTTGTATCACTTGCTGTCTATCAGCTGCTATCATTGCACTGTTCTTCCTATTCACAAGTCTACTGTACCTTTGGCTGTTATTAAGTTTTATATTCTTTTAAAGCTGATTAATACTTGTAGTAAAAAAAAAAAACTTTCCTTGATCTATATATTTTGAATTGTCAACAATTCTACATTTCACAAATAGCTTTACTTCTCATTTCTCATACAAACATATATGAAATGCTATCAAATTTTTCCTATGAACATTGCTTTGAGAATCTTTTGTTGAAAGTTCATGTAGAAAAAGCTTGTTCTGGACTTCATAGATATTTATGGTACAGAGATACAAGGAGGCTAAAAATCTAAAAGGATGTATTATTAGACAAAGTCTGATAAAAGCATGGAATTCTATAAAGAGAATAAGTCCAATAATTTCACCTCTAGCTTCTCCCTCAAATTTTTCATGTTGTAGACCATTACAGCAAGAAAAATGTAGTTACATATGCAGATATGGATCCCTCAGACTCTACAAATAAATTAAAAACACAGCAAGAACTATTCAGTGAAGGCCAGAAGATACCATGGTTAATGTACTTACAAATTGCCGAAAGGATAAAATCAGATCTCAAAAAAGAAGAAGGGATATTAAGAAGACAGAATTTGAAACATTTATACAAAACCAACACCATCTGTTGGGGCACATATATAAACTTTTATTTAGATGATACAGAGACAGAACAAAAAAAACCCGGTATGATAAAATGGATGCAAAATTTTAAAGAAACAGTTACAACACAACAATGGGAAGAATTATGGACTAAATCTATAAAATTTACACCAAGTTACAATTTAAAGGAAAACTGGTACAAAATGTTCTACAGATTGTATATATCATTCAGTAATATCTAAGACAGACAAATCATACAGTAATAAATGTTGGAAATGCCTTGAAACAGAAAGAAAGTTTTATCACATGTGGTAAACATGTAAAAAAACCCAAAAGTACTGGAAAGATATACATATTACAACACAGAAAATTTTGAAATTTAAATTTAAAATGAAACCACTTGTAAAAACACAAGTCTTCTTACTAGGTATAATCTCAGAAAAAATTAATAAGAAACATCATAATTTAATGAGATATATGCTTGCAGAAATTAAAAATATGCTTGCAGAAATTAAAATGCATTTCTTCAACACTGGAAGAAAGATACAATTCTGACAATATCTGATTGGGAACTAAAACTTGGAAAATATGCAGCAACGGCAAAACGAACAGGATGTTAAGTTAGTTAAACTTAATAGAAGGTTAACTAAATTTATGCAAGAATGGTTCCCATATATAGAATGTATGACACAGCATGGTAAATACTGTATAATCACTGTATAGTCTGGACTCTAAGGGGGTTTATAAGGTAGTCCTTGGGTTACAAAAGCAATTGGGACCGGGATTGCCAATGCTAAGTGATGCACTTGTAAAGCGTGGCATCCTGTGACCACATCACTTAGTGATAACAATCCCAGCAGTCTCAGTTGCCATCGTAACCCCAAGACACACAGGTTGTTAAGTGGGAAGAGGTGGGAGTCCCAGGTAAGGAATGGGGAGGTCCCGCAAGGGGGTAGGGGGATGCCACAGGAGGGAGGAGACTGGGGGAGGCCCTGGAAGGCCTGGTGCAGGCCACGCACAAGTGGCAGGAAGACCAGGGGACTTACCAGAGCTTATTTTGCTTGTGGGAAGCCAGCAGGGAAGGTCACAAATGGCAATCACATGACTGTGGGACACAGCCAGACCTTAGAGGACTGGTCATAAATAGTACTCATTCAGCATTGTCGCAACTTTGAACAGTTGCTGAATGAGTGGTCAGTAAGGGAGGACTACCTGTATGTCTATAATATGGTAAATTCGCAGATGTACAAAAAGCAGGAAATTAGAAACCCAATTGTTCTTTTTCTTTTTTCTTTTCTAAATTACTTTTTGGTATTTTAATTCTTGTTAAATTGATTTAACAATTATCTTACATTTTTTTACTTTTATGAACTATATATATATATACACACACACGCACACGCACACACACATATGCATATACATATACATATATATATGTATGTACCTCCATTGTACAACAAACACTTTGATGTAATCTGCAGCAGTTTTTTTTCTAATGTTATACTCATGAATACCAATTATACTCACTCATATGAAAAAGTCAAATAATTTTATGCTTATAATAATATCCTAAATTGTAATTAATACTGATAGAATATTTCTCTTTTCTTTATTTATAATACTCCTAAGTTATCTAAACATCAGAGTGTCAATAATTTTAATTAATACTGTACAAATATCATTGCATTAAAACAATACAGGTCCAAAAATATTGGGACATCGACACAATTCTAACATCTTTGGCTCTATACATCACCACAATGGATTTGGAATGAAACAAACACAATGTGCCATAACTGCAGACTGTCAGCTTTAATTTGAGGGTATGTACATCCAACTCAGGTGAACGGTGTAGGAATTACAACAGTTTGCATATGTGCCTCCCACTTGTTAAGGGACCAAAAGTAATGGGACACTTGGCTTCTCAGCTGTTCCATGGCCAGGTGTGTGATATTCCCTCAGTACCCCAATTACAATGTGCAGATAAAAGGCCCAGAGTCCATTTCAAGTGTGCTATTTGCATTTGGAATCTGTTGCTGTCAACTCTCAAGATGAGATCCAAAGAGCTGTCACTATCAGTGAAGCAAGCCATCATTAGGCTGAAGAAACAAAACAAACCCATCAGAGAGATAGCAAGAACATTAGGCGTGGCCAAAACAACTGTTTGGAACATTCTCAAAAAGAAGGAACGCACCGGTGAGCTCAGCAACACCAAAAGACCCAGGAGACAACGGAAAACAACTGTGGTGGATGACCGAAGAATCCTTTCCCTGGTGAAGAAAACCCTTCACAACAGTTGGCCAGATCAAGAACACTCTCCAGGAGGTAGGTGTATGTGTGTCACAGTCAACAATCAAAAGAAGACTTCACCAGAGTGAATACAGAGGGTTCACCACAAGATGTAAACCACTGGTGAGCCTCAAAAACAGGAAGGCCAGATTAGAGTTTGCCAAACGACATCTAAAAAAGCCTTCACAGTTCTGGAACAACATCCTATGAACAGATGAGACCAAGATCAACTTGTACCAGAGTGATGGGAAGAGAAGAGTATGGAGAAGGAAAGGAACTGCTCATGATCCTAAGCATACCACCTCATCAGTGAAGCATGGTGGTGGTAGTGTCATGGCGTGGACATGTATGGCTGCCAATGGAACTGGTTCTCTTGTATTTATTGATGATGTGACTGCTGACAAAAGCAGCAGGATGAATTCTGCAGTGTTTCGGGCAATATTATCTGCTCACATTCAGCCAAATGCTGCAGAACTCATTGGACGGCGCTTCACAGTACAGATGGACAATGACCCAAAGCATACTGCAAAAGCAACCAAAGAGTTTTTGAAGGGACAGAAGTGGAATGTTATGCAATGGCCAAGTCAATCACCTGACCTGAATCCCATTGAGCATGCATTTCACTTGCTGAGGACAAAACTGAAGGGAAAATGCCCCAAGAACAAGCAGGAACTGAAGACAGTTGCAGTAGAGGCCTGGCAGAGCATCACCAGGGATGAAACCCAGCATCTGGTGATGTCTATGTGTTCCAGGCTTCAGACTGTGATTGACTGCAACGGATTTGCAGCCAAGTATTAAAAAGGGAAAGTTTGATTTATGATTATTATTCTGTCCCATTACTTTTGGTCCCTTAACAAGTGGGAGGCACATATGCAAACTGTTGTAATTCCTACACCGTTCACCTGAGTTGGATGTACATACCCTCAAATTAAAGCTGACAGTCTGCAGTTAAAGCACATTGTGTTTGTTTCATTCCAAATCCATTGTGGTGGTGTATAGAGCCAAAGATGTTAGAATTGTGTCGATGTCCCAATATTTCTGGACCTGACTGTATATTAAGATTTACCACAAATAATAAAAAGGAAAAAAGAAAAAGCTTGCGCTTAAAATTGCCCTTTTAACCACCTAGTACATTCATTTTGTATCAGAATAAATATTCATTTACATCTACAAAATGGAGAATAATATATTTAATTTAATTTGAATTATATTCAACCATTCTTTCTGACCCTGTCTACTTTTTACAATATGGCCTGCAGAGCATCATTCAGTCTAGAAGTTGTATATCTCTGCTTTAATGACTATTTATCTGTAAGAAAGAGAAATCTTT
The DNA here is from genome assembly GCF_059951505.1 of Python bivittatus. Taxonomy (NCBI): domain Eukaryota; kingdom Metazoa; phylum Chordata; class Lepidosauria; order Squamata; family Pythonidae; genus Python; species Python bivittatus. The sequence goes on along the minus strand of NW_028277074.1, from coordinate 43,923,037 downwards.
TTTCCCCTCCCTGCACTCACACTTCATCTGTCTAGATCACTGGGCTGTGAATAACTCAACTGACATGTTTCTTTTCCTATATGCTGAGATGCTATTCTTCCTAAGACGGTTATCTCACTCACACTTTTTCCTCTCTTACACCTGCATTCTTCCCATCTTACAAGACCTCTGTCCAAATCAAAAGAACAGGTTTATGTTTCAGCACTCAGAACTTAAGTCAACCTCTTGAGCTAGTTACTTCTTGTTAGCACTATTTTGTCTTATGTAAAGAAGCTGCCATGTTGTGAGTCTGCCATGATCCCTGCTCAAAAGTATTCAGCATCCCCAGGAGGTTGTGTACCAATTTACACAATGTTCATACAAAGGAACCATCTGCATCCTTATATTATCTTTATATCTTCATTCTATGAACAGCTATGTTTATGCAATAGAATTGAGCCCCCAATGTTTTTTCAGTATTTCAGTTGCTATGAAACTGAAAAATTAATTGCCTTAAATATATTGGTTGATATATTTAATATCCAAATGTTGTTTAGGCCCCAAAAATAGTTTAATACTAAGTGCACATGAAAATCTATACCTTTACTAGCTGAAAGTACAGTCTAAATGGATATTGAATAGGCTACTGTGGTTTTCTTCTTCTTTGATGGATGGTTGCAGTATCCCGTTCAAGCTGTTTCTTGCAGTGACACTGAGATCATCATTTTTCAGCATCAACAAAAGCCTTGTGGAAGCCCTGCATCTTCTTGCAAATATGCCTTTTCTATTAAGAGTCATCACTTTTTTTTTTAAATGTTACTCCATAGATAAGCAAGCTACCTATTAATATCCTAAGCCAAAATGTGAGTCCTTCACATTACTTATGATGGTGAATTCTATCACAGGTAAAAACCAAGCACAGCTGAGAAATCCAAAATAAGAATGGCAGGATTAAAGCCTCCTGGTTTTACAGCTGAAGGGGTGGTTGATACAGAAAATATTGTCAAGCAAGTTGTGTGTGTGCTTGTTTGCTTGGCTGACTACATAAATCTAAGCATTAATGTGATGGAAATGAAAGAACATATACGCACAGAACTCTATAATATTAAAAGAACACACTATCCTAAACACATTTCTGTCTGGCTGCTACCTGACCTATCTTCACTTTTGTAACTCTTCATTTGACTAGAGTTGGAGCCTGGCTATTGTATTTGCCCACTGTAGTGTCGTATCTCGTGCCCTACATGGGTTCTCATTCTTGGGGAATGCTTCTCTAACTTGGCATTTATCCAATTTGTTTGAAAATAATTTTCAGAATGTCCAGCCAGCACAGCTATTGGCCTTGCTGACCGGGAGCTGCAGGAATCTTAATTCAACAGAGTTTATATGACACACAAGCCATAGGAAGGAGTGGAAGCCTATGCTATCATCTTATCCTGTATTGCAGGACTTGTTAACCCAAGCAAGGGCTTACCTAAGAATAGAGTGTAATCTGAATACAAAACAATTTGGGATTTATGGAGACTGACATAGAAATCCTCAAAAAGCCTTGGTTTCAAATTGAGGTGGTAGCCACTCTGAGAGAAGATGAGACATTCAAGTTTCAGGTGAATCTATCTCTGGTTATGAGCTACATGTGTGGCAGTGGTACGATTTATTAATGTTTAACAACACAGTTATGAATTTGTAATGTAGTAAAAATAATTCAGTGAGCTTAGATTTAGAATTCCAGATCAGGGAAGCACATATATGAAAGCAAGACTGTTTTTTTATGTTTATTTCAACATGCAGACTATATATATGCTCATTTTGGAGGGCACAGTTTACCTAAATAGAATTGGGCCAAGTCTGTCACAAAATTTCAGTTGGATGAGCAAAACCTGGTGGAATCCAAGTGGAGCTTCCTGGTTTAAAAGATTTTTACACTTTCAGATGTTACTAAGATTTGTGAAAGCACTGTTGAGTCGATGGTCATGTAGCAATGATATCATTGGTAAATACAGAGTAAAGATTTATTACTGTATTACTAGTACAGAAATGCAGATTCAGACCTTAAATAAATGAATGGAAATTTACAGTACTTTCTCATTATATGTCAGCCTGATCCATGTGGGAAGCCTCCTATAGTACTTATCCTTCCAATGGGAACCTAGGCTCCTGCCCCAAAAGCCCTATCTTTACAGTATCATTGAACTGGAGCAATAATTCTCATTAAAGATGAGAAAATTTAGCTGCAAATATTAGAATATTCAGATTAAAATCCTATGCAAGTTAACTCACAGATAAATCTATTAAGTGAACAAGGAAACAGGTACAGAATTGCAGCCTCAGCCTCTTTATATACACTAACAAAAATGAGATGCATATCTTATTACTTGGGATTCAAGATATTTACTGAATGAAATCAATTACCAAGCAACAATTAAAGGATATCACCATACTTTATCACAGGAATCAAATAGAATTCACACAGTAATAGTATTAAAGAGTCAGAAGTTGGAAATAGAAATTGTCACAATTTTCTTTAGTTTTATTATACAGCAGTAAATAGCTTCAAGTGATGGCCAAATCTTCCAGCTAGGAAGATCTGAAAAGATCTGTAACTTCCATCTGATCACACAGGGAGAGCTAATATAATCTGTGCATGCATGCAGCAGACATAAAACAATTGAACAGATGATGGCATCTCTCAAACATGTCAATTTTAGCCTAGGGTGAAATTATCTAATTTTAAACATTTAATTTGTGGCCGGATTTTGGATGGAACAAAATAAGAATAGATGGGAAGTAGGATGGAAATACTATTTTCAGACTTCAGATTTCTATCAATTGATGGCATAAGATTTATAGCTTAGATTTTATTTCTGTTTTTGAAGTGACATGATGGGCCACAATTCTGCTAACTTGTACTTCAGAAAATGGCACCCAGATCCAGAAAAATTAAGGGAAGAAATTAGCTGTCACCGATCTTAGAAGAACTAGCTTCTCAGGGAAGACTGTCTAACCTGAAAAGAAAGAATATTGTGGTATCTTCAAAGACATTATGGCCTATGTTTTGTTAAAAGAAAAAAGTGCTTGTTTTTAAAAAAAATATTACTATATCAACAATTAGAAAAAAATGAAGAAATACAAAATACAAAACAATACCCTAAAGAAAAGGAATTAAAAAGGAAAAAAATAAACACGTGCACATACATTAGAAAAAAACAAACTACACATTTCACAATAGCCATGTCAGTGTTTTAAACAATACATTAAGCCTTGTTCAAACAGAATAATATTGATCAGCCTTTCCCTCCGTCAATAAAGAGTCAATTCAAAGGCTGAAAGTCAGCACATAACTTCAACCCATGATTTTAAGTCCCAAATCATAGCATATTAATTATTATTTGGCTTCATATCCCACCTTTCATTCAGAATCTCAAGATAGTATAATTTAGCACTCCCATTTCTGTTTTCCCTCACAACAACCCTGTGAAATAGGTTTTATTTATTTATTCAATTTTGATGCTGCCCACTCCAACTGACTCTGGGTGGCTCACAGAATAAAGAACAACATAAAAACAATGAAGTATAATAAATTACAAAATAAATACAAAATAATTACAAGAGGGCAATCCAGACAACACATCAAAAGATATAAAAACAGCACAAGCAGGGGACTCCCATCCACGCTATCTCAAGGCCTGGGAGAAAAACCAAGTTTTCAGACTCTTTCAAAATGCCATCAGAGTGGGAGCAGTATAGATCTCAGGGAGGATCTCATTCCAGAGGACAGGTGCCACTACAGAGAAGGCACACTTCTTGGCTCCCAAAAGATGGCAGTTTAATTGAGAGGACTTGGGCACTTGATCTGCTAGATCATACTACCAGGCAGAAACTGTGGAAAACAGGCAGTCCCTCAAATAACCTGGCCGAATGCCACGTGTGGCTCTATAGGTCATAATCAGCACCTTGAATGGCACACCAGCAACCAGTGCAGCTTGCAAAGCAGGGGTGAGACATGGACATGCCAAAGCAGGCTTACTTCTGAGTGGTCTTCCAGGGAAGCCCCATGTAGAGTATGTTGCAGTAGTCAAGCTGTGAAGTGACAAGGGCGTGAGTTGGAGAGCTGCCTGATCCAGGGATGGGTACAACAGGCTGACTGGGCTAAGAAAGCGTGAAATTCCAGGGCTCAGACTTGAACCAGGGTTTTCCTGTTCCTAATCCAACACTATGCTAGCTCTTTCTAAAAAAACCCTCCAAAATAATATATTTGGCTAACCTCCAAGTTCATGAAATCCAAAGTTCTTTAAAACCCAATAAATGCAGTTTATATAGTTCAACATCACATTAACTTCTTTGAATCTTATTTTGATTTGCAAAATCATATTAATAGTGACTTGAATATCAACCCAAAATGAGCATACTAAAGAGCAAATTCCCTCAAATATACTATCTCCAGGCAAGAAAAGTTGACACCTAATTCTTCTTAATTAAACACTGAAGCATCCAATAAGCACAAAAAGAAGTTGGTACATGACACCAGAGAAATTGTCTAGAATGTATAAAGTCATTTCAAATGTATGTTGGAAACGTGAACAACATGAAGGGACATTTTATCATGCTTGGTGGACATGTAAAAAAGCTAAACATTTTGGATTCAAATACATACATTGATACAGAGGATTTTAAATATTAATATTCAATTGAAGCCAGATCTTTTCCTTTTAGGACTGATGGATAAACAGTCAGAAAAAACCATGGAAGATTATTTCAATATACAATTACTACAGCAAGATTACTACATGCACAAAGATGGAAAGATTCAGCATTACCCAACATGGAGGAATGGTTGGCGAAATTGACAGAACTTGCTGAGATGGACAAACTTACTTCTTTGATTAGAGAAAGGTCATTATTGACATTCATCAATGACTGGAAACCCCTTATGGACTTTTTGCATAAGAACGAACATGATTTTGTGACTTATGGTTTTGATGACTGAAAACAATAGGATATAGAAAGAAATTATGATGGACAGGTTTGATTAGAATTGTATGTATAACTGCCAAGAGGAAGATCAGAAGCGACTTCTTTATGTATATATTTTTTTCATGTTTTCTGTTTTTATTTTTTTATTTTTTCTGTTTTTTCACATTTTATTTATTTTCTTTCTCTGAACTATTGAAAAAACAATAAGCATGAAAAGAACATTTTGATGACTTAACATCATTGTAAGAGCTTAAGATGCAGATCTAACATTTTTTAAACCACAAGATCATTGATTTATTAAGATATTCCCATTCTTTATTCCAATGCTCTTGCAAATTGGTAACAACTGTTTATAAAAAAAGCTGTTTATAAAAAACAATCTGCAGGTTTAGAATCTTAAAAACATTTTCCAGTAACACAATAATTTGGGGGTTTCCAAAGTTGTTAACACATCAGCTCCAAATTGTGAAAAGGTATTTTGGTTGAGTATATGGCTGTTCGGCAGTTTTAAGCACCCATGAAAGAACTAGTAACAATAACTGAGTTTAAGGTATCAAAACCCTTTTCCATGAAGGTTCTCCAAAAAACAGAAAATTACCTGCAATCTTCAAACTGGAGTTATTCCAAACCATCAATTTTTCATGTGAATAGGAAACAAGTTTAAACTTTCCTCCCAAATCTTCCAAATGTGTCTAGCAGCTATTAATGGTGGGAAAACAACTGAATCTCAGCTAAAGGGGGTGGGGGCAGATAAGCTTTTAAAACATAGGCCAGGTCCAAAATGAAACAGGTATCGAACTGCAGGCCCGATGCAAATCCGGGACATAAAAACCCGGAAGAAGATTGTGGCTAACTAACTAAACCCAACACGAATCCAGGCTTCAGTGCTAGAGGCCCGGGGGACTTGCTCTTGAGGCGCACAGAGTGCCATTTATGGGGAAAGCTGTTACTGGCCAGCATTTGCTTCACCACCAAACGAAACCGGTTTAAGAGACGTTTGTCTCCAGCCTGCCTCCGACCAGATGTCTCAGCCTGCTTCAAGGGGCTGCCAAGGGCCGGCTTTGCTGGCGGCACAGCCGGCGGGCGGGCGGGCGGGCGGGCGGGCGGGCGAGCTCCCCTCCTTCTGGGCTTCCACTGAAGGGGGCGCCGGCTTTGCCTCCTTCCCTCGCCCGCCCCCTTCGGGGCTGAGTCAGCGCCGCGCCGCGAGACGCTTTCCTCCTCCCGCCGCGCGGCCCGTCTGGTGGGCGGCCGTCTCCTCCCTCCCTCCCCGCCTGCCTCTTCCTTCCCCGCCTCCTCCGAGGCCGGCTGCCTGCCCCGGGAGGCAGCGCAGGAGAGGTGCGGCGGAGTTACCTTGGAGGCAGCGAGGAAATGGAGGCAGCGGTCGCTGGTGTTTCAGCGCGGCCCGGCAACCGGCGCTAAAGCGGACCCTCAGCCGGGTGGCCCCGGCGCTGCTGGAAGCCGCGGAAGCGAGGCGAGCCAAGGGCGATGCAGCTGCAGTTGCAGCTGCAGCCGAGCTTGGCTGTCCGTGTGGTTGGCTGAAGGGTGGCCCGGTCGGTAGCGCTGTCAGGGCGGCTCTGGAAAGAGACGAGATGCGCGGGGCGGACGCGGTGCTGCGTTGCTGAGCAACTCCGGCCCGGGGAAGAGGCTTTTCAGCGCGCGGTCCCCGGCGGCGACGGTAGCCCAGCCGCGATGTAGCCCAAGGGAGGCGCGTTGCACGAAGGCCTCCCCTCCGGCAGCGCCGGCCCTCGGCCCTGGGCAAGCGAATGGCTCCTCTTGGCCCCCCAAGGGTTTGGTTCGCTTGACGCGTCCTCGGGAGTAAGTACAGTATTCGCTTCTCCAGCTCCGTTTGCGAGCGGGGGGAGGGGGTGGCGGGCATCACGAGGGGTTAGTAAGTCGCCTGGGAGCGGGCACTTACACCAATATCGGTGTCTTCGCGTCACACGCTTACCCAGGGTGGACTCTATCCTTGCTTTCTCAACCCAGTTTTCCGAGTTCCAGTAACACACTGAACCACCAGCTGTCTGCACGGGCTGGGTTTAAGCAGCGCGTTAGGCGAAGCCGTTTGTGGTTCGGTGAGAACGCAGCTCATTTTTGAATTTAAGGTACGTTAGAGAAGCCTACCATAAGTCCATTTTGGGTGTAACAGCATTTTTAGATAAATGCCATCATGGCCTAAATATGCAGCCAAATGTAAATTGTGGTTTGTAGTTTTGGAACACTTCATTGACTGACAAAACACACTTTATCTGATTGAATTGACCCATTTTCTGGGTGTGCACATTACATTGAACCATAAATTAACTAAATAGATTGAGCTTGATAGTACACTATATCACAAAAAACCTAACCAAAGTTAACATTAATCGGGCTTCTCCTGTTGTACAAATGCTTTACATAGCATGTTCTGAAGTCCAAATTGGCTCAGTTATTCAGGAAAGGAATCTTTAATTTCCAGTGGAAGGTGTGCTTGGTGTGCTATAATGGTGAAAAAAGGGCAGATTCAGTATTGGGAATTTATAGATTACACACTTTGTTATATAAATACAATTGCTGTAGAGTGCTCAAATTGCTCACAGCTTGATGCCAACTAGGCAGAGAAGATGAAAAAAGTCTCAACCTGCAAAGTTATCTGAGATCAGTTTGATACTGTGAGTACTAAGGAAGTGTACAGGATCCTCTATAGTACAGATAGTCCATTTTACTTCTGCGTTCTCCATTAACTCTGCTTGTCGCAAGCCTCTTGGGAAGCACGCAAATAGTGGTCATATGACCACGGGACACTGCAGTGGTCATAAATGTAAGGATTGGTCGTAAAGATGTTTTTTTTTAACATCGTTGTAAGTTCGAGGGGTTGCTAAATGAGGCAGTCAGTAAGCCTCATAGACTCAGCCACCTGTAGTCTGGGATTCTGTCTCTCCTAGTTAGTAATCTCCCATCATCTCCAGGTAGATGATGGGAGCTGAATCAGGATGGTGATAAATGTGTCCTTCAGAGAGGGAGTGTTACCCTTTTTTTTTTTTGGAAAGACGTGATAGTATACTTCCTCAGGAAGCCATCACTCAATTCTGATATACTGGATGATTATTAACTTATCTCCAACTTCCCCTTTTGGGGCAAGGTTACAGTATAGAGAAGGTATAGTATAGTATAGAGTATAGAGATCTCTCTGGAGGAGCAGATTATCTGGACCCATTTCAGTTTTGGTCCAGCACAGAAAAGGCATGGTTCTCATTATCATTGATTTCTGGTGGGACAAGAATGTGATCCTTCTGGTCCTGCTTGATCTCTCAGGAGCTTTTGGTACCTTTTCATTATCATTCTGAGTGGTCTCCAAGGGTGAGGAATGGGGAGCACTCTATTACAGTAATTCCCATTCCTGAAGGGATAGATCCAGTTGTGGGGACAGATTGAGCCACAGACCCTTCTATTGGAGAGTGCTGCAGGGCTTGATACTGTCCTTGTTCCTATTCAATGTCTACATGAAACCACTCTGAACAGGATTGCAGTCCCCAGATGTTCACAGTTTATTTATTTATTTATTATTAAATTTGAAGATCTCCCAGCTTCTGCTCAAAGAGCAGGTGGCAGCTGTGGCAAAGAGGGCCTTTATATATTGTAGCTCCATCTTGTGCAGCAATTGCAACCTTTTCTGGGACCGCAGGCATTACTCAGTGTCACTTGTGCCTCAGTCACCTCTTGATTGGACTATTTCAATGCATTGTACATGGATCTGCCTTGAAGAGCATTCAAAGCTACAGCTGGTCCAGAATGTAGCAGCTTAAGTGCTGATGGTGCACCTCAAGCCCATCACATAACACCTTTAATCTGAGGAATGCACTGGTTACCAGTTGGCTGCTGGGTGCAATTCAGAGTGCTGGTTGTCATATTTAAAGCCCTTCCTGGTTTGGAACTGCCTTCTCCCTGTAACATCTGCCCCCCCCCCCCCAATCCAGTAGAACAAGCTATTTACTCATCCTGATAATTAGAGATTATCATTGTCAGGGACCACATAAATGTACCTTTTCAGACATTGGTCACCTCCTCTGGAATAGTATACCCCCACCCCAATGTGCGATCAGCCACTTCACTTCTGGTTTTTAGGAAGCTGGTGATAGAAGCTTGCCTCTTGGTCAAGAGATTGGAATTCTGTTAATATTTTAGTTGCAACTCTCAGTTCCATAGGAATATTTCTAGTTATTTTTATCTGATTACGTATTGGGGAGTTATGCTCTGCCTAGAGCTGGCAGGGAGGATCAGCCTATTAAGTTCTGTAAATAAGTCCTGCATTTCCAATGATAACAGAAATAGGTAGTGGAAACTTAAACATATTTATTGAGATATATTTCTCATTTTTCCATGGCTTTTTCTCTCTATTAAAATGATGAGAAACTGTAAACTATTTTGTGGAATCCTTTAAACTAAGAAATGTTATTGTCTGGCTAAGAGTACAGTCCAAATTATCAAATGTCTGAAAGGTTGTCCCGAATCACTGATGTATGCATGCATATGCTGTAGTGAAGTTACTATTTTTAAAATGCCCCAATCTCTTTTGTTCTTTTGCTCCAATATATTAACCTGGCTTTCTAATACAGTCACAGTGTATGTGACATGCAGAGACAAAAATAGGAGAACATCACTTGATTCTGAATGAAAATACCTTGAAGAAATGAATAGTCTACCAGTAATTTCTTTGCTTGTTTGTTAGGAAATGCAGAGCTTTGCTAGTTGTGATTGAAGTAGGAGTATAGTATTAATATTTCTATTAGGGTTAGTGTTGCATTATGCTATTCTGATTGCATGATCCAAAAATCTGTGAAATAAATAGATTAGAAAGCAGTTTTAAATGTTTTTGTTCATATGAATTTTTGTCCAAAAATTGATTAATTCCAAGAAAATTGGAAAAACTTTTTGTGATAGACACTGCATGCTCCAAAGGATAATTGTTCCCTGAACCACAGGCAAAGCCACATTGGTAGTCTGTTTTTCCATTGATTTCTTAATGCATGTTGCATCGAGAATCTGAAAAATATTATGTCATTTGTCCTTAAAGTCATTTACACTGCCTGTACTAATTTCGATGAAAAAACTATTTACAAAAATGGCACTAAATATGTTGAATTTCAAGTACAATTAGATAATTATTTATTAAATATATTTGTATGCTGCTGCAATAAAAATTGATTCACAGTGGCTCACATGGAAAAATATGTTATAAAACAAATCCTGTACAAAAATAAAAACACAAGAACAGTACTGTAGTGCTGTAAGAACAGATTATGACATGGAATGGTACTAGGTCCAATTCCAAGTCCTCGCTAATGACTTATTAGGTTCTTCCTCATGAGTGAATTACAAGCATTTTCCTCCAGGCCACTATAGTTTACGTAGCCTTCATGAATACTGTTATAGTTAATATTGTTGTTCTTGCAGATTTACTGAAGAACAAGTCAGGGAAAGCGATTGATAGATTCCCTTGACTTTATTTTCCACCATCACCTGTAAACATCACCAGCCAGCAGGAAAAATGTCCACCAATTGTGTTCCTAAATGTAAGCTGGGGAAAGATGCAAATTTTGATTGATGGCTAGACCCACAGATTTAGGCATCTGTCAGAATCCGGTATTGAGACTGCTGATCTGTGAGCCAGGTGGGGGCTTCCCAGTACTGTAAAGCAGGAGAAGAGAGAGTATTAATTTGTGTTTAAATAGCCCCTAGAACAGTGATGGTAAACCTTTTGGGCTCAGTGTGTCAAAAATTCAGAAAATACCTAACTTGACTCTGTTGGCATGTCACCCCCTCGAAGAAAAGAGAAACAATTCTTTACATATTCATTTATTTAAAAAAAAATACAGTCCAATCATGTGTGGTGCTATGTATCATATAAAGAAACATGAAATAATTACAAAAAATGAAATACAAGTAAAACAAACTCAGTTTCTTTGGTAACTCAAAAAGGGAGAATAGTTGTTGTTGGGTGTTGGTGAACGCTGGTGTGTCACCCAAAACGTGGCATGTCACAGGTTCGCCGTCACTGCCCTAGAACATGACGAGCTGGAGGCCCTGTGGTGAAGCAGAACCTCTTCCTTTGCTCCAAGCTACTTGCCTCCCTATGAAAATACAGTTGGTCCTTAAGCCAAAGTCAAGAGCCTCTTTATATTTACAGAAGCTGGAAAATAAACATGAAGTTGGTATTTGCCCTTTGATAGTTTCAGAGCCCTATAAAATCTATTTTGAGGGAAAGAAACCAGTTAATCTTGCTCGAGGCTGCTGTTTGGAATAAAAAAACAAAGTGTTTGAAGGAAGAATTGTCATTCAGATTGATAAGTTGTTTTCTAGGCCAAAACAAAGAAAAATATTTCTGTTGCAACCAATGGATCAACAGTCAGTTGATCTAAAAAAAGCGGACCTTGCACCTGTGGGAAAACGCTAGGAAGAAAAAAAAATCCACATATGGTAAGATATTTATAAAATTTATTGTGTTCCCAAGAAATAGATCACAGTAATTCCTATATTATGAAGGACTTCAGCTGTATTATGACAGTTATGCTACTGATAGAGGAGGTATCCTGTCCTATACACACTTCACTGAGTAGGGTCCCTGCAAGCTTATTCTGAGTAATATATATGATTGCATGGTAATTGGGCTTGAGTGCTGTTGTCTTTTGCAAATCTGAGGCAAGTGAGCATTGTGCAAACAGCAGTGTTGATAGTGTTAATTTAAAACTGATTTATTCATGAGAAGATTGATTACTTTCTGCAAACATAACACATCTGTATGTGTTTACAAAATTGCCTGATAATGGGGAAAAATGTTTGAAATTAATTGCAAAATTACTTTCAGTTGCAGGGAAATCAGAAGTTTTAGAAAGATGAGCTTAGGGCAGGGTTGTCCAAACTTGGCCACTTTAAGATGAGTGGACTTCAACTCCCAGAATTCCCCAGCCAGCCATGCTGGCTGGGGAATTCTGGGAGTTGAAGTCCACTCATCTTAAAGTGGCCAAGTTTGGACAACACTGGCTTAGGGATTCTTTTCTGTCAAGGTGCCTCATCCTTGATAAACTATGCTTGCTTACTTGAATAGCTTAGCTCAGTAGCACCTGCTATCTAATTCTATAACCTTTAATACTATTGCTAAAGCCTCTATTTTTCCAGTACAGTTATAAATAAACTAAATTCTCATTTTTAAAATTAACTTACTCAAATGAGTTCAGGATGGCAAATAATGTTGCTAAATCTGAATGTTATGTCTAACACCAAGTTACCCAGTGAACTTAATAACAAAGAAGGGGAACCTCATTTCTTTTCCCATCCCTGCAAAAAATACACCAAAATCTCTAAGTTGCTATATATTGCATTCAAGCTTTGTTTTATTTTATTTTTTACTCTTTCCTCAAGATTTGAACTTTGGTGGAGCATTTCTTTAATTCTCCGTATAGATAAGAACATATTGAAAACCTTGCACTTTCTGGATAAAGCCCTTCTCTTTTCAATAATAATAATAATAATAATAATAATAATAATAATACAGTAATAGTACAAATAAATACTATATATTAGGTAGTTTAAAGGCTGTGCTGTTAGACCCCTTACTAGTGTATTCTGTATGTCAGAGATCTTTCATTATTTGTAGAGACTTCTCATAAAATAAGCAAAAGGGTACACGTTAATTTATTTTTGTGGCTTTTAAAAAGCAGAAACCTACAGAAGTTACATGGCTCATATCTGACATCATGCACCACCGGTGGCTGCTGTTAGCTGCATGCTTTTGGGTAATATTCATGTTCATGGTTGCTAGCAAGTTCATCACATTGACCTTCAAAGATCCTGAGGGTAAGTTGATCCAACTTTACTTTTATTACTAATGCAAGTAATTGCTGAACAGTTTTGTGTCCAAAAGAGTGTGAGAGAAATTAAACAGAACTTCTAATTTTGGCTTTTTCTCCCCATTCATTTTGCTGGGTCTAAAATTCAGGTCTAAAAGGTAGTTATGAAGCAGCTTGCCTCTGAGTTGCAAGAGTGAAGTATTTATCTAGCTGATTCCCACTTTTGGGGGGCTTTTTCTACCTCTGTTTTTGGCAAATTTCTAAATGTTGAATATTGCAATTATTCCTTGTTTCTTTGGACCCTAGACACTATCTAGGAAAATCAGTGTGAGACACGGTGATTTGATATGCAAAGTAGAATTCTGAATATATTTTATATGTAAAAGTACAGATACTGAATTATTTTGGCATTTTGTGTACAGTCTCCTTTTCAGATTAACATGTAAAGTAGTACTTGGGCATAGAAGTTAAAATCATTTATATTCTTTCCTGTATGGAAGGTTTTTGCTTAGCTTGGATATATCCCTCTGTATCCATACTCTATACTCTATCCCTGTTCCCTTTCACAGACTAAGTGAATGATTTTAATGCACTGGAAGCACTATACCAAGTTATTGTCTTCCAACTGACTTTGCAATAATTATATGATTTTATGGGGTTTTCCTTTATGCTCCTCCCTCGTCTAAAATTCAGTCCTTGAGGTTAAATGACATCTTTTCAGACTTAGTTTAAAAACCAACACAACCAGACATTGTCTGGGAATTTGAGGAGTTATCCCAATGTATCTAGATGACAAGTTTGGGAAAGCTGGTTGGTTTACTGTCTGCACTAAGGCTATCTGAACCATGGTATTTGTTTTTTAAAGTCATTTGTATTCCATTTAAAATCTTGAATGACAGCCTGATTTGAAGTGTAACTTATTTATAATTATATAATTGTGATCAATTAAATTGATGATGTAGTATGAAGAAAAAAGTTTGCTTTTCTTCAGTTACTCTATTTTCCTCATCTAGTACATGGTGCCAAGCAAGAGCCATTAATACTGACAGCTATAACTGAAGTGGGAAAAGGTCACATAACAAAAGAGAAGAGGCTGCCTGGACAGTTTCAGGTATATAGTAGTGACAGGTCAAAAGGCTAAATAAATGGTATGGTTGCACAGTTCTCTATGTCACATTTCATTGTGTTAGATTCTAACTGGTTCCTGGAACCAGTCAGTCAAATACCTATAGAGATTTACAAGTAAGGCAAAAGTGTAGTCATCTCTAGCGCTATTATTCAAAAGCACTGTACCCTTGCTTTATTGTCCATGAATTGATCCATCTTATTTTTAAAAGCTATTTTGCTACTGTTTTATGAAATAAAAATTTGTTACATGATTGGGTTATATTCACATTTTAAAACTTAATATTTTATATTTCTGTCTGTAATTGGGGATACAACCCTAAGCATTCTTACCTGGAAATCAACTCTGTTGAATATAACATAACCAGATTGGAGTGCCACCTTCTGTAGCAGCTTTTAGAACTCGTTTAGAAGTTCTAAAAGCTTCCAGATTGTACTTCTAGTTAACCGTTTAAATTTACAAATTAAAAAATGGAAAAACTACATTTTGCAACATTTTTGCATTATTTTTATTTTTATCAATAAAGCAAAAACAGTTTTTCTTTCCATGATGCAGAAAACATATTCATTCGTTTTAGTCCGCATTTAGAATATCGTTTGGTTTGTGTTCCCCATTTATTTGTAAATTTCATTCAATATGTAAAATTTTGTTTTATTTCTGTACTGATGGTACAGTACAGTGGTACCTCGGTTCACGAACTTAATTCGTTCCGTGACTCTGGTCGCGAACCAAATTGGTCGTGAACTGAATCAAATTTTCCCATAAGGTTCAATGTAAATACGGTTAATCCGTTCTGAACCATGTTTTTTTTTTTTTAAACCGCAAAAATATGACACAAAGTATAGCACGAAGAGAGAGAAAGCTAATCTTGCTCGACGTGACTTCTGGCGTGGAGGACAGGAAGGCGGGTGGGGAGGCGGATATTGCTTGGAGGGAGAGTCCCCCTCCCTACAGGAAGCCGCGACCACATGTCACGGGAGGGAACATGGCCGCGGATTCTGTTCGTAACCCGATCCGGCGTTCGCGGAGGCAAAATTTTGTGAACGGAGCTGTTCATGACCCGAATTGATCGTGAACAGAAGCATTCGTGAACCAAGGTACCACTGTACTTTGCATCATCTTGATGGAAGTAGCTATTTCAAAAGACGACTAATCATAATACCAGCAGAAAGACAATAGTGACCTTTGGAAACCTTGTATGCATTTGAATAATAGATTTTCTTGTACGAGTTGAACACTGAAATGCAAAATTATTTTTGTTCTTCTCTTCTGCCTGCCCCCCCTTTTTATATCAAGACAATAGGAAAAGGTCTATCTGAAGACCTTGTACATGAAGGCCTGGTCCATATGGAGAGGCTTGATCTACTCAGGAATGTCTGCCAAGATGCATCTCTGAAAAACCTCACCCATACTACTGTTTCTAAGTTTGTTTTGGACCGAATTTTTGTATGTGACAAGCACAAGATCCTCTTCTGTCAAACTCCAAAAGTTGGCAACACTCAGTGGAAGAAAGTCTTGATTGTTTTAAATGGTACTTAGTTAACTTTTAAAGTCTCAAATGTGTGTTTGCTTAGACAAAGATTTCAAAAATTTCTACCAGCAAAATATAAAAATAATGATTCTGTAGAATAAAATTTTATTTTGGCATTTTATATTTTGTCTAGTTGGAAGCTACTTCAAATATCCTAGCCTTCCAGTTGTAGCTGTTCCACTTATATGTGTCATTGCCCACCAAAAAGAATTTTGCATATATAATAGGCTTCCTGTCTTGGTTCTATCATGGAAATGATTGTGTGCTGGAATTAATCAAGGAGAAGTTATACTCTGCTTTCTGTTAACCTTCTATAATTAGACAACTAAAGTATCACAGGAAAACAGAGCTCTCAACATGCTCAGGGTTCTTCATGGCATAAAATTTGATCAAAATGCAGGTTGGAGATAAGGGAGGAAAGGAAGAAGAAAAGGATGATTGCAAAAATTTTTGTACCATGTTCCCCCATTCTAAATTATACTGGAAAATGATGGTTTCCACTGCTGGAATGAATACAGAACAATAGTTACTTTAAATTTATAGCGTATATCCAATTTTGAGAATTATGAAATTGAGCTATTACTTGAACCTGACTCCTTCTTTAGGGAAAATACACAGGTTCTTTGGTGGAAGCTACTCACATTTCCATAGAAAACATTGTTGGATAAATCTACTCTATCTTCAAAAGAATTTGATCTGTAAGCCTAATTTAAAAATTAAGATTCCTGATGAGTTTAGGTAGCTAAGTTTAGTAAGTTTTAGTAAAGCCTTTGCTTTAATTTAAACTATAAGTGATTATTTCTAAATTTTCTCGGCTGGATTTTTTTAAATAAACTGAATTGGGAGTTGCAGTTACTTCAAGACTTTTTGCTAGCCTGAGGAATGCATGTTTTTCTCTAGAAGTGCAACACTTAGGCCTGGAATTTTTGTCTGTTCAAGCTGAGATTTATTTTAAATCACATGAGTGTTAGCAGCACATCTACCTCAGATATATATAACAAAGGGTATCTGGCAGCCTGTCCTACTTTGAAGGAACGGATAATTCTTTAGGTTATCATATTATCTTTGAATTCCATTTTGAATTATTTCTAAAATTAAGATAATCTTTGCTCCCCTGATCAGGATGAATTATAATCAAGAATAAAATAGTTTTAAATAATAACAAGAAAAACTCTAACAGCAACCACTGTAAAACACAATAATAAAATTTTAATTTATTTTAGTTACACCTTTGAAGTTAATACAAAACAAAGTAGACAGAGATAGGCTCAACTTTATTACATTATTAAATCAGCTCAATTCCATGTGGCTATTATGTGAGAGACAATATTGCTTAGAAATAGTGGGCTTTGAGGGCTATAATTAAAATATGTTAAGGCCTTCTGTTGATGGAATTGTTTCTGGTAGTGGAACTGAATGTGTAATTCCTGCTCCCTCAGAACGTTTCCTAAGGGTTGGAGTCCCTTTGGAGCAGATGGGAGGATGACAGAAAGCTATAGTTAGAAGTAAAGGAGAAGAAAGTCCTAGTGTGCAAGCAGACTTCCACTTCCACAATATTGGATTTTGGCCTAAGGACAGGAAACTTGATTACTGAACTACTTGTATGTTTGTACTCTGGCTTATGTATTCTTCAGACATAAAACTCTAAGGAAGAGTTATACATAACTGTAGTTTATGGGTAGTATGAAATCAGAGAACTGGCTAATCATATGTCAGTGTTAGGGATCTGGCTTTCTGCCCGTATCTAAAAAAACTAGTATAACTGACCCATTATACTTTTGGGTCCAGCTGTTCTAGTTCCAGCTTTAGTAATTGGTCAGAGTTTAGGATAAATACCTTCCACACCTAGAATGTTATGATCTGGCAGTGCTGAGAGCTGGAAGAGATTACACCAATATACAGATACCAGGAGTCTGTCTAGAACCTCTAGATTGTTACAACATTGGAGAATTGTTGTCACGATGAAAAGAATGCACTGAGCTTTCCATTTTTTAAAAAGCAATTTGGGGGCTCAGGCCTGGGTTGTAGGAAGATGGGAAACTTACAGCAATATCAGGACTGTAGACTGGACTGGGAAGTAGAAAAACATCCCGGCAGTAGGTAGCAGCAAACTGCTTGATGGACATTTCCATGAAGATACCAAGGCCTGACTTCTCTCTGCTTTCTTACCTAATAGGAGAAACAAATAATCATATGACAGCCACCAGTGTATGTCACAATGGGAATAGACTGAAAAGTGCCACTGTAAAAGCAAGTTCTAACTTATTTCCTCAGGAGCTTTTCCTTCCATAGAGGAGATCCCCGAAAACATTGTGCATGACCATGAGAAGAATGGCCTTCCACGCTTATCTTCCTTCAGTGACTCTGAAATTAAAAAAAGGTAAGTAATTTGATGTGTCTTTGAAGACTCCTTTCAGCATGAAAATTTCATCTTTGCTCATTTGATTATTTGTACAGTTTGTGATTATTATTTATTTAAATGTTTTATAGCTGCTTACCCCCATAGACTCTTAATAGAGGCAGTAATCAGAAAAGGCTTTATTATAGTTTGGATAATGATTTGTGTTGTCTCCGTATAAGCTGAGAGTTGTATAAAAACTATTAAAATTGGCAGTAAAGGTCAGTATACCATACATCCCATTTTTTATAATTTTTGCATTTCACATCTTGGCTCTAGAAGAGACCAGCTGTATTGTACTGGTGTGGGTAACTTGGGATTTCTAAGAAATCATGTGGAAGCAAGGATGTAGCAATCTCTCCCTACACACAAAAATACACACACCATTACCAGCAACTGTTCTTTGAGACAAACCTTGGAGACAAGGTTCTGGTTATTTTTAATTGTATTTCTGATTTTAGTTTGTTGTAAGCCGCCCAGAGTCCCCCGTTGTGGGGAGATGGGCGGGGACAAGTCAAATAAATAAATAAATATTACTTTTTTTTTTAAGTAATATTCTTAATCTTGATAATGAATGGTATTCATAAATGGCCTTAATAGCATATGCATCTTTAACAATAGAATATAACTGTGAAAAATAATTTGAATACAGACAGTACTCATTTAGCAACTACAATTGGGACCAGTAACTTGGTTGTTAAGCAAAATGGTCACTAAGCGAAACCACGACTGTGCTTATGATCTTACTTCAGTTTGATTTTGCTTTACAGATCTGCAAACATCATAAATGTGAGGATTGGTTGTGAAGTTACTTTTTCATCACCATCGTAACTGCGAACGGTTGCTAAATGAGGCAGTCGCTAAGCAAGGACTACCTGTATAGTCTGTATAAGAGCAGGACTAGAAGAAAAAATATATGTTGAGATATTACCATTTTATAACCTCTTTAAATAGTCTTTTAAGGACTCTACTTGTACTCTTTTAATGGACTGCATTTTATTGCATTTCTGTGCAATTATTCACATGACAGCTATTTTAGCAGCTGCATTCAGTATTAAGTGAGCAGATTTCTGTTCATTGATAGGAGTTGCCTATGTCCTTCCTTGTACAGACTTACAAGACACACAAGGGGCATAATGAGTAAATCTGTCTTACTGACAGATTCCTGTCGGGCTCTTTGCCCACTGCCTAACACTAGTTCTTTCCAAACGCTATTCTCATGGAGCTCCCTTTAACAAGATTTATTGAGAAGAAAAGGAAAGTGTTGTAAGAATTTCAGCAACTGAAGTATTCTACACTAGACCCAATATATATCTGCATGCAAAGCATAAACTCCTTGATTTTCTTTCTAAGAACCTTCCTGTAATTTTTTTTTTTTTTTTGGTGGATCTTTTCACTGACAGTGGGGAATCTAGCAGTTGTTTACACAAGTCTCCCCAGTTTTGTCAGTCTGGGAACCAACTACAGGTAGTCCTCATTCAGCGACAATTCAAAGTTATGCTAGTGCTTTGATTTACAGCTGTTTCTTGTAGGTACAGCCTTCGCAATGTTCCACGGTCACACAATCGTGATTCAGGCACTTGGCAACCAGCTTGCAGTTACAATGGTCGCAGTGTCCTGCAGTCACATGGTCACCGCAACCTTCATTTGCCGGTTTCCAAGAAGCAAAGTCAATGAAGAAGCTGGCAGGAAGTTGCAAATGGCGATCATGTGACTGTGGGATGCTGTGACCACACAGGATTTGTCTAATGATGGCAATTGGAACTGCTGCAATTGCTGTCGTAAGTTGACGTGGTCATGTGATGTCACACTTTACAACCATATCGCTTAGCAACAGAATTGCCAGTCCCAATTACATTGTTAAGCTACCTGTATTATGATACTATTAGGTGAACATAACTGGAAATAATCAAAGATCTTAATTTTGTGTAGGTTTCTCAGCTGAACAGTATATAAAAATGCTTAACAGCAAAATAAATATATTCTTTTAAAATTTAGCTAACAAATACATTTAACTTTTGTCTGCACTACTTAAACTGTTTAAGTTATTAAAAGACTATTCATAAAATCACTAATTATGTGATGCCTCAATTGCATATCATTTGCTACTGTAGTCATCAAGAAAGGAACATGTATGGGCAAATCATTGATGCTAGCTGTGAATTTTCAGTAAATAACTTAAAATGCTATCTACAACTTTTTTTCTTATGTTTTCCATTTAGACTGAAACTGTACTTCAAGTTCTTTATCGTAAGAGATCCTTTTGAGAGGCTTATTTCTGCATTTAAGGATAAATTTGTCCACAATCCTAGATTTGAACCTTGGTATAGACATGAAATTGCTCCTGGAATTATTCGAAAATATAGAAAGAATCGCACTGAGACTAAAGGGCTGCAGTTTGAGGACTTTGTGCGCTACCTAGGTGATCCAAATCATCGATGGCTAGATATACAATTCGGAGATCACATAATTCATTGGGTAACCTATGTTGAACTATGTGCCCCCTGTGAAATAACATATAGTGTAATTGGACATCATGAAACTTTGGAGGAGGATGCACCATACATCTTGAAGGAAGCAGGAATAGACCATCTGGTATCTTATCCTACAATTCCTCCAGGCATAACAATATATAACAAAACTAAAGTGGAACACTATTTTTCAGGAGTAAGCAAGAGAGACATAAAGCGCCTTTATGCCCGCTTCGAAGGAGATTTCAATCTTTTTGGCTATCAAGAACCAGATTTTCTACTAAACTAGTATCTAGAAATTCTGGACAAATGAATCTAGCTGATTAAAACTTAACTATAAACATATACTATGTAACTGAGGCTCATATTATTGTACCTTTTCTAGATTTTTCCAATTGTTCCTTGTATTTGTTGAATATTTGCAATAGGAGCCACAAAGGACTGCCACTTAGTCATTAAAAAAAAGTATTACTACATGACATTACAATATATTACAGGCAAAAATTACTAAGATAGTACATGTCAGACATTCCTCTTCCCAATAGAGAATGAATTGACCAGTAATCTGTAAAGAAACTTATGAATACAAAACAAAACATTTAGAAAGGGTGGGAAATATTGCTTAAGTAAATTGCCTAAGGGCATGATATGAAACTTATAAATCTATGGAGGCCAAAAAAATTGGTAAGTATTGTATAATTTAAGGGAAAGACTCCAGATCCTACTGTGGAATCAATCTGAAAGTCTTTATTCTTTTGCTATAGTCTTGTGATGGTTGCTTACTGCTGTTCATTCAGAAGATAACAGCTGTGTGAATTTTAACTTATAAACTCTGAGTTATTATGAGTTCAGAAATCTTTTGCAAGAGAAGCTATAGATCCCATTGAAGAAATTTTAGAGAACACTAAAAATGATTCTTCATTTGCTGAGTAACTTTAAAGAAATACCAGTATCGATACATATGCATAAGTCTATGCATTTTGCCATGGTCTGCCCACCCCCACCCCCCAGTGGTGCTATCATAAAGCTATGAAGAGTTGTCATAATAAATGAGATCAGTGTTCCATTCAAACCTAGTATCTTATTCTTGGGATTTTTAAATTTTAGAAATGCCCATACATACAACTGGGGCAGCAAGCCGCCATAGATATGTTTATTTCATGTGTGTATGTAAGTCATTTTTTCATCTCTCAAATCTTTACCTTATAAAACAGGTTACAAAATTGAGAAGCAGGTGCCTATTGATATAAACATAATGTGCCATGTTGCATTATTTCATCATGAGCCATAATTCCATCCTTATGCCCAATAATTTATATGGCGTTTTCACAATCGGCCATTAGATTTGGTAGAGTCCTATTTCAAGTTCAGAAAATTACATTATTGATCCTTCCCCCCCAAAGATTCCTCTCGATTTTTTCAAATGAGTTTGTCTTCATACTTTCACAGCAGAACCTGCCATATAAAACCATCAGTGAATAAACAGCCAATTGAATCCAAAACATTAATGTGTGCGTACACAATTATCAAAATGTTAATATAAAATGTAAATGCCCAGGACTGTAATAGCAAAATGTGTGTGTGTTGTTTCTGTTGGATAAAGAAAACTTTAAGTTCACCAGCAATAAAATCTTCCAGTTGATGCCTTTGTTCCCTTGGGTTTCAGGAGGAACAAACAGTTAAATTTTAGTACATCAAAATGTAAATTTGGGGTAACCCTTTACTTGCTGTAGGAAGGTCTTAATGACTTGGCTAGAATGGTTGAAATGAAGAGAAAATCTATTAAACTGACTAGTATAATTCTCAAGGAGTTTTGTATTTGTAAACTTGAAAAAAAAAATCAGTGCCAAAACTGCTCCTTCCTGTGAAATAACGACTATATTAGTAAGAGCTAATCTCAGAAGAATTCCTAAAGACTGAGCCATTCTACACAATATATAAACGGAGGTAGTGGAATTCAAAATGTAGGGCTACAGGCAATGTTGGGTGAGCAGAGTTGGGCTTGTACAACAGCTTGGTCCAACAGCTTGGTCCTTTCTACTCCCCTGCAGGTAAATAAGGTGTGCAGTAAACACTCTCCAAACTCTGCACAGCAGATTTGGTGAGGTGGATACCTGGGGCTGTAGAAGGACATATAAGTTTCCTGTAGACAGTATTGTTATATTAAACTGTAACAAATTGTTCTGTTTTATAATCTTCCCATCTCTCTTTGACTGTAGCACATCAGGATAAAGCTTTAATCTTTTTGTGTCTTTTTTTTTTTTTTTTGGGTGCCTTCGAGTCTGTCTGGACTCCTGGTGACTAGAAGTCGTAGCAGGTTTCTTGGCAACATTTTTCAGAAGTGATTTGCCCTTGCCTTCTTCTAGGGCCGAGAGCTGGCTTCATGCCCGAGGCAGAACTAGAACTCAGTCTCCTGGTTTCTAGCCTGGTGCCTTTAATCACCACAATAAACTGGCTCTTCTTTTGTGATTAGAGGGATCGTTTAAAATAACCCCTGCATAGATTACTACCATTTTTATTTTGTAATGTGTAGGATGGCTTACATTTATGTATCGTGAATTATGGGGTATTTTTCATGTGGACCTTTTCCTGACAGATACCTGTTCTGTGTAGGAAAATTACATATTAAATTGTGTGCATGAGTGGAAAGCACATTGCCACATGCATATGTGCTTATAGCTTTCCTTTACAAAAGTAGTATCTCTATAAAAATTATTCTATATGAAGCTGTCCTTACTATTATTAGCAAGAAAAAATGTGACAAAACTTAAAATCCTCTTGTCCGTCTTGTTGAGAAAGAAAGAATATTTGTAAGAACATTGACATGGTAAGATTAAAGTTATTTTTATATGAAGTGGTAGGAGAAAATGTGTTTATTTCAGGACTAATGAGCTGATCCAAGTTACTTCTCTGCTGAATTAAAATGTAACAATGTGAGAAACGTGTAGTAAATTAAGGCCTTAAAAACGTTCTAATAAAAAAGTGAATTTTCCCTTCCTTTTCTCTAATTACCCAGAATATATTGAGCTGTGTCTCTCTGTTCTCAAAATAAATATGAAATAAAATCCAGGTGATCGTATTTATGCTGCAAATAATCTATATTTTGTGGTTCCTGTTCAACAATTTCTTCGCCTCATAAAAGATGCGGGGAGCAACTTTCAAATAGTGTATTTTTCTGTCTCTCAAGGATGGGAGAGAAGCAAATGTCGGTGTATGGATGAACTTGGTGACATTACTTCACACTAGGTAAATGAAACCAATTAATCTGAGCTTTGCTTTCCCCACTTTGTCCTAAAAATCAGTATAAGTCTCTTAAATATATAAATAGATAATGTACATGAAGCACGGCCCTTACTCAGTGACACCTAACTAATTTTATATATTCCTAAATGTTCATGGACTTGTGACCCAGAAGTCAAATTCTGATAGCCTTAACCACTTGACCAGTTTAAGATTTATGTTGCATTTCTTTATGATTGTTTATTACATTTGTACCCTGCTGCAATGAATTCACCTCTCGATGGCTTAAACATAAACTGAATTTAAAACATCCATGGTAAGCTTAAAAACAAAACAAACTTCATGAAGTAAAAATTTAAAAAAGATGGTTCCAAACAGGTTAAAATGCTCTTTGGAACAGCTCTATTTTCATCATCTTCAAGAAGGCATTCAGGGATAGCACCTACCTGATATCTACAGGGAGACTGTTCCACAAGATTGGTGCTACCACTGAAAAGCAACACCTCCTTGTTTCAACTCCCTTTAGTTCCCAATGGAGGGGCACTAGGTGTGGTTTTCCCGTAGATGATGATTTAATAGGTTGGACCAATTAGGATTGGAACATGTGTCATGCCCTAAAGGACTTTATAGTCAAAACCAGCCTGTTAAATTCCACCCAGGAGTTCACTGGTAGCAGTGCAGTACAATTCCTTGGCAATTTATATATTAATATTACCCCCAAGATGGGCAATACATGGCACTTCTAATGTTGCTCACAAGTCCCCCACCATATGCCACGTTTTTGAGGTTGCTGGAGCTTAAATTCAGTAAGAAAGACAAATGTGAAGGATAAAAGACAATTATCAGTCTCACGTACTGGGTAATTTCCTTTGTCATGACTAAAGCTTTTACATCAATGTCCATAATGGAACTATTCCAAGTATTGATGAAACCAGAATATATCTACTTTCGAAGTGCTTCTTCCTTAATGTTTTCATCCTGTCTGCTGCCACATTAGGTAGATTTAATTAACACGTGCTGGTCTAATTACCTATCTCACCCAACTGTCATCTGTTGTAATTGCTGAAGGCACCCTCTGCCTATTGTCAGAAGCCAGAGCCAGAAATGTAACCATGAACCCTTGTGGGGAAGAGGCTGTCTTTCCAAAGCAGGCACTTAAAAGGGCTGACTCGCTTAAGGCCACAATCCTCCCAAGGGCTTTCTCTCCTTTTTTTTTAACCAATGATGCTGCCTGTAGTTTAGTACTAGTAACGCTCAATTAATTTCTTGTTAGTGAGCAAAGCAAAAGAACAAAAAAATTGCTCAAAAGGAAAAAAAACTAGGCAAGAGAAACTCTTATGAGGAGCTACAACGCTTCAGTGGACTGTAGGATGGGATCAGATTCATACTTAGAGCAGATCAGTTGGGATCAGTAAGACTTGATAGGAGATTTACTTAACATAATGATCTAAATCTGTGTTCAACACTTTCAAGCATTTTGTGATTTTAGCAATGCCTAAACTGCACACAATAATGCAACTATGTGAAGCGTGCTTCATGTGCAAGCTGTTTCTATGGATAGTTCCCATAATGTTCTGTTAAGTCTGTTTCTCCTTTTCCAAGCCTAACTATCAAAAACTTGGTTGGCTGTTCCAAGAAAGAAAATCACATACCATAAAAGCTTTTGTAAATTGGAGGAATTGCTTTCTAAACTTTGATGAATAACTAAGATTACAATCTCATACCAATTTATCTGAAAAGTCCTATTGAAACTAACTGAATGGATTCTATATATGTTTGTGCTATAAAGCCTGCAGGTCAGCTCATTAAAAACAAGAACAACAATGTATAGCATTGTGAGTTGCTATATTTTATGGATTTGCTTATGAAGGTATTTTCACAGTCATTTTAAGGATGCCGCAGTTTTAAAAATACATTTTGCAGTTGTCGGATTTTGCATTTTGTCCCCCTCGATTGGCAATTAGGTTATGTTAGAGATTCTAGTTTGCATGCGCTAACATGCTGAGGTTAAATGGGGCTTCAGTTGTGCTTATGGTATACTGCCCCCAATGTCCAATATTGACCAGTTCTTTCCTTACTTTTGCCAGGCAACACTACATGTGTAACAGACACAACTAAAGCTGATAATCTAATTTATATCTTCTCTATAATGATAAAAATATGTGAAAGCCTCAACTCAGTAAAGCCATGTTGGGCAACAGAGGTCAATATTTATGGGACCATGGCATATGGAAAGACAAAGTATGTAATATATCTGAATGAAGGTGGTCTGATCTTGTGGAGTTGATGAGTACATGCAGGGAATTGAAATTGCAAAATTAATTATAAGTCAAAAGGCTAAAATGTACGTCAGAAAGAATAACGTGTCATTTCAGTTGCTGTGGTTGTGTACAAAAGTAGGAATACATCTGCTGCATGTTATGCTCCAGTAAATGGTGATAATGGAAGAACCAGGAATGAATTTAGGGGAAACACTGTACAGTATTCTGAACAAATGTGATCCAAAGGCAAAAATTATTCTGTTAGGTGACAGGAATGGTTGGGTGAGAATTAATGGAAGAATTTAAAAAAGGTCTTGGCCATTTCGGGACTCAAGAATGAATAAGAATAGTGATTATTTGAAGAAAATTTCCTTAAAGGTCTGTTTTCAGATATATGCTTTAAATATGTCTATTTATATAAAGAAATGAGTATAAATCTAAAAGCATTATTGATCTATTATGAGGAAACAGGAAATCAGTGATCGATGCAAGGATGATTAAGTTCTGAATGTGAGAAAGACTTTTTGGTAGTGTCAAAAGTAGAACTTGGGGAAAAAGAAAAGAAGTGGAAAAAAAGAGTGAAAGTAGAAAGACTGCAAGAAGAGAAAATATGTCTTGTGTGAAAAAGTACAAGATATGTTACACTCCCAAGAGAATGAATGGAGAATGTTAACGAAGATGATGTGGAAACTGCTGGGAGTACAGTGAAAAGAATGCTACAGAGTGCAACAGAAGTTTCTAGAATTATGCTAATGGAAAGTATGAAAAAGAATGTTTGGTGGAATGTTGAAGTGAAAACAGCTGTGAGTGAGAATGCATATAAGAGAAGGATTGCTGCAGAAAAGTAGGACCAGAAAAAGCTATTGATAGAAAGTCTACTAAACATGAGAAAACAGGTGGAGAAATTTGAAGATATGCAAATGCTGGTGAAAAGGTAGTAGAAAGTAGTACACTGTCCCTCAAAAAGAACAAGTACCTCCAATTTTATTCAAGTACTATCTTCCAAGCTTTGAGGTTAGGGCTTTTGCTAAATAGCGACAACATTTGAAGATGCCTATTTCCTAGAGAAGGCACAAACAGAACATAACAGAATTAGACAAAATTATTCCACTAGTCTTATCTTTCTTTAAAAGAAAATATGGAATAAATGTTTATCCTGAATATGCAACATTTAGCAGAAACCTACCCCAGCTTCCAGTTGGCTCTTTTCCAACCTTTTTCTCCCCTAAAACATCTTGTACTAATTACACTAGTTCATACTGTTGCATGTATGAAGTCAATTCTTTTTTCAATCTCTTGACAGAAATGCAACTCAGTAGAATGCTACCTGTCAATATGAGACCCAGACCTGATATGTTTTTTGTTTTTGGCAACTTTTTCTCCCAAGAATGTTCTGAACTGCCAATTTCAAGTTTATGGCATGCGGATTATAACAGTACCCAAAGCAGAAGTAAGAGCCCAAAGCAGAAATAAGAATTTGCAATAGCACCGAGTGCCCAATTTAGGCATTCAGCCATATGCAAAATTCAAAAAATGAAAAGACCAGGATAACCAATATCAGCTGAAATGGTATATTACCATAAGGGCTACTTTGAGATCCTTCTCTATAATACATGATATTCCTTAAAAGTTCCACTGAAGCTAAAGGGATTCTTCTGAACAGCTGATCAACTGAAATGAAATTCAGGAAAGGGGTTCCATAGCTTGCTGGACCAAGGAAGCCATATATTTTAAACCTCTTTAATCTTTCTTTGTGACAAGTTGAAGGTGGCAGCAAATTAATCCCTACTGTGGTAAGTTTGGGACTAGTATATTTTTTACAAAGCTACAAAAATACAGTATAGTATTCTTCATGCCGAGTATACTTCTGTTCAAGTTATTAGTTAACTGTAATAAAGCATTTTGAAAAACCTATTCTGTATATTGAAAGTCACTCTACTTAGGTTATATGGATGTTAACCAATAACTCTTAATAAAATAATGGGCAATACAAGAAACAATATTCTTGATATTTCTGAAGAATTACAAAATGAGGACTATATTTTTGCTTTACCAGCCAAAAATTTTTTAGTTAGCCTTTTCTATTTATTTCTCATAGAATGGGATATAAGGCAGTTAGCAGCTGAAAAAGCATTCCTTTGAATCAGCAGGGATAGGAAATATCAATCTGTTTTTTGCCTGTAGCACAATGCCAGCTAGAATGTATCATTGGACAATTGCCCAATGCTATATATGTTGACGAATCACCAAAATTAACTGCCGCATCTGATGGATTCCTTCGACAAGTGAAATTGCTGTTTATTTTCCACCCTATGAGTCAAATCCAAATTAGCCTTCCAGGCGGAAGAGCAGCGTGTGAGCAAGAGATCACGTTTGGGCTTTAAGGAAGTGAAAAGAAATTCTAAATGACAGCATCTATTAAGAAAAAGAATGTTTCTTCAGTTCATATGAGTCATGCTTCAAGAGGGTAAACACAAATAAGGCAATAGAAGCTATGCTAGTTCTCAAAGAAGGTTAAAAGGATCTAAACAAAATCAGGTGACTACCCCAAGATGAGCTGAATATTTAAAAGTGAATCCTTTTACAGATAAGCAACCTTGTTTAATTAGATTATGGGAGATGTTGGTGAGGCTGGAGCACAAGTAACATCACACCAATTCCAGAGTTCTGGGTCTATTGCCTTTGATGTCACTCCTTATGTCATTTAAGTCACTTTTTCTGTGCCATCATAACTTCAAAGGGTCGTTAAATGAATGGTCGTAAGTCGAGGACTACCTCTATGCCAGTTCTGCTTCCATGGAGGCATCAAAGGTGGGATCAGCAAGTTAAGGTATACCCTAGGGGCCAACTATTTCACAGGCCCTTGCAAAGTTGAATGGAAACAATAACAAAAGTAAATTCTGCCAGGGAACCACCATGCTGAACGAGCATTTAATAAGATCTGTTCGACCTCACTAGTTGCCAGAGGGTACTGAGGGCTCTGGCAGAACTCCTTCCCTGTCCTGCCCCTGGAAACCCTTTTAACTGGACTGACAGTGAATAATTGTTAAACTAGTGAATACAATCACTAAACCATTATTCTCTGCTTACCTTAGGAGAATCTTCCATTTGATGACAGACTGTTATCTGTCATGAGCAAGAAAAACAGACCAGGTAGCAAAATGATATTGTGAAAAACTACTAAGGTATTGGCCCCCTGAGAAATGGAAGATTTCTTCATGCTGATTTTTGTATTATATCTTGAAAGAAAGAGGGGAGCTTGTAATCTGGAGCAATGGGAAAGTACATCTTTCCTATGGAATCAAAATTAAAATAAATTTTGTAGCTGTCTTCCATTGCACATCACAGTAATAGTGTTGTTGTCATGTTCTTCCTACTCTGCAAAGGTGCCTAACTTTTATTACCTCTTTCTACTGGTAAGGTCTGCAGGCCAGGCAGCTAAACATAGACTTTAGCTACCATGTCTACCTTAGATAATACAGTGTGGAGTCTTGTACTGGCTATTTCACAACTTGTTTCCCATCTGCAAAATGGAAATATTGATTTCATAATGGCAATAGTATGTCACATTCTTGTTTTTTAATTCTGCCTTCTGCCCTATCTCCCCAACCTGCTTGCCTGTCCTGTTGTACCTGTCCAGTCTTGCCCTATGGGAAGTCACTCCATTTTTAATACAGTGGAATACCACAAGTAGACTAGCCTCAAGGTATGCAACATTAACGTGCTGTAATTATTATTTGTTAGCTTCAGAATTATTGCAGCATAGCCTGCCCCAGACAACCTTAAGTATATTGTAATTTACAGTGACTCTCTTCTTTGTTCTCAGAGAAGGATGGAGCACACTGATAACACTGGTTTTTTGGCCACAGCAATAATCAGAGGGTGATGAGGATGGAGTCCATTATAAGTGGACAGTTCTCACATTAGTTGAAGCAATTTCTAATATGCACCTATGAACAACAAAAATAAAGCTAATTCTCTGCTTGTATTGAAATATTTTTTGTTTTCACAAAGACAGCTACCCTGGATTCTAAGGAAGTCCTCCTCTCTTTACAAATCTACTCCTCACATCATTTTGTGAAGGAAGGGAACCACTAACCCCAA
Organism: Python bivittatus; assembly: GCF_059951505.1. Taxonomy (NCBI): domain Eukaryota; kingdom Metazoa; phylum Chordata; class Lepidosauria; order Squamata; family Pythonidae; genus Python; species Python bivittatus. The sequence continues at coordinate 43,893,130 of NW_028277074.1, read as the reverse complement.
GAGAAACAAAATACAGTAGAGTCTCACTTATCCGACATAAACGGGCCAGCAGAACGTCGGATAAGCGAAAATGTCAGATAATACACAGTAACGATTGAGTGCGGTAAAAAAAAAAAAAAGATCCGCTGCGCCTGTCACAATCAATTTTTGCGTTGCGGCACTGCACCGTCAGGAGAAACAAGAAAGAGTACACTCACGCAAACAAGCGGCACACTTTTCTCGTCGCCGATTTATGCGTGTTGTTGTGTTTTTTTTAGGGGCGTCGGATAAGACGGAATGTCGGATAAGCGAAAGTTGGTTAAATGAGACTCTACTGTACTTGCTTTCTCAATGGCACCTCTAGTCTTATTAAGGATTGCATCTCCAATAAAAATCATTGGTATCAGATCTACATATGCTCTCAGAAGGCAAACAAAGGTTTGACTATGATTTACAAGCATTTATTTGATAGCTCCCCACAATTAGATACATTTCTTAGCAATCTCTGCCCAGGTTCTGTATAAGACTAGTAGTCATTCTAGTCATGACAAACTAAAAGCGGTCCCTGCTGCCGTCTCTCTGTCATCACCTGGTAATCAGAAATGGTCAGCTCCTGGTTGCAGGCCACCTCTGGGTGCTCCAAAAACTACATCACATCGGTATAGTGGCATGATTTCTCAGTAACTATACACAGAAAACAGAAGGAAAGACGTTAAGTCCTGAACACATTTATCAATGCTAAAAACTCCAAATTCAACCAATAGTGGGCTGAACATTCTCTTCCTCTCCTTTCTGGCCATGTCCTTGCATCCTTGCCATGACTCTTGTGGTTTTTAACCATCCACCCTCCATTTCAAAAACCAGTAACTCCTGGTTGATTAAAAAAACTCTCTACTCTTGAGATAACTGAAACTTACACTGCTGTGACATTTGCCTTCAATTGATGCTGAATACTAAGAGTCACTAAGGTTTGTATTCTGAATCACAAAATGATAAATCAAAAGAAAATCACGATTGCAACCCTCAATTTTAATCACAGAAAAAGAAAAGGTACTTCATTACATTAAAAAATATATATTTTGGATTCACAGCGATTTGCTATGTGTAGGAGTGTCCTGGGACTGCTGACTAGTATTTACAAAGTTCTTTACCATCACAGAAGCAGACAAACAAGTCACCTGTTTACCAGAGCAGAAGCAGACAAACAGTTTAGTCACAAGTGCAGCCTCCTCCAAACGGGCACCCACAGCCATCCTGCTTCAGGAGGACAGGTGTTGACTAATCCGTTTGGAGAGGCAGATCAGCAATACGTTTGTTGCCATGTTTTGTACTGGCCAAACATGATGGCTGATTGAAATTGAGTTCCCAGCAAAGAAGCAAAAACATCTGTCCAACTCCAGCATAACTCTCTTCCTAGCAACCTGAATTCCAAATTCCATGCTTTCACTATTAAATGGTTCTTTTTTGGCTTAGAGATACATATTGGATTTCGTGAATGTGTCATAAGGGGGATGCGTGGTCTGTCACAAAAATATGGATGTAGTGGAAATCTCGTCATAAAATCCCCACGTAGCAAAAGTTAGTGACGATATATCTTGCTGTTCTTTTTAGCCTCCCACACAGGAATACTCACTATCAGAGTATCTTACTTTGTTACTGTTTTCTTCAGCCTTCCACTTTCATTTTTTTTTAAAAATGCCAGTGGGAGTGGTACAGGGCTCAGAAGCATTCTTGGAAATAAAGATGGTTGGTAATTTAATTTGCTGCATGCACAGAATCTTAAAAAGAAGAAGGTTGTTGGGGAAAGTAATGTCCAGAGCAGCACGTTTTGCACAGTCAGGAGCCCTTGGTTGCCTTTTCAATAAAAAGAATGGGCAACCACTCCAACAGTAGATGCTGGAGGGTAGGAACAGCAAGAAAACCTTGAAAGAAAGACCTCCGTATATCGTGCTCAGGGCAAGTCTGTTGCCTTGGGTGCAGTGGAAACCATTCCCACAACAAAATAAGATAAGGCACCATCACGTTGTCCTTCATCCCAGCAGTCTGGGGCCCATCTTGATAATTCCACTTTACCTCTGCCTCCTCACAGGCCTTTATTATCAGCAGTTCTCAAACTGTGGTCCGTAAAAGTCCACCATACAGCCCTCTGCAGCCTCCTCACATTCACTGTCAAACAGCTGGTTAGGCAAGGGCCCACTTACTACCTCAGGCCCCCATCTCCCCACATTCACCACCAGCCAGCTATTTTGCAAAAATGGATCCGTGGCTTAAATGTGGTTCACTGAAGTAGGAGTGGTTACACAAGAAGCAACATAAATATTAAAATATCAAAAAGCAGGTCTTGAGTGCAGGTACCAGCTATGACTGTGATGCTGTGTTAAACTGTATTCTCAGACAAACCTCCCCTCCCCAAAACAAAACCATGAATAGAAGATACAAGAAAGAATATCTAAAATGGAATTTCACTGGGCTGGAATGGTCAAGAGCACACACTACAGTTCAGAAAGCCCCTGGTGCAAAGCTTACCTCAGCCGAGAATGTATTAATTAGCTTTTGATAAGCCAAATACTCTACCGCATTCTAGTATCCACCATAACACAAAAATAATATCATTCTAGATTTTCAAGCTGCAATATAGTTACTGCAACAAAATATGTGAACAGCTTTCACTACTACATTTTGTATTCTTTTTGTTCCTTAGTTTACCAGATTAAATTTATGCTTCTTCCACCTTTTATTCTAAAAACTACAGTATTTACTATTTGGATTCACCACTAGATGTCCCCAACCAACAACTCTTATTTAAATAAAATTGTCAATACCTTCTGGTCAGTTTGGCAGTCATGTAAATTAATTATTACATAGGAGGAAAGACATATAGGATGATTTGGTAGTAAATCTTACTAGTGATTATATATGAACAATCCTGGTCACAGAGATGCTATGCCAGGTATCTTCATAGTCCAAGATTGTGAATAAATATAGATGGTTGTATCTACAAGCCAAACAGGTGATTAATAGCAATATTATAATGAATGTCTGGAAATGACTGCATATTTAAAGCTATTATTTTAACTGTTAAAGTAAAACACAGGAATATATTTTCTGTCTAGCTTATAAAAGCGTGGAGAATTTATCACACGTCATGTGGATTGTACTGCTAAACATTTCTAAAGTTCAATTTTATTATTTTCACTATGAAATTCTTTATGTCAATTGGTGAAAATGTTTAAGTGGATAAATGATAAATATTGAGCATGCTTTACTTGAAAGACATCATTTACAAAAAGAAAATCTGATAACTTTTCAGTGCAAATCCACGTTCTAGATAAGAAAGTGCTCTGCATTTAAAATAAAGATAGCTGAAATTGTGATTGCATCTAAACAAGGCTTTTGGCCAATATTACAGAAGCAGTTTGCCATTGTCTTTTACCAGGATTTTGTTTTGTTTTGCTTTTCAGTTTCCCAGCCTAACCATCCAGCCTGCTATTCTCTGGTGGTCCTTAAAAAGTGTGCAAATGAAGGGCCAAAACAATGTCTTCCAGTTTCCCAGGAATCCTAACCCAGTTAAAATTGTTTTCTTTAATGGGATCCCAATTTCTGACAATTATAACAGATTCATGCAAACTATAAGCAGAGGCTTACAATGCTCAAACTGTCAGCACTCCGGAAGGATTGGAATTGATTAGCTATAGGTATAATCATAAGAACATTTTTCTGAAGCTGGTGAGGTTTTCTGTCTAGCACAGAGGTAAGCACTTTAGGTCCTCTGGCTACCACTTCCATTATCCCAGACTAGTAGCCACACTTGTTGAGTGCATCAAGGTTGACTACCCCAGCCTAGTCAATTCAAGTTGCAAGAAAATGCATGAAAAAAAATGGGAGGGTTACAGTGATAACAGCCTTGTGTCTTGATCAATGCAAACATCGTCTCTAATTTTGCAAGGTACTATTCAACACTCATATTTATAACAAATATAAAATCAAACATCATTATTTTGACACTGAGAGGGAAGGATAAGTTCTTGCATAAGAAAAGTATGGTAGAATACCCATGCGGGCATACTAACCTTCCACTGTGGAAATAATGCAAGCCTTTCTTACAAAAAGAGAAAAAAGATGAGGTGTATGTTAACACATTTTACTGACCAATAGGAGTGCATAGCTCAGGGTTGAACTGCGGAGTCCCTGGGGCTCTCTGAGCTTGGTTCTTTTCTTGCAAACTTTTCATTACCCGGCTAGGTAACATCTTTAGTGCTAGAATGGGATGAGATTTGCTCTCTATTTATCTGCTGTGGCAATAGAAAGGGAAACAAAGACCAGAACATCTCCTCACCAGCAATCATCACGCAGATAAGCGGAGATTAACACCAAGATTACCACCAGACATACAAGCAGTAAACAATACCCTGATCAAAGAACTACCAGAGGGGGAAAAATAAAACAAAACGCCCACCCCCCCCCCCAACACTGGCCGGGCATGCCACAGAATATAATCAGAGAGCAACCCCCACCCCACTCTAGCACTGAAGACATTACCTAGCCGGGTAACGAAACCTTTGCAAGAAAACAACCAAGCTCAGAGAGCCCCAAGGACCCCACATTTTACTGAGCTTTTTTATCCTCAGCTTAGTGTAATATTTGAACGCAGACAGCGTATTTTGCGTACTATGGTTTATGGTTCAGTAAACCAGGTCAGGGGGTGTACTTAACACATTGTATCAGTTCTAAGAAATTGTCATTTTTGTTCACTCCCCGCTATTGGGGGGGGGGGGAAGCAATCTAGCGTGTTCAATTATTCGTTGAGGGTCCCATCTTTCATTAAGTTAATTTAAAAAAAAAAAGCATGGGCCCCGCTCTGATTCGACGACACGGACTGCACGGCAAGCGCTCCGCTGAGCCTGACGACGCTGTTGCGAAAGTTCCCTCCCCTCCCCTCCCCTCCCCTCCCCTCGGACGCCGCGAGGGAAGGAGAACAAGTTCGCAAGTGCAGCCGTCTTTGCTCCAAATTAAAAAAAAACACCTGCGCGAAGCGCGTCTGTCCAAATACGCCCGATTTATAGCCGGCGGTTGAAACGAAGTGCTAAAAGCACCGTGTGAATAAGACCGCTCTATGCAGCTGTGTAGAGGCAAACGCTAACAGCACTTGTGCAAATGAGACCGCCCTAAGTAGATGTCACCTACCCAACTCGGCGAAAGATCGCCCTGAGCCTTCGCCCCACGGCGGAGAAAGAGGCAGCGCGGCCAGAAGGGAGCCGTCGGCTACCTGCGCTCGCCCCCCAGCAAGCCCCTCTCCGGCCGCGCACGTGCGCTGCGGCTGGCGGAGGGCGTGCGCGCCCTGCTCACCAGGCTGGAGACTGGGCGGGCTCAGTAGGGCGGTGCTGCCCTCCGCCGGGGAGGATGAGTTATACAACGGCTCCGAGTTGCATAAGCGCCCGAGCCCAGAAATAGTCGCGGCCGCCTGCTCGGGAGCGCCGGGGAGGGAGCGCGCGCCGTCCCATTCTCCTTTCTCCTCCCCCTGGCCCCACCGCCGTCTCCGCCGGGGGCCGCCCGAGGCAGGGCTGGCGGCGCTCCTGGCTGGCCCGGCCCTCTGGCGCGAGGGTCCGAGCCGGGCTGGGCCGTGGGCGGAGGCGATGGAAGGCTGCGCCGGGGCGATTCCCCGCTCCGCCCGCCTTCGCGCAGCCTGAGCTCGACCATGGAGCACTAGCAGCAGCAGCAGCAGCAGCCCCCGCCGCCGCCGCCACACCCACTTCGCCTGTCTGGCGGCGACAATGGAGCTGGGGCCGGCCGCCGGGCAGCCGGCGCAGCAGTATCCCCACCACCCCCAGGCCCCGTCGGGCGGAGGTCCCTGCCCGGAGATGCTGCAAGTAGCCGAGGAGGCTTTCCGAGGCGGGCAGTTCGCGCTGGCGGCCGAGATCCTGAGCTCGCAGCTGGCCGAGCTGCCGCAGCCCGAGCGGGGCCTGTGCCTCCGCCAAGGGGACGCGCTGGCCCGCGCGGGGCGCATGGCCGAAGCGTTGGACTCGTACAGCGCCGCCGCTCGACTGGCCCGCCTGCGGCCCGAGGAGTTGCGCGAGCTGACCGAGAGTTTCGCCCTCCTCGTCCGCGACAAGGAGCTGCGGCTGCCTCCCTGGCAGGCGCCGGGGAGCGGCGGCGGGGGCGCCCCGGAGGCGGCTGACCCGCTGGGGGACCCCGCGTGCTGCCGCCCTCCGGAGCCGCTCTGCTGCCCGTCGTGCCTGCGTCTCCTCCACGAGCCGGTGACTCTGCACTGCGGGCACACCCACTGCAAGCGCTGCGCCCGCAGCGGCGGAGGGCACTGCGTCCGCTGCGCCGTCCGGCGACCCGTCTCCGCCTCTGCCTCTGCCTCTGCCTCTGCCTTGGTCCCCGGCCCGGCGAGCCAAGCCCCCGCCGGCCTCCGCGTCAACGTGGTGCTGGGCGGCTTGCTGGAAAAATGGTTCCCGGCCGAGAACAGAGCGCGCCGGCTGTGCGCCGAGGGGGATGCCTTGCGGGAGAAGCAGGATCTGGCGGCCGCTGTGGAGAAGTACAGCCAGGCCCTTGAACTCGGTGAGTGCCCGCTTGCCTCGCCCCCACTCGCCTTGCCCTCGCCCCGCTGGTTCCCCTTTGTTGCCGGTACAGAGCCAGTTTTAGGAAAGACGTTTAAACCTCAGTCCTGTAAGGCTGTAACAGTCATAAGCCGACTTGTTTGGCTCGCGAAGAACGGAAGAGGGGGTAGTGAAAAAATAGGCCGAGTTGGATGACGGTGGCACGTTTGCTCTTAGCTAGGAAACAGGTTAGTGGGGGAGGAAGTCCTGCGTAATCAGTCTTCCAGAGGGAGCCGGTCTATCTTGCTCGGCAGTAGCCCTGCCTTGGGTAGGTAAAAGGCATACAGCACACCTCCAGGGTGTTAACCCAGTGCCCCATTATTCTGTTTTGCGAGTCTGATGTTTGATGTTTGTTTCAGACATAACCACTTCCTGGAACTGTTCAATATGTTTGGGTATTCTGTGCGCCTCAATGTGTGTTAACCTACTGTAATGACTTCTAAAAGAAAACACAAACTTAGTTTAGTTTAGATCATTCTTCCTGCCAGACAGGCTGGTGGGGATCCCTTGTGTGATGAATTGCATTAAAGGGAAAGCATCAGATAAATAGGTTTCTACTACAGTCATGCTTAGATGTGTGACACTTCAGAATCTTAGATCTGAAAATGTAACATGAGAAGTTGATTCATTCCATCACATTTCACAATTCAGTGGCATTGGCAGAATTGTTGCTAAAAATTTGAAGAGGAGATGACGTTGGAGGGGTTAATGTGATTCTTCAATTATATTTGCTGAATCTCATCCCAGCCAGGACAAACTTATTTGCATTTCTTCTATATGCTACATCACAAAAACAGCCAGAGAGTTTCCTAGGTATGCAAACAACTCTCTTTAATCTGACAACTGCAATTCTAAAATGCCTCATTGTTAAATATAGTGTAAGAAATTTGCTGCTCAAAAGCAGACATGAACTTGTCTGCTATTTATGCTGAAAATCTTTGGGAGCTGTTATATCTTTTGGTGTGAATGGCAGCAAGATATTCTGTATTTGATGTGGGAATTAGATGTGACTTAATAAGAAAGAATTCTAGTGGCTATTTGTCTATTACATAAGATAAAACATAATTTTAGTACTGTTGAGAAGATGCTTAGTGAAACACAGCACTGTGGAAAGTTAGGATACAGGCAGTCCCCAGTTTAAGAACGAGTTCTGTTCCCAAGGTCTGTCCTTAAGTCAAATTTGTATGTAAGCTGGAACAGTATTATTGTATAATACTGTATAAGTAGTATTGTGTAATGAACTCAAACCATTGTGTATTTAACTTGAATCATTGTGTATTTAACTCAGGTTTTGCTACAGTAGGCTCCATTCTTAATTGTGGGTCATCCTTAACCCGGGGACTACCTGTATTGGAAACTTAGGTAGGATGTAGTACACCTGAAACAGCACTTCCTGTTCACTTTCCTTTTCATATTACTCAGAACAACTTTCTACCTAACATCTTCCTCCTGCCAACTAATAACAGCCAATCTGATTTTCATTATCTGTCTTTCTGGTAGTCATAGAATTAACTAGAAATGAGTGCCACAACTGTGGGTATCAGGAAGGGGGAAGAATTATGAAACATTAGATAAGTGCCACAACTTACTTACGTGCATCAGATGTTGAGCGCAAAGATGTAAGGATGGCATATGCATGATGACATCACTGTACTGTACTGTGTTATTTTACCATCATTGCAGTTCGCTGCAGATGGTACTGGGCCCCCATCCTTTGGGGCAGAATTCCTAGAACAGTATTCTGTCAACAGGTATCCTCCAGAAATATTGCACCACAACCACTTTCATCCCCAGATGAATGATCGTGCTGGTTGGAGATAATGACAATTGCAGTCTAACATATCTGGAGACTACCAGGTTGGAAATGCCTGCTTTAGTGTGTGTGTGTATATGTGTTAAGAGCTAACTTCATTGCCAATCCTCTTAATTCAGATCCAAAAATATAAAAGCTTCCTTCTTTACTTAACCTCAATATTTCTTACAATTCGGTTGCAACATTACTTGTCAACATTTTTATTTTATGGAACAGGCTAGTATATTTAATTACAAATTTTGTTCAGATAACTTGAGACTTGAAACAACGTGTACAGAATTGCAGCTGACAAAAATCAAATAATTTGCGCCATCTCCATCATTGCAACACAATAGGAAAGAGAAGAAATGTAATCTGTATTGCAAAATACAGAGACATTTTGAATGTTTTGGTCTTAAATGCCCTGCTTCTGAGATTAGATGTATGCTTCTTGTACTCTAAATTTCACAGGTCAGTCTAACCTTTGAAATGCAAGCAGAGAAGAACACTTAGTTTTCTGACATGCTGTTCTAACTGGGCTCTTCCTGGCTAACTTAGTAGACTATGGAAGAGTCTTACATGGAAGGAGGCATGTTCATTTTTTTCTGTTTGCTTTTTTCATACTTCCCAGTAGAGAGAAATGTTAATGTCATAGCTACTTTAATTGAACTGTTATTTTCCATTAGTTTCCAAATAGTTGTGTCATTGTAGAACACATGTACATTTTGGAAAACTAGGTGTTTCAGGACTTACGTTGTCTACCCCAAGAAAAGTATAGATCTCTGTAACATGAACATCAATATTATTTTTGTAAACTCAATAGGCAACTTAGTATAACTGTTTTACATAGGAATTTTCCCTCTGACATTGCTAATAAAAGGCTTTTTCATAGTCGTGTTAGAAAACACTTGAGGTCTTTAGAACAATGAAGTATTTTTCAGTTTTGAAATTAGATGAGAAATATATCGGTAAAGTTTTGGGGGAAGGAAACTTGGTTAAAATGCTACATGACCTATTACCTGTGAAATTATCTCTTCATCTCCCCCATTTTCCCAAATACAGTACACCTTGATGGGGGTGCCTCTTTTTGATGAATGATTCTTATATTCACGTTGAAAACCATAAGCTCAGGTTAGGGTGATTTTGTGAGCAATAGATCATTCTTAAAACAAAGGATGCTTTGGCAAAACACTGATATATGCACACAATTACTTACTAATGAACATGCTTTTTTGTATTAAGTGAAGTGTCCAGCAAACATAAATGTAATTCTGGAATACACAGTCACTTGATTTCAGTGGTTTAGATCTTAGTTGCAGAAAGTATAGATTTTGAACAATTTTTCGTGACTAGATGCTTGTGATAAAAGAAAGATGAAGTTGCCAAAAAAGTTGTTTCCAAGATGTCAGTCAAGTTGCAGCTGTACTCAGCCAGATGTGAAGCCAGTTCTAATTCTCTGTTTTGTTTTTCTCAGCCTAGTATTCCTAACATCTGTTATCGGATATGGCTAGGCAAGATTAGAGAATTTATACCAAGGTTGGTCATCCCAGAAACTTCAAAGGCTCTGCCCTCTGTGCCAGGAGAGAGCTCTAAGGTTTGGTTGCTGATTGTGCAAGATAGTTCTCTCAAGCTAAGGAGAGCTTTGATTGCTTTGGAGCAGCTGCCATCTTGACTTTTTTGACCATATTCTGCAGACACTCCTGGTTACAAACCCACAGTGCAGTAGAACTGGGTGATAGGAATTCATCTTTGTCATTGCCTTTCAGTGCAATTTGCATTTTGGACTATCTCCTTTCTTGCAGCCACATCATCTTGGCCTCCCAATCCTCTCCCGTTGCTATGCTTAGATATGCGAGACTGTGCTTTCCAAGGTAGATAGGTCATGAAGGCTGCTCAGATCCTTCAGTGGGCACTTTTTCTTTATATATGTGGGACAAAAAGAGTTTCAAGTTGGCTCCCCATACTTCATTTTAAGTTGAGAAAAAGCACAGATACAGCTACCTGCTTCATAGTGAAGTTGACATGTAGGTTCTTCCTGTCTCTTACACTATCAGGTATCTACAGGTAGTCCCTGGATTAAGAACACTCGGTTTAAGGACGACCAATAGTTAGGAGTGGAGCATACTGTAGCAAAATTTGCGTTAAATGCACAATGGTTTGAGTTCATTACACAATAATACAGTATTATTCAATAATACTGTTCTGGCTTACATACAAATTCAACTTAAGGATAGATCTTGGGAGTGGAACTACGGAACTCATTCTTAAACTGGGGACTATATATTTTCCAAAGCCCCTTCTGCAAAAGGGCTGCTTACTAGATGAACAAAAATAGTCTTACCTCAGAATTACAAATGAACCTGACCGTCAACGGTGGGGATTTCTTTTAAAATACTAAATAAGCTAGAAATAAATGTTTGCAAAGAAGAGGAGATCATGCAGACCAGTTTCTCATTTGATTACTCAGGGTGGAAAGAATATGGTCTCAGGCTAGGTATCTAAGCTATTTAAGCTTAAGTTTAAGGTACAAACTTAACTGTCTTACACAAACATTTAGTCCATTCATTTGATAATGTGTTTGACCTATTGTATTTATAATATGAAACTGTTAAACATGCCACAGATGTGGATTTTCTTAAAAATACTTAAGAATATGTCAGAGAACGTAACTCTTGCCACACAACATTACCTAACTTTTGTTTAAATGTGATTAGAGCTACTTTGTGTATATATGATGAAGGATATGTGGAAATGTACATGATTTCTGACACGTTTTACCTGCATCCTAGATGACTCTGTACTTTTTACTGTGGGAGGCAGAAGGTCGAGTAAATGGGATCCAATGGAAAACAAAGCCTGGATTAATCACTCTGTATCAAGTTATCAACAGTGAAATGCTTTACTGCCTTGCAGTTTATGACTCATCCTGCAGCATTTCTAGAAAAGCCTTTTCCGGTTTATGATGAAAAGAGCCGTATGTAAAATGTGTTGGTAGTGCTGCTTTGAGACAAAATAGACAGATTCATTGCGCGACCATTACCTTTGACCTCTGCTGGTAAAACATCCAGAGTGATTTATTTACTAAAATAACTTGGTATGATTTTACCCAAAGTTGCTAACTTTTGCAGGCTTATATAACAAGTATACAGAGTATGCAAGAGCCAGCTGAAGTCAGATAACAACAATTATACCCAACATTTTCCTTTATTCAGGGAGGAAAAAACTTTTTGTCCAAACTCTGTGTATGGAGGTTGGCTTTGCATGCATTATGTAGGAGCAAAGCTAGGGTTACTTCTGAGTGTAGGGTTTAACAAACCTCTATAGTTAAACGCTGTCCTTGGGTAAGTATATCAGTATATGATTCCTGTGTGTTGGCATAGCTGTATTATTATAGCTGTACATGTACTGTATTTGCCAAGGAAGAATGTGGAGGTCAGATGACTGCAAATACCACTGTTGAAAAGCTGTATGCCTTTGAAGATCAGCCTTTGCTACTGAAGAGCTGCAATACCCTCCGTCCCTCCCTCCCTCCCTCCTGTTCCTCATCCCATTAGTCCAGTTTTGCTCCTCCTTTTCTTTTCACCCTTCCTTCCCCTTCTTTGTTTTTCATATTGCAACTACCAATAACCCTTTCCCATTGTAGTTTTTGCTCTTTGCTCTTTTGCTATTTCTGCTGGGGAGGAGGGGTATGTACCTGCGTGTTCCTGTGTGTTCGAGTGGTTTTTGTAATAGAGCAAGAATGAGTGATATACACGAATAGGGAGAATCCATTAATTTTATACATTGGATACCATTTTAATAGGCAAGTAAATCACTAGTTATTCAATTAAAATGCTTTCTTTTTGTCCTCACTCGCTCTTTTTGTATATGACTTCCAGTGGAGATAGACACACATGGATACATGCCCATAAATATTTACATTGCATTCATTTATGGTGGGGGAGGGTATTGATTCCAACTGGGGTTGATTTCAACTGCAAATTTTGGTTCCAACTGTCAACCTAGCCAGCCTTGACTAATTTTGAAAAGCTCAATAGGGTTAAACTCAGTGGAAGGAAATATGAAGGCTGTGAGCTAACTTGAAAAGTTGAAAAAATATACTGGAAGAAGGTAATGAGAAATCACTTCTGTATCATTGCCACCTTCTACTACATGGAGATATCAAGTTTCTAGGAGTTGACCTTGGTTTCAAGGAGACTTCACATTTTACCTCTTGGGGAGGGGTATTTTAAATTCAGGGCGTATCAGGAGTAGAAATGTTATATAACACCAAGCTGAGAAAGGAAAGCAAAGGATTAGGTTGGAAAGCAGATAATATGGAAATGTGTTGACTTGAGAAATAATTTAGTTATACTATCCCTAAATAAGCTTTGTGGATTTTGTAAAATTTTGTAAAAATTGAGTTATTTTCCTCTGTGATAACAATGTCAGTATGGGAGAGAGAACAGAAGATGTGAGAAGGGAAAGGAGTGAAGATAGAAAGGGAGATAAGTGAAGATAGAAGAGGCCTGAACTTAATAACAGCAGGTGGCATCCAATAGTGGTAACTTCATTGAAAAAAGGCATTTGCTAGTGGAATGGCAGGTTCCAGTGAGTGAGTGAGTGAGTGAGTGATTGTGTGATTTCCTCCTGCAATCCCAATCTCCCAATTCTTCTCGAAGGTTTATGGAACACCCAAGTACAAATTGAATGGAGTAGAGGCAAAGGATGAGAAGAAATCACTATTGACTTTTTTCCCGTTCTGGTGGCAAATGCTTTCTTGTACAGCTTGACCACCAGCAATAGATACAAACAAGGATATTTGCAAAAAAAACCATAAGTAAGTATGCTGATAGGGTATTTTAGCCAATATATTCTGAAATGACATATGGGAGAGAAAATAACACAGTTTTAACAATAAGTTGCATACTTATTACTAACTTTTAAAGGTGTTAGTAAACAAAATTAATGTCACTACTGAATAAATATGATTCTACGTTAGTCCAGAAAGAAGAGCTCTGTTTTCTATTTCTCTTAATTTGTTATTTGAAAGTTCATTATTGTGCAGTAATTCTATAGGAGATTTTGTACTTGATATGGTTTTCCAGTTTTAATCTATATCTAATTATGAGATAATGGAATGGAAAAAGATAATAGGTTTTTAAGAATGGCAGGTGTAAGAAGCGTGCTCTTGGACAAGTAGATTTTAAAACTTAATGGATCAAAGACAAATGGGTGTAACAAAAAGAACATATTCCAGTATATAATAAGCTGTTTTTTTAAAAAAAGCAACTTGAGACAATAAAAGAGTATCTCTTCAGGAGGTTCCATTTATAATAAGAGAATGCCAGTTCCACTAGGACATTCCTGCTATTGTAACTGGCATGCCTTGCAGAAATTGTGTGAATGGATAAACATACCAGGATTGTCTGATAGTACTAGAGAAGTTGCTGACTGTTTTTTGAAGATGTTTTTCTACCCACATTGTTATAAATAGGACCCCTGCTAGCTGTTGAATTCCTAGACAGCTTTGTGTAATTTGGACCTTGATTGTGTCTCCCAGGAGGCATTCCTGTTTCAGATAACTCTTCTCTCAGGTTTTCACCCAGTTTGCTTTAAGAGACTCAATGTGTGAGCTACTTAGGAACTGACATTTACTACAGCTTTCCTTTATGTTGCTGACAGTGGCATTTGAAATAAAAACAATAGGAGACTATCAAAATGGGTAAAGGACAAGGAAAATCACATTAATTATGCCACCCATTCTTTCCATCCTGAATATTTTCAGGGAAGGTGTTTGAATGAATTGTGCTTTATTTATTGTCTGAATATTTATTGTCTGAATATCTGTGCTGATCATTAAAAATGATCAAGGAAATGATCGGGGAGGTTTTAGGATGGTTCCCTTATTAGTTTTATCTCCTCCTATTTTGTGTGTTTTTACAGTTTTTTATGTGTAATTGTTTTTATGTATTTATTTTTTAATTGTTATAAGCCACCCAGAGTCACCTTGTATGAGATGGGTGGCTATATAAATATGATAAATAAGTAAGTAAGTAAGTCTGGACAATTTTCAATATTAATTTCAATTCACTCCTCCTCTCCATTTTGAAAACTGAACTAAATCTTGTTTGATTTTGTCTGCTACTGTGCATGTAGATATTTTTCCATTTTAAATGCCATTTTATTGGTTTCTATGTGAGAAATCCACACCCAATAAATTGAGTGTGGTTCCTGTATGAGAACTGCTGTATTTGGACACTTAAAAATAGGTTCACACATGGGCCATGTAGCCAGTTTAAGACCTAGAGTTAGCAAAGTCAGCCCCCCCCTTTTTTTTCTGAATAGGAACTCATGTTTTCGAGATAGTTTGCAAGAGGAGTTGTGGCAGAATAGTGATTAAGCATGTGGAATTGAAAGCGTTTGATTCAGATTTTATTTCTGCAGTGTATTCACTACAAGGAAAGCCACATTACTTTTCATCCTCCTTCTGTATTAGTAACACATCTGTCAGGGCTAATATATCAGGATTATGAAATAATATTTGAGGAATACTTGAAATATACTATATAAATTCTACCTAGGAACTGCACTGTTGATGAGTTTAGTTTTCACACTCACAAATTAAGTTAGTAAGAGGTTTGCTTATTTAAGAGATAATAAACTCCTTTCAGGTTCAACCAAAGTGGTACACAACAATATTTTAAAACTGCAGAACTTCAATAAACAGTGATGAAAATGGATGATAGATTTTCACAGTGTCTGTTTATTTACAAAATGACTTCCAGATAATGCCCTTTGAGACAGTTAATATGAGCAGGAAATCTCAGTATGTAGTCGTTGTCTCACAGGGCATTACCCGGAAATCATTTTGCCAGTGATAGAGTTGTAAAAACAACAATAAAAATTAACAACGTACAGCAGAAAACACCCTATGTTAAATGGCACCCTAATTCAGTCCTGACAGAGCAGTAGGTATGGGGGGATGTTCTGTTGGCATACTAATAGTATAAAGAAGTCTCAGTTCTGAATCCATCCAATTTCTTTGCCTCTAGATTTTTATTTTTCGGGGTAACAATATGGAAATGGCTGGCCATTGTCTTCTTCCAGGATATTTTTTGACTACTCCAGAGCCCAGCTTTTCTTGATATAAACCAGGTCTTTATCCCATATTGTTTCAATAGCATCAGTACCATTCTCTCTTAGGCCACCTTGTTTCCTTCCGCTCTCCTGAATCCAGAAAGGCTTCCGTCGCTGGAAGTTCACCATGTCAGTGTCCAGGTTCTTCCATCTCCCTAAAGAGACAGTTCCCTTTGGTGTTGCCCTTTTTACTTTTCCCAAAGCTGCTGAAATCTGCTGAGTCAGACCTGTCTAGACTTACTGAACATAAAGCTGCTAAATGGGACACTTTTGAGAAGGCTACATTATTTTTGCCTTTTCTTGGCAAG
This sequence comes from Python bivittatus, assembly GCF_059951505.1. Lineage (NCBI taxonomy): Eukaryota > Metazoa > Chordata > Lepidosauria > Squamata > Pythonidae > Python > Python bivittatus. The sequence goes on along the minus strand of NW_028277074.1, from coordinate 43,877,333 downwards.
ATAGTTTCTCTTCTCTCCCAAGCACTGAGATTTAGTATTGGGCCATCTCTGCCTACTCCTGTCACATAATTAAATTAGCTTAAGTATAAATCACCTTGCTTTACCCTTTTCTCTCAAAACCAGTCTTTGAAATACCTTTTACTGTGTGTCCTTTTTTTTTTCTTTGGTGGTAACAACTTTTTCTGTTCTCTATATGATGGTTTATATATCTGAAGAGAACATTAATGCTGCAATCTATAAACAGCCCTTTCCCAGTCAGTTTAATGAAATGATTCTGGGAGTTGTACTCCTACTACAGTTGAAACACACCAAGATGGAGAAAGGAGAAGATACAGGTAGTCCTCAATTTACAACCATTCATTTAGTGACCATTGAAAGCTACGACAGTGCTGAAAAAAGTGACTTAGGTCCAGTCTTAACACAACTGTCACAGTGTCCCCACGGTCATGTGATCAAAATCTGGGCGCTTGGCAACCGGCATGTATTTACAAAGGTTGCACCATCCCGGGATCACACGATCACCATTTGCGACCTTCCCAGCTGGCTTCCGACAAGCAAAATCAATGGGGAACTGCATGATTCACTTAACAACAGTGTGATTCACTTAACGATCACAAAATATCGTAAAATTGGGTGTGGTCACCTGATGCTTCACTTAACGACCACTCTGCTTAACAATGAATATTCCAGTCCCTGTTGTGATCATAAGTCAAGGACTATCTGTACATGCTTCCCTGAGAGTATCTCTCATTGAATTCATTGGAAATACTTCTAAGGAGGCATGTGTAGGATTGCTCAGTAGTTCAAATACAAGTTTTTATTGTGGCTTTTAATACTCTCAATAACCTAAGGACTTCTTTAGTATTCCCTGCTAATTGCCTTGTGCAAAATATTATTTATTACTGTTATTATTGGCAATTAACACAGACTCAAAACAAGCTTAATGTGAGGCCATTTGGAAGATAGTGTTTTGATCCATTAAGTAATTATCTTTTGAATGAGATCTGTTGTTAAATGTGAAATAATTATCTGTGTCCATTGATAAGATTGTGACAAAGATTTTTTCCTGTGACCTTGGAGTGATGGTAGAGAAATTATTAATTTGTACTTGATGTTATAATAGGTCTTATACTGCAATTATTTGTTGTGACATTGACCTTAATTGTAGAAAAATGGGATGTACATGGGATGTAATGTTTGATTATATTTGATTAATATAGATGTCAACATGAATAGTACTCCAGAACATTTATTCAACATCAGAAAAGATTCCAAAAATCATTGAGGCTGTTATGTAATATAGATATTTTTGCTTTAGTTTTACAAACAGGGAGAGATACCCTAGACCAGTGTTGTCCAAACCTGGCCACTTTAAGATGAGTGGACTTCAACTCCCAGTATTCCCCAGCCAGCCATGCTGGCTGGGGAATTCTGGGAGTTGAAGTCCACTCATCTTAAAGTGACCAAGTTTGGACAACACCGCCCTAGACTTTTGTAGTCCAAGTCAGTGGACAGAGATTAATCACTCTGTAGATACTTACTTTGTAGATACATAATATTCTGTTGTTTGCCTTGGAACCTAATACTGCTGCTCTTTAGCTGTTGCTTCTGGAGAGAATTCTTTGCTACAGTCCAGAAAGACTTCATCATACAGAGACAAGTGCTTTCCTGTCTTAAAAGTAATAATTACTTTTGATTAAAAGTAATAATTACTTTTAAGAAGGAAAATTAAATAAAACACCACCAGTATGATGCCTTGTGAGGTGGTGGTGGGTTTTTTCCACCATCAGCTATAAGCTTAAAAACGATCTGCTAGTAACCTTTGGTAAAGGCACTCATAGGTTAGGGATAATCTACTAAAGATCCCAAACTGAATTCCTAAAACTTCCAGTTTTCAAAGGACTTTCACAGTTAGTATAAGATAAGACTTTGTAGAGTTGCTGATAGAATTGACATCACTAGGTTAGATGGACAAAGAGCCAAATTGAGGAAAATGCACCTTCCTGTGTTTACAAGTGTTTGTTTTTCTGGGTTATGCACACTTATAGGAACTATTCTGAGCAACACCAGAAACTGCCTTCTCCTCAGGTCCGTGTCCTTCCTGCGTAACTTTCCTAAGAAACCTGATTGAAGGCTGAGGTAGAACTTGAATTCAAATGCCAAACAACATATTTTCTTCAACGGAGCTCAACAGCATGCCAATTTCACAAAGAGAACTGGGGATGCTTTGGGGGAAAGTCCCCAAAGCAAAACTGTGTCCCACAAAATCTGCAACAAAGCAGACGGAAAAACTACCCACTCTCAAAAATGCACACAGTGCAAACTATGCTTCTCCCAAACAACTCTCAGTGCAATTATACTCTAAGATTGTACAACATAGTGGAAACACATTTTTTTTAAAAAGAAGAATTATTCCCCCCTTAAAAAAAAAAAAAGCAGATAATGCAGGTACAATTATCTCCTATAAACTGTAAATACAAAATCACAACTACTCCCTTTAAAAAAAAAGGGGGGGCGAACAACATTTCTGGCCCCAAAGCAGACTAACATTATAAACCCAGGAAACAACAGCAACAACAATACAACAACTGAACAAACCCACTCCCCTTCCAAGAGGGCTGCCTCTTTTTCTTAGAAAGTAAATTCACCAATGAACCGGGCTGAACTTTTTACAAAGATCCCCAGGGTAGAGGAGAACTAGGGATGCTCAGATGTTGAGTTGTCAGATCCCATATGAATACTGTAAGTCCGTCTTTTTTTCCTCTATGTGATCAGCGCCCATGCTGTTGGCATCTCGTCAGGTCAAAAAATACTATTTAGCAGAAAACCCAGGGCTGAAAAAGAATCGATAACAAAAGCACTAGCTTTTGCTCTTTCACATAGAGGGGCTCAAGAGTTTGTCCATCTCTCTCGGCTGTTCATTCTTGCAAACCAGGGCTCAGTTTCTGCCTGACAGTCATGAGCCAAGTAGAAGGGCAATTGATTTGCAATGCACCCCCACAATCCCTCTTCCCTCATGAGTGGTTTGAACAGTGTTTTGGTTGGAAGACGGACAAAAAGATCATGACAGAGAGTGAATAGTTTGAGCCCCATAATTCTGACCAAGCCATCTCCATATTCTTTTTTTCATCTTTTTAATCTATAGACTTGGCTAAAATACAACCCAGAAATTTGTACTTACATAATTTTGTTTTTCTTCCTTTCTTTGCTTTGATAGACTATGTGTAAACAGTGTTCAGTAAGGCAGTGGCACGATGCCCCACGTAGAATTTTTGGGCTAAGAACCAGCAGCATCCTTTGACCTAGTAAATATGTCTTACCTTATTCCAGATCACATCCTTTGACCTAATAAATGTCTTACCTTACTTCAGGTTGCATCCTTTGGCCTAGTAAATATGTCTTACCTTACTTCAGGTTGAAGTTCAGGTTTTAATAAGCTTTTCAAAATGTGCACATCCTGCTTTCTGTAGTGCTATTTCAGCCTTCCTGATCCTGGCACCTTCTAGATGCACAAATTCAGTGTACAATTCTTAGCCAACCTGCCTCAAGTCCTAACACATTTGGATGGTGCTAGTTTGCAGAAGACTGTTATTTGTCCATCTAGTACAAAAAAATCACTTTGAATAAATCTTGCTCATTTGATACAAAGTAGGTTTTCTTAACCAAGGCAGTCAGTATTGGTTCTTCTTTTCAAACAGAATTTAAAATTATACTAGCTGACCATGACTAGGGACATAAGAAATATATTTGAAATGGAATGGTGCATCATTTAGAAAGGAAACAATTATCCTTCTCCTTTCCAAAAGCACCACATTTGTGTCTCTGAAATTGGTTCTTATAGTTAGAACATGTGCAGAAGAAAGTATCATGCAGTGGGTGTTCTAGTTACCTAGAAACTGTCAGTAGCTCACATCTTTATGAGGCAATTTAATTTTTTTGTTACGACGACTGCTTTTTTAAAAAATAGTAATTTTATTGAGCATTGCAATTAAAAAGATAAGAACTAACACAAACTAAAAGAGATAAAAGAATAAGGAGAAAAAATAGAAAGTGCAGAAAAGAAAGAAAAAAAAGAAGGAAAAGAAAAATATATAAGTAACTTCCCCCTTCGTAACAACAAGTATAAACAATTTTAGTAACTTATCACCTTCTCTTAAGATACAACAAATGTTATCATCTCTTATCTATATAGAAATCTTTAAAGCCTCATCATTCAGTCCTGGTCAGCAAAAGTCCATTAAGGGTTACCAAAGATAACAACATATCTGTTTTAACCTTGATCAAATAAACCAACTTTATATTCCTTCCTTTTACTTCTTTTAGCAATCGTGATCCTAAATCTCCTCTGATAAATTCCTGGAACCTGATTTCTTCTCATTTTTTCTTTGTTCCTTCTCACAAAATTGTCCACAACTTTAATAGGTGTCTTTTGTAAATCCAGTATAAAAAAGTTATCCAGGTCACTCTTTGGTTTGGTAAGATACAGACCAGTTTCATTTGTATATCCAGTGTAGCATCTTCTTCCATATCATTCCCATAGCCCATTGTTTTTAGATCCACTTTCAAATCAGACTCAGTCCTATCTGGTAAAGCTTGCTCCTTTTTCATATTATCTTCAAAATACAGTGTCTATAATAGTAGACATTTTAAAAATTAACTTCTGGGTCCATTGTTCACAAATATCCTTTAATACATCCAGTGTTAAAGTATTTTGCTCCATTCTGTATTAGTAGGTCAAATTAAGTGCTCTGCTTCTTTAATTGTAATCTTTAATTCTTTCTGGTTCCCTCTAGTGTCCAACCTTCAAAATCCCATCTTATCATATTTTTTTAAGTATTCAAAACATCATTTTCCCATGGGAAGGATTCTTATAATTAGTTTCAAAATCTTATTTCAAATCCAACTGAACCCTTAGTCCACTGATAACTTTCCAAAATCAACACTCTAATCACCCTTTTGCTGTTTATTCAAAAAAGAATTTTTTAAAGTCCTTAAACTTTATAAAACTTACTACTCTAAGGATTGAACGAAACTCACCCAGTGAAGTGAAACTTGCCATTATGAAGGTTCCTAATATCCAAAAAGCAGTTAACAAGCTATTTCCAAAGGTAATTAAGAAAGGTGGTATGTGAACCCTGTGTCCTTTTTAAAGGTGCCAAACCACAGTTTGGGCTACGATGGCATTCCCTCATCTCCAGTGTTCTAAACCTGCCAGAGACTGCTATTTTGTGGTCTCCTCACAAGGACCAGAGGTTAAGAGCACTTATGGGCAATTCCAGTCCTCTCCTTGTCTGGAGAGGAATCACAAAGTGTCGGCTTTTCAGTCTGGCTCTTTATTCCACCACAGTCATCGGCTCTGTTCTCAGTGAAACTGTCTTCAGCTCATCATTTTTCCCCCGGAAGTCCGATGACTCCTTTTCTAATCATTTTAATATACCCTTGATATAGCTACCTAAGGTCTTCTATTGTTGTGGGTTATTGCTACCAATGATGTGCTGGAGTGTGGGAGGGACCAGCTTTCTTTCTATTCTCTTTCCCTACTTGTCTCCCCCAAATTCTATCTGTTCAGGCATGCAGCATTCTGACATCATTGGTCTAGGAAAAAGGAGCCACTGACTCTCTTCATCTACCTTTTTAGTACACTGCAACTGGAATATTTACTATTGCCGTTATTGGGAAAAAGTAACCAGTGGGAGGGAGGGCAGTAATATTACAAGAATCCATTATCGCCACCACCATAACTCTCTCAGATTGTAATTTCTTTATTCTGTAGAAGAGCCAGTCTCCAGAAAAAGACGAACAAAGTCTATTTCTATGAACTTAAGAGCAAGATAGGTGGCTCTAAGTCACAATAGACTCTGTGTTACTTCTGAGTAGAACCTCATAAGATTCCCTTGTTAAGTTGTGAAGCACTGCCCAGCTTTTGTATTCATAGTAACCAGATACAGAAAGTAACCAATTGACTATTTTACAAGATTCAAGGCTAGGAGAAAGTCCAAATAAAGATGGGAGCTGAACCCAAGCATCTGAATCTCAGATCAGGTCATTGGAATATGCTAGTGAGGACTATTATGTTACTTGTGACATAGCAAAACCATTTAGTGGACTTCAGTTGCAACAGAAAAATTACTGGCTGGACATCCTCCCCCCAATAGTGGACAATTCCTTTGCATCCAAAGTAGTCTAGATAAGACACTTGAAAATTAACTTTAAAATCCTATTAAATGTACCTTATTTGTGACAATTTCTGTCAACTTTTGATTGATGGTAACTTTTGTGTAAATTTTCATTTTTGTGAAAATGTTTGTGTAAATTATATGTACATTTTCATCATTACATGAATTACATAACATCATTACATGAATCACATCAACATTACATGAATTACATATATCAGTGAGAATGGCATACTGTAATTTATTTAATGGACATTAAGGAAGAAAGGACATCCCTTTCACAAAAACCAAGCTTCACTATCTGTATTGCTAAAATTATTTCATTTTCTCAGAATTGTTTCAGTCTTCTTGTTCATCTAGGCTAGAAAAATACATGCATAGGAACTGCTGCTTCCACAGACGTTCTTTTACCTCAAAATTGCCTCTTTCTTGATGGTTTCTTTACTAAACCAAACTATGATCTCTCCCTCTGACTTGAAAGTGTTTCTTCCTGAGAGATGCAGAGTCTTGAGACAATTAGCTTAGCTAACAGTATGCAGCTCATATTTTCAATATTCAGCAAGAATGTTTGGTTGATGGCTTTGCTTATAGGAGCTCTAGGTCGGTCTGTCTGTCTTTTTTTAAAATTGTCATCATTAATAGAAATCCAGGATATAAATATTTCTAGTCATATTACTTCAGCTGAGGTTGCATTATTGACAGACTTTGATATTAATGCTCACTGCGTATATTTGTTCTATTGATTTCCATAGCATTAACAATATGTATTATTAAACATAAAGTTTTCAGACATATGCCTTAAGTCAGCTTTCCCCAATCTGTTGCCCTTCAACTGCACTGAAGTGTAACTATCATCATCTTCAATCTGGCCAACCAAGACAGCAGCAGGTTGAAGAAGGCTAATTTAAATTGACCCTCAACTATTAAAGGCAACAAGTAAAGATAAAGTGATTTTTGTGCCAAGCTCAGCTCCTGGTCAGTTCATGAACACAGCTTAGTAGTTTTCTTGGCAACAGCACAGATGTGGTTTGCTGTTGCTTTCATTCATAATATTTTGTTATTGCTATTGTTCTTTTTATATCCCAGTCTAGCCCTGGTGTTCCTGGTGGTGTCCAAGATTGTTTAATAGGATTTGTCCAGGTCATTTAATAGGAAGTAGATGTCACATGTGGGGAATCTACTATACAAGTTTATAAGAGTACTGGAGGATTTCATGCCAAAGCCTTGACACAAATATACCATATTCCAGAGAATTAAGTTGATCATGCTGTTAGGGAAAATGAGCCATTTGCTAATGTACTTCTTGAAAATGTCCTATCCTAAAGTTAAGTAGAGTTAGGTTCTTTGCTTGGCACATATAGCAAGTTGATAAGAAAATGTCTGTATTGGGGTATTTGGTAGTACAAAATATTACAGTTACATGTGATTGTTTTTACTCTACCCTGCTGATTGCGTTGCATAATTTAGATTGTAACTACTCTGTCAGAGCACTATCTTGTCTTATTTGTTTAAATTATATCAAGCATTTTAAGTCAATGTTGAAAATGATGAAATTATTCCTGTCTTTTCTGATATTAGCTATTTATCATTTATCTGAATAAAGAATTAACATAGTATAGGTGGCCCCCAGTTTAAGAACGAGTTCTGTTCCCAAGGTCTCTCCTTCAGTCAAATTTGTATTGTATAATACTGTGTAAGTAGTACTGTGTAATTAACTTGAACCATTGTGTGTTTAACTCAACGTTTGCTACAATAGACTCCATTCTTAAGTATGGGTCGTCATTAAACTGGGCATTCGTAATGGGCGATGATGAATGAACTTTGAAAGAAGCATAGAATAACTGTTAGTTCCTAGATGAGCTTTCTCAAGTTCCTAACGTGTGTGTGGCAAGTCTGTCATTAACAAATTCCTAATATAGCCTAACCACACGAAAATGTTATAAGTGAAGGATTTCCAGACTGACTGCCTGGTATTTTATATATACATATAGATACAGATATACATATAAATACTATATATGATTTGTTCCTGCTACAGTAAAACAGTAAGAGAAAACATGTATAATAGTTTTATGAGTTGGGACTAATCTACATAAAATTATAAGTTACAATAGAATAGGTATGCTGAGTACTTTGGGACCCACAACCAGGCAGAAATGGTCTCAGCTGTTGAGAATTATCATTCATGCAGTGCGTAGGCACATTTGTTTGCATGTTGATAGTAGGTATCAACAGACTTACATTGGAAAATCCGGAATCTCCTTGATATTCAAGAGCCTGACTCAGTTACTTATGTGATGTCATACTCTAGACTTAATTTTCTGTATTGAATGAGATGGAAATGATTTATAACTGGTGAAGACTTTTATCACTTTATCAGGGATGTATTATTAACAGCTTAAGATGTGCTCATTCCTTTGGATTTGTGAGTGGCTTGTGATGTCATTGATCATAATATATAGGCCATCATTTGCGTTGTTCTTTTGCAGGTCAGGTAAGGTCCCACAGGGTCCTTCTAAATGAGGGCATTCCTGAACTGGAAGCTGGTAAAATTCAGCTGAGATGGAAAGGCTGAAGGCAAGGAAGTCTGCTGATACAAATACCTTTTCTAGATGTTGATCATGCTGTCCTCATCTTTCAAGAATAAATTCACAACATACTAATACTCTTGGATAGAGTACTACTTCAGGATTCCCAGCGATGGCATCCATAGCTTAAGAATTTGTCTTTCCAGCTTGATTGATACATCACCTGTATCATTTTCTAAACATTTTGAATCAGCTGTGTCTTTAATGTTCACATTAAAGCCTGAACAAATATAAGGCTACTGTCCTTTAAAGAAGTACTGCTAACATTCCTGCAAGTTTGGAAGTACATCTTATGAATAATTCTGGAAACTATGCTGTATACTTGGATATGTTGGAAAGTTTATAGTAATGAAGAAGAGTGGTGGAAAAAAACTTACTAACTTACTTATTTATTTAATTTGTAGGCCATCCATCTCCCCCTTTTTCTGTCCTGTGCCACCTTATGGCAGCTGAAAATATTGGAGACATTTTACATTTAATTAGAAACTTTTAGTCAGAATTTCCCTGTACCCGTGAAGTATTATGCTCTGGGGATTCTTGGCCAGCTTAAAGTATGGCTTACAGTATGCAAACTGTAACATCTCTAGCTGCATGCAACTTACTCGAAAACCTTGGGTGCTACCCTCATAAGCCTTCCAAGAGTTCCTACCAAATTGTACATTTTAATACAATGTAAGGAGGTCTTGATCCTATATATCACCTTCTCTCTTTGAATACAAGGCAAATTCCATTAGAGGGTTCAGCTGAAAATGGCTGTCAGAGACATTATATGGTAAACGGTATGTATAGGGAGAGAAAGTGTTTTTTTATTTTTAATGTACTTAAGTCATTTTCATTGTATTTCAGAGTCTCCAGAATAGATCTTGTATGGATAGACCTTTTCAGAAATATCTAGCTTTGGGACTTTCTCCAAAGAGAGTTTAAGTTGATCTTCCCTAATGTCTAACATTGTTGTTTTACAGTTATTATAATCATGATCATCTCCTTTTTTCTCTTTTATTTGAGTGTCCTATTGTGCTTTAACTGTAGCAGTTGAACAGTGTTTTATCTTATGATAACTGAACTAAGCATAAGACAAACTTAAGCATAAATGTTGTTTTCTCAAAATGTGCTTTAATAAATATATTAGGAGTTTGGATTTTCTAACAGATTTCTGTAAAAACAATTGTTAAAAACTAAAATATGTTGGAGATCTCAACTATTTTAATTCACCATTCATTAAAGAATGAAAAGCTGTAGTAGATGGATAATTTTAGAACTTGCATAAAGGGTGAAGCATCATGATACAAGTTTCAAAAATGCTATTATTTCCAGTCTTCCTATTTCTGCAGTCAAACTTTGTTCTTCGATAGTTGTAAACAATGAACTAACATAATAAATTAGCTGCTACCAGAACATTTGGAAGACTTCTTTAAAACCAAATGTTTTAATTCCTGGTTTTACTGTATGCTGCCCAGAGTCACTTCAGGTGAGATGGGTGGCCATATAAATTTGACAAATAAATAAATACTAAAATGGTGTGACAGGGGTTCTCAGATGTGTAATTCTTACCCCATTACATTGTCTAGCTGTCATTACTATCTCCTTTTTTAACTGTCCTGTTCCGAACCATTTGTTTGAATGAACTGGCTATTTTTAAAAAATGTGCTATATTATATTACAAGACAAGATACTGCTTCAGATTTGAAGGCAAAAAAGTCCTTTGATGCTACAGGGATATGAATGTAGTACCTGTGTGCAACTGATAAAGCAGCCATGCCTTTTCCCAGGATTATGTGGCTGTCTTCTACAGCTGCAATGCCACCCTGGGAAAAAAACTTACTTGGTTTAAGAAATTGCAGGTGAGTATGTGTTCATGCTGTGTGCTCCAAAACTCCTTTTTGCCCTTGAACCCACATAACCAGATTGTATTGTATTAGAGGTAGTCCCTGGGTTAAGAACGCCTGGGTTGCAGACCACCCATAATTAAGAATGGAGCCATACGTAGCAAAATTTGAGTTAAATACATATGTATTATATTTATATTTATTCATATTATCATACACATGCTATGGACTTTAATTTTGCAGGTTGTTAATTGAGTAGAATTTTAGTAATGTGCACATTTGTTCATATGCCGCCCAGAGTCACCCGTTGGGGGGAGATGGGCAGCATACAAATTTAAGAATGAATGAATGAATGAATGAATGAATGAATGAAATGACTTCGTTTGAAGACTTTTTTATTACAAAATAGTAAGATATTGATATTTAATCAGTTACTATTTCAGATAGTCATCAACTGTCATTGAATCGTTTTCTTCTTATATTCCAGCTTCTTGTAAATGTTTGTTAATAGCACAACGGGCAGAACTCTGTACAGCTATGAAGAATTATCAACAAGCCCTTTATGATGCAGAAGTTCTCTGTCAGAATAAACCCCATTGGCCTAAGGTACGATATGTGTTTGCAAGTTGGCAAATAAGAAAAAAACCCCCTCTAAATACCTCTTTGTATATAAAAACAGGAATTATTTCTCACATTTAATATCATTTAAGTCTCTTCTGTGAGGGCATACAAAAATCTTTTTTAGATAAAAAATAAAAATATTTTAGTGTTACATGAGTAAACCTTGAGTGTGTGGTGTTCCCTTTTATTTTCCTACAGAGTTGTGCATTTTTGTATCCAATCTTGGACAAACTAGACTTAACAATGCTTTATTGAAAAAAAAAATTGCTTCATAAACTTTGGCTTTAGCCACAAAGTTATTCTGACTCCTTTACTTCTATGTATAGTATTTGTTGACGCATGGTCATGTAATTTACTTACTATTGTTCAGGCCAGGTTCATAGATGGATTTAGCAATAAAACAATTCTTCCCCCAATTAGAATAGATTTAGACTGGTAGGGTGTTGAATTTTGACCCTGCACGTTAGGCTTAATATCTCTACTTGTGTGTGTGTGTGTGCGCTCGCGCGAGTGCACATGCCTTTGAGTCAGTTTTTGACACCTGGCAACTGCCTGAACTAGTCCCTGCAGTTTTCTTGGCAAGGTTTTTCAGAAGTGGTTCGCCATTGCCTCCTTCTAAGAGAGAGTGACTGGCCCAAGGTCTCCCAGCTGGCTTGGTGGCTAAGGTGGGACTAGAACACCATCTTCCAGTTTCTAGCCTGGTGCTTAACCACTACACCAAACTGGCTCTTTATTTAGCTGCTCTCAGTTCTTTAGGGATATGTACTGTCTCTCAAAATATGTAAGAGACATGAAATGGTGATCAGACTAATTGCAGTACTACCAGTTATTCCCTTCTGTAAGTTTTCAAAGTTTACAAGACCTAGTTGTTTGACTTAAATGCATTTCCCACACTTAAATGCACCATGTGGGATCCAAGCTTGCACTGGTCACTATTTCCCTTTGCCTCTTTGTTTCTTATCTTCCTTTTCTGTTCTATTTTGAAAAAATGCAGTGCTTCTCAAGACACTCTAGCTCAGTGTTTCTCAACCTTAGCAGCTTTAAGATATGTGTACTTCAACTCCCCATGGTTGGCTGGGGAATTCTGGGAGTTGAAGTCCACACATCTTAAAGTTGCTAAGGTTGAGAAATACTGCAGTCCTAGCTGATATTTCTGGAAATAATGAAGCTTGAGCTCCTTGTCACCTTCTTTCTCTTTATGCACGCAGGGTCATTATGTCAAAGCACAAGCTCTTTCTGGATTAGGAAGGATTGAAGAAGCATTGAAGGAATTTCTTTACTGTGTTGCCTTAAACCCTGAGTGGAACTCAATGAAGATGGAAGCCCAAAAGGTTGAATATTATACTTTTCATATCTAATCAAAGTGTGATGTTTTTATGTGCTTGGTATTTAGCCTCTACAGCTATGTAATGTGACTCATGTACAATAGAACATATAAGGGAAGCATTAATTATTTGATTATTCGGTTTATATGCTGCTTATCACTCACTGAAAGCCAGTGATAGGATTAAAATGAAAGCTATTGGTTAAAGTGAATATTAGGGTGATTTTTCAAAAAATATTAAAAGAAATTTTAGTATTTAACACAGTAACACGATAGCTTTAATAATATAATTTAGTCTAACTGTTTGGATTAGCCAGTGAATTAGATATTCATATAAATGATTAGTCTGCAGCTGTCAGCCTTCAAGCATAAATCAACCCATGAAAAATCTTTCAACCAGGAAATATCCATAGCATTTGAAACAACCCTACATTCAGTGGTTTTATTTTCATTTTTATTAATGGGATAGTGGAGAGGACAACAGTTTGGCACGTCATTGTGTGTGAATGTAGAATTCTGAGGGAGGGAAAAGAAATGGGAGACAGATAATATAGAATTTGTATGTTGTCCTAATATTTGACTTTATATGGGAAGATGTGTTCCATGGTTGATTGTATAGTATCCTTTTTGAAAATTATGATGTATATAAGCTGATTTTTTAATAGCATTTCGAAAATTGTTTTTTTTTTTAATCTAGATAATGTGTGAGATGTTTTTTCCAGCATTTGAAAATGTTCATGATAGTTTAACAACACCTTTTTGTAACCGGACTTCTTATACGAGATTAAAACCTGCATTTCTGAGTAGCATAAATACACAGTCTTCTAGTGAAGATGGGCCAACAGCTGAGAGCTCAAAGGTACTTAATAAATGAGACTACTCTTTTTTTCAGGACATTATATATAGCATTTTATTATATTCAGAAGTGTACTGTTATCCAGTTTAGTTTTAGTTTACTTTAAGAACATAGCTTCCCGAAGAAAGCTGATTAATAATGGAATGGAATGGAATGGAATGGAATGGAATGGAATGGAATGGAGACTAAAAATAGCGATTGGTTACTAAAATTTGCAGATATATTGTAATCCATTATGATTCAATAGATGTTAAAATTTGCATATTTGGAGAGTTCTCTTTAAAGCAGGGATCAGCTGCGGGCACCAGGATGCCAGCTGGAACCTCAGAAGCCACCCTGCCCCCATATTAAACATTGCTGAAATCTCATGAATGTTTGGCAAAATTTAAGGTTTTGGTGGTTTTTGAGATGAGCACCCTGGCCATCATATATTATCTATTTGTGAGTACCTAATTTAATGACATACTTGGTAACTGTGCTCTATATTGAAATGGTAATGCTAAAAAAACTATATTAAAATACAATCCATCCTTTGCTGAGTTCAGGTAAAATATGCAGAGAAAGCTCTGCCTGAGCAGCTGATCCATTTACTGTCTGAAATTTCATACAGTCCAAACATATATAAATAATAGAGTTGATAGAAGCAGTACTAGCAGAAGTCACACAACAGGTGACCAAAATACTGGTTCTGAATCATGACTGTGATCACCAAAGTTATGACTGTAGAAGACACATTTTCTGTTGTATCTATTTTAGGAGACCATCTTGAGGTTAACAAAAAACCCTTCCCAAGAGAATGATGTGTATCGATGTATTGATTCTTCAATTTCCCATCATGATTTCTACTTTGAAGAGAACAAGAAAACATTAGGAAAAGTCCTCTCCAGCCTACCTAGTGCAAGCTTGAAAAGAAAATTTTCTAGTGATGTGGGAGACTTCCAGAATCTGGATGTCCCTAGCAAAATTCCTAGAAAAGGTCTGTTGCAACCACTTACACTGTCTCCATTTTGGTTTTTTGTTGCTGCTGCTGTTTTTATTTTAGAGGGGAAAAAACCCACATTTTTGCTTCTTTTTGCTAGTTACGGAATATTTCACTAAAGTCAGTCCAGATGAATAAGTTAAATTGCTTGGTATTTTGTGTAAGAAAAAACACATTATTACAGTCTGTAATAATAATATGTTATAGCTTTGTATTTAAATTAAATGGAAATGAGTACAGGTCGTTAAGCGGGGCAGTCATTTAGTGAGTCAGCACATGACCGGGCCCAATTTTACAACTATTTTTACAATGGTCATTAAGTGAATCACCGTGGTCGTTAAGCAAATTGCATGGTTGTTAAGTAATCCAGATTCCCCAATGGACTTTTTTGCCAGAATTCACTTAACAACCGTGCAATTTACTTAACCATGATTTGCTTAACAACTGTCATAACAAAGATTGCAAATCGCAATCATGTGACTACTGGGGGTAGTGCAACAGTTTGCGATGGTCATAAGTACAAGTACAGGTTGTAAAATACCTTTTCTGAGGCCATCATAACTTTGAACCATAATTAAACGAATGGTCGTTAAACAAGAATTACCTTTACTATGTGACATTCTTTATTCTTGTAGTTGTAGAGAATAAAACAAGTTATAGTGATTAGGATAGAATAGAATATGAAAAACTGAAATCTATAATACAAAATGATGTTAAACAAATTGAACAAAATGGACAGGTTATGGTCTGGGGCTGTGTTTTACTCTAAATAGCAGATTTCATACATAAGGGAATAGTTGTGGTATTCTGTCACAGCAAAGGCTAAGAGTTATTTTGTAGCAAAATTGTTTGCAGATTGGCATCTATAACTTCATTGGCATGAAACTTTCCAATTGCATGTCCTGGTATCTGAGTTCTTTAATTTTTCAGAACTGAAGTTGGTCTTAATCATCTATTTCTCTAGAATTGATTCTTCGTACTCATTTTAATTCTCCAGAAATGCACAATGTTAGTCCTGTGTTCCTGTCTGATCATTTTAGAACTCACTGGGAATTGTTAGTTTTTGAAAGACTTGAACATCCTCCTCTTCCTCCTTTTTTTGATACTTTGAACTACCTAATGAAGTCCTTCAGAAAAGGAATCTTGCTGATTTCAAATGTTCTTTTTTGTTTTAAGATGGAGATGCCCCTTCTGGAAACTCAGCTTCTTTTCCCATAAAAGAGATTCCTACAAATCTCATGGATGCATCTGACTTTGAGTGTTCCCTTTGCATGAGGTATTATTAACAAGCTGGAAGAAACAGCTAAATGTCTTGTTCTATAGGATTTAAATTTCAGCAGCAGTAGCACGTATCTCACCTTCTCTAGATTTAGAAGCTTAAGTAGGGTGAAGCTGGATTTATCATCACCCAAAATGCTGTGATTTATGTTCTTATGTCAGACATCATGACAGAAGTATATAAGTCACAGTATCCATGTGATGACACAGTACGTTTGTATTATCTTGATATCATTGTAGTTTTCTTACAGATACTGTTGGCCTTGTTTAATACTTAGATGGAAAACAAGCAAAGAATTCCATTCCAGAAAAAGCAATAAAGAACCATGCCTGCTTTGTCGCTAGGAGGTTACGTAGATATATCCATGAAGTTATAGGGAAACAAGCTTTTTATATTGTTACTATTCTATGTTGCTTGTTGGTAATGTTACTGATATTTGATTTTGTTGGTTATTTCTTGATGCATTATGTTGAGATTTTGCATGGTGGACATTTTACAATTCTGTAAATTGTATTGGAAGCTGTTGTGAGTGTTGTAGAAATCTGCAGCATGCTAATTTAATAAATAAATAGTATACTAACATATTTTACGCTCATTAACTTTAATTTTATAGCAAGAACTCATCATTTATCTTACATAACTGCTCAGAAACAGTTTTTGAAAACGAATGAAAGAGCTCTGTGTCATAACTTGAGAAATAAGCTTTTCCTCAATAAGATTAGGCTAATTGTGTAGTGGGTGCATGATAATATCCCATACTATTTATTTCAAGAACAATTTACATACATGTGGTGGTGTGCAAAATGTTTTTAAATCAAGCTGATTTGACAGTTTCAAGTTCCAAAAATGGTTCCAAATGCATCTGTTGCAAGCTAGAAGAAGCATCATCATCATCATCATTTCTGAAGTTATCAAAACAGTGCATTTAGAATTCAAAACAGTTTCAGTTCAAAATGTTTTGCACGCTGCTACATACATGGATCACATGGGAAAACTCTCTAAGGAAGATGTGCATATGAATGGATATCTGAAATTATTGTTTTCATGTCTTGCTCAGGTTATTCTATGAACCTGTCACTACTCCTTGTGGACATACGTTCTGCCTCAAATGCCTTGAGCGTTGTCTGGATCATAATCCCCACTGTCCGCTTTGTAAAGAAAAACTCTCAGATGTAAGTCTTCCCCATCCTGTTTCCAGAAGCTGCTTAAATGAAAGGCTTGTGGTTCCTGAACCTTTAAGGGCCCATTTACCCCCTTAAACCACCTCCAAAAAGGGGGGGAAATTGATCTGAATTTTGGAGAGGGCTTCAAAAGGGGGTGCAATGCAAAAGTCCAATATGCCAATTTAATCCTTTAAAATCCGAGCCCCACAAGAAAATTACAACCCTGCTGAGTCTGGTATCTTGAAACTGGAAGTGGGGAGGGGCAAATGTGACTCTACATTATACACATAAACAGCATTTAAATATGTGTGATGTTTGACTCCAGTGCCAAAGAAAAGAAGGTAGATTTGTTTTGCATCACCTTACTATATAGCATGTAAGTTCCAGTTCTTTATTTCAGAGTCATTTTCAGAAGAAGCAATGTAGAATAATTAAATGGCCACTGTAAGCTCTTATAACTGCCATTTAAAACCATAACTAGTAAATCACTACTGTATTTAGCTAGTGCTTGACCATAGTATTCTGTACAAATTCCCTATTCCATTCCAGGGTCTTAAAACATGAAAACATTTACTTTACCATCGGATTCTGCTCCCCAGGCCAGTCTAATTACTGATTACTGGCATAGCTAGAATTGAATAACGTGGATTCTTGAACTCCCTTTATAGTTTCTGGCAAGTCGGACTTACAAAAAGACCATCCTTACTGAAGAATTAATAGTTCGATACTTTCCAGAAGAATTATCTGAAAGGAAAAAAGTTTATGAAGAAGAAATGAAGGAGTTATCAAAGTAAGCAACCCGCTTTTACAAAGAGAATATTAATAAAACTCAATGAGTTAACTTAAATAACTTATTTATATTTTCATAACATTATTTATACTTGTCTGATCTTCAAACAAAAATTGTTCTATTTTAGTATGCTGGTGTGGTGTTACTTGGAAAAACACATTTTGACACTAATATATCTATTATTCCTTTCCCTTGATTTTTCATGGGAACTCACACCTTACATTCAGAAACCCAGTTCATGTTTTTGTACAACATGAAAAGGTTGAGAGTGGGAAAGACCATTGGAATTAGTTTCCATCCCCTTTATATAATGAATATACATGTGTGGGTCAGGAATATTCATGCCCCACCCATGAATTAGAACACTAACCTAGTTCGTACAAAAGCCTGGGAACAAGACCTCTTACAGAATTACCTTAAATATATTCTGACAGCTGCTCCAAAAACTCGAGGACCACATAGTGAGTTTCTGGAGCAGGTACATTATCGTTTGGAAGATTAGTGTGCAAGATTATATATGGAAGTAGAGGTTATCTTGTACAGAGAAAGCATTTGAATAAGAATAAAGTTAAGCTGATAGAGGGGGTTCTTATAGGGGTTACTAGCTGATAGAGGGGGTTACTATTCATTTTATCCAAAATCCCATATAATTGTCCCTGTATGTAGTAATTGCAATAATATACATCAGAGATAGTCAATTGGTGGGTTCCTTGCTACGCTTGATTTTACTTGTTTAGTTGTTTGAAATGATAATTATATAACAAGTAGGCATACTGCAAAATGAAACATCAATTTTCCCACAACCAATGCTATTAGTTTTATGAGAACTGTGGCATGTTCCCAAATTTCCAATTTGCCCACTAGCCTCAAAATGTTGCCAACCTCTCATATATACATGATAGTCTTTTGCCTTAAACATGTACTGTTTCAGCTGAGCATGGCCTTTGCTAGGTTTAGATTGTCTTCTGTTGTGTTTGTCAGTAACAGAAGAGAGAGCCTGAGAAGCTGAGTGAAAACCCGAGTACAATGAAGCTTATTTCATGAGTAGTTTCAAACATGGATTTCAGTTATTTGTTTTAACAGATATTGACCTGCATAAACATAAAAGTCATTCTTCCTTCTCTTATAGCCTGAATAAAGATGTTCCCATTTTTGTGTGTACCATGGCTTTCCCTACCATCCCTTGTCCTCTTCATGTCTTTGAGCCCCGTTATCGATTAATGATAAGAAGATGCATGGAAACGGGCACTAAACAATTTGGCATGTGTTTAACTGATGAACTGAAAGGGTAAGCTAAGGATTTGGAACTCCTTTATAAAATACTACATTTCTGGGGGGGAAAGTGGTATGAGGGCTGTCAAATATGGAAATGTGTTCTCATCAGGGAGATGGGGGCTGCTGCTGCTTTGTAATGAAGAGCCATGCCCAGTGTTGGGGCATATGCCAAGATATAGCAGTTGGCTGATCAGTAACAATGTCATTGTAAACTTTCTATCAGGGAGAGGTATATAGTGCTTAGGGAAAAATCTGACGATCTAGAGAAGGCTTCCCAATTTGCTTTCCAGATATGTAGATCTTTGCTCCCCATATTCTTCTGGTTGGGAATTGAAATCCAGCTCATTTGAGGATATTAGATTGGGGGCGGGTGTAATGGTATGTGGGGATGACCTTGGAAGGTGGTGTGGGGAGAGATGCTGCCTAGAGAACAATCAGATAAGAGAGGACATAGCCTGCAGCTCCATAACAGGCAGAGAAAGAAACTTAGAAAGGAACCTCCCTAACTTCTCAGGCTGTAAAAGAGATGGCAGATTTGTACTATCAGACTTGCAAGATTCTGTTAATGTAGCCTTACAGTAAAGTAGAATTAGCTCATCTGGTTGTGTTTCCTGTCTGATCTACCTGGGAAGGCTGACAACAGGTAACCTAGATGCAGCATTCCAAAAACTCAAGCGATCATGGCTTTCTACAGAACTGGAACAAACAATATTCCTACAATCCCTTATATCTCATCTTACAATGTTAGGCCAAGTAATTCCTTTTACAACTTCATTCCAAATGTATTTAGGCAGGCTACGAGGAATCTGTAAGGCTCCTTCCTAAAATATATTTAGAACTACAGTCTTAATATGGCTTTGTCCCTTCAGGTTTGCAGATTACGGCTGCATGTTGGAGATCAGGAATGTGAAATTTTTCCCTGATGGGCGCTCGGTTGTTGATACAGTTGGTGTTCGGCGTTTTAGGGTTTTAAGTCATGGTCAGCGAGATGGATATAATACCGCAAACATTGAATATTTGGAAGATGAAAAGGTAACTTTTTAGCGTAGTAGTTTTCTGTTACCTCATCTATTGAAAATAAGTTTTGTCAGCTGTGTCTTGTCTCCTAAATTACACGACAACCTATAACCTAACTTTTTAAGGCTGGCTTTTGTGGTGTTCTACTTTAGCAGTGTGGTACAAATTAACTTTTCTTAACCCCAAAGCTGAAGTTATTTCCCTCCTTTTGCTTCCATTCCCTTACTAAAGTGATCAGCACTGAGCTCCTTTAATAACCCATCATTTTAAAATCAAAATAACATATTCAGAAGTTTTAAAGACTCAGATCAATACCAAGCTCCACCATGATTAAAAGTGTATTCCTGAAGATGTTTACTATGCAATTGTACAGCCACCACCTGTTCCAGGGTAGTGTTCAAAATAAGGAAATGGCATTACAGAAGCAAGGTCTATTGGAAGTTGGTATTCCACCCAAATTATTTTGTGTTTATATGTATCTTTGCACAGCCTGGAGATTTTTAGCTGTACATGTTAGGAATACCATTTTCTAATCTGCTTGCAAATTATATCAGATCTTTCAAATGTGTAGCAGCAACTCTCTTCTTTAACTGATGCAAAGGTATTAGCAAGCTCTATCAGATCACATGTTCCTTAAGCATGCTTTGGTCAGTGGCTTTTAATCCTATTAATTTATGTGATTGGTTTCTCTAAGAGTGTAATGTAAAGCAGCTCTTCAGAGAAATACACAAAGAATAGGCTGTCACCCACTCATTAAGGTTACAATTAAATGGGCTATCATTTAGATGAACAATGGTGTGATCCAGAGTTGGCAGCTTATTGTTATATCACAAATGTAATTCAAATATATTCAAAATAATTCAAATATATTTTTAAAAATCTGCAAATGATTTTTTAAAATTAGTCGGTTTTCACATCTGTACTGAAAAGTGCTAGATCCCAAACTCTCCTGCACTTTTCCACATCAATCTTTGACATTGATTATGAATATAATAAAACAATCTACTAAGTGATAAGTTGGCAAATTGCCCTTGTAATCAGCTGGTAACCCAATTTCACTATTATCCTGCTGAATACTGAACACCTGAAATTATCTGGGTTGCTTTCTTGGAATTCTAAGTGGATTCAAAAGGGAGGTAATTAAAAAAAGGCCCATGTTTAAGATATTTAAAAGTAACTTAAGTCTTTTTGAAATGGTATAAGCTTTTGTTATGATGTACATGACACACATTTGGATTTCATCCATTTTCATCACTCAACCAGGTTGACGGGGCAGAGTATGACGAGCTTGTCCGCATTCACGATTCCGTTTATGATCAAGCTGTTTCCTGGTTTACTTCTCTTAAAGACAATATGAAAGTACAAATTTTAAACCATTTTGGACCAATGCCAGGGAAAGAACGTGAGCCGCAGGTAAATATGAAGTTATCGATGAATGCTAAAAACTAACAAACTACAACAGTAAACACCACAGTGAAAAATCTGTGCAAACAATTTACATAAGGTGAATTAATTTAAAATCTGTTCAGCTAAAATGTTCATAAACTAATTTGTGTGAAAATGCAGATGCTACAAAGTTGTAAGAATGCAATTCCTTCAGAATGCTATGTCATCTTTTTTTATATATCCACTTATGGCTAGTTTTAAAAGGATTGCAGATTTAAGGGAAGGTGTGGAGGCAATTGGACCTTACTTTAGCTGGCCAGCGCCAGCCCAGCTGACCAGTCACGGCCTATATTCCCACTGCCAGTCTTACCAGTCATATCCCGTAGCTGTTCCAAGATTGCTGTAAGAGTGCACTTCGTTAATCCCAATTTGGAATGTTCAAAGCATTCCATGCACAAACCATTCTGTACACGGAACAGCTGTTTTCAAGTGGTCTGTAACAGAATTTAACCACGAATGTTCTGAATGTTTCAGTCCGTGCACAAAAACTAAACAGGGCTGTTTTGGTCTCGGTATGCCTGCTCTGGGCACGAGTGATTTGGAGGCGGAGGAGCAGGAAGACCCAAATGAAGTTGGCAGTGGCAAATGAGAGGAGAAAAGGAAGACCTCATTGCTCCTCTCTTCTCTCAATAGTTCCCAGTGCAGAATATCCCATTTGTTGCCAGTCTTCCACCTCCCTCCTTACCATTTGTCCACTTCTGCTGCTGGTGACATTTCATTGCAGCATATGCTGTTGGTTCACCTGTACCTGCCCCTCCCCCAGTATTCCCAGTCTCTTCCTTCCCTTCACCATCTGATGTCCCAGTATGCCATATTTCACCAGCCTACCCATTCACCCTCATTCTCCCAGTGCTTTCCCTTCCCTCCCTCCCTCTCTGCCCAGCTGCCTCTGATTTTGGGGGGGAGGATAGGTACATGTATAATTGTACTTACAACTGCTGCAAAGAAGATCAGAAGCCACTTTGTATCTTTTTTCTTTCTTTTCTATTTTTCATTTACTCTTTCTTTCTTCTTTCTTTCTTTCTTTCTTTCTTTCTTTCTTTCTTTCTTTCTTTCTTTCTCTCTCTCTCTCTCTCTCTCTCTCTCTCTCTCTCTCTCTCTCTCTCTCTTTCTATCTTGCACTTTTAACTCACTCTTTGATTTCTTTCTTTTTCTTTTTTTCTTCCTTAGTCAGTATTAGTTTGTCTTAGTTTTTACTTTTGTTTTTCAAACTTTTAATAAAATTATGTAGGAAATTACAGACAACCACTGGCAAGCAGTTTGCTGTGTTGTGTGAACACAGTATAGGGGGTTCTCAACAGTTTAACCCCTTCGCTGGTCAAAATTTAAGAATAAGAACTATCTTTCACAGCATGATAGTTATAAAACTATCATTGTAAAACTCTGCTGGTAGGAATCCATCATTTGGTTTTCAGACACACACAACTCCTGAAAATATATTGGTGGCTGCTATTTAAAATCTGCCCTGTTCTCATTTGCTTCTAGGTTTAGAAAGATCAATCCCAGTTACATTAATCTAATTATATTTTTATTTTTCAAATCATATTTTGGGCTACTGTAAGATGCACTGTCTTCCCTATTGGAACCATAGTTCCATTTCAGTTTGTTCACATAGACTGATATTTGTTTTTACAGGAGCATTTGGACAAATTGTGTATTAACAGCTTAGATTTAGTTTTGTTTCCTTGGTTGCATTTACCTTTTCTTAGACTGTGAGTCATACTTTTATGTTACAGTGTATGATGAAATTACTCCCTTAAAACCAATAAGGACAGCTCTGTGAAAATAGTAATATAGATCTTATTTTAATGTTGTATTTCTACCTTATTTGTTTCTCTAAATTGATTGTATTTCTATGGCCTTTCAGTCCCTTTAAAATGAAGTTATACCCAAAATCAAGGGTAAAAAATCTCATTTGAGGTAGGGGCTGTGCTGTTATTTTTGTTGGCCAAGAGTTTTAGGGAGGAGAACAATTATGTGGTTCCAGATAAACAGGGTGATTGTGTTTAGGGTTTTTAATTCCATTGGGGGATTTAGTCACTTCAAGGGTGTTTAATGTTTCTGAAGCTTCAGGTTTTCATACTGGGGATCTGCAGGAAATTACACTCATAAAGTTCGATGGTTTGCTATTGAATTTTGGCATGCATCATCCATGGGGCTATCTGGGAGCACAAAAATGGGGTTTGGAATGTTGTTGTCGTCTATCTTTGTTCTGTTGTTTTTAGGTTGATATTTTTCTCTTGTTAGAAAATATCAAGATAATAACAAAAACTTTTGAAAATGTTTGGGACAGCCTTACTATATAAAATAGGGAGAAAACCTGTGGCGCTCTAGCTATTGCTGGACTGCAATTCTCAGCATTCCCCTAAAGTGGCTGAAGCTACTGGGAGTGATGGACCAGCAGCATCTGGAGGGGCTGCAGGTCCACTGCAGAAATATGCTGTGGGTGAACCAAGAACTATTTTCAGCCTCTGCATTCTGTGAACAGCACAGAGTGTTGTCTTAGATTTTCTTACAGCTATTAGATGGCATTCTATCTGCTTGAATTATGTTATTAAAAAAAGGTGATATATTAATATTTATTTTACAGAGTAATCCCAGTGGTCCAGCTTGGTACTGGTGGCTGTTGGCAGTATTGCCACTAGAGAACAGGGCCCAGTTGGCCATTCTTGCCATGACTTCACTTAAAGATCGTCTCGTTGCCATTCGCCGTGTATTAATATTTGTGACACGCAAAAGACCCAGATGACACAGTCTTATTTGTGAAGAAACACTGAAAACAACTGGTTTCTAATGCTAATAAGAAAACAGTTGGTAACTGAACAGTTCTTCCCTCTGCTCATCTAAGCATTCGTTCTTCTTTGCACACTCTGGACCCAATAGTTAATCAAGTATTCTGTGCCTCTTGTCCTGGAATAATCTGAGCCTCTTGGAAGTTGTGCCACAACTGCAACATAGTGTACAGTAGTTGCAGGCATCAACTGAGTACATAATCGCCATCTACTTATCAAGATGAGACAACTGAGTCAGAAGCACTAAAATGTCTACAAATCCCCAGCTGACATTTTTATTTCTTTGTAGCAAGGAAACAGAACTTGGAGTAGTGGATTAGAAACTGAGAATATGTATTGTTAGAATATTCCTTATGGTAGCCAATTGAAGAGAAATTGTCAAATGTTCCTCTGAAAGAATGCACCGAGAGCAACATTTTATCTGGAACGTGTGGACAAAAGTATCGGAAGCAAATGGGGTTGCCAGGATAAAATGCTCCACTTCCAAAGAAACTGTCCTAAAGAGCATCCAATGAACAGCTTTGCGGCTGATTATAAACCAATTCCTTGTGTTTGTAATTTGCATGCTGTATGTATTGAGAAGAATGTTTCAAAATATATCCAAGAAGGTTGAGTCATTCTTCCCTCCCAAGCCCCCTTCCCTTCAGAATGACATCAGGAACCTACAATAAGGAAAGAGCTACTTGTGGACAGCCTTGTAGTTGGGACATGGAACTAACAGCCTCCCATAGTGGACATAAGTGTGTCTTAGGGAGAGCTTCTCTCTGCCATTACAATACTTGAGATTGTGAAGCTCCGTGGCTGGATCATGGCCAGCATGTTTAGTGTATATCTACACGGTTAATTTCAAGCTCTTCAGTGATTATCTTACTAAAGGCTGTTGAAAAAATGAATCACTGTTTCAATTTTATCCTTCTAGTTTTGTCTGGAAGTGACACTTAGGTAAAATCCATCTTTACTCACAACTGCCATACCAGCCTAATAGGTTCTTCTGAGAAAACATAGTTCCATATACTTTTGAAAACCAAAACCTTAATATTACTTGTTATGTACCGAATACTGTTCGTGCTTGAAGTTCTTGCTGACATGAGAGGAGACACAAATGGAACCCTGTACTGCAAATTTCAATGCAAGTTTAAATGAGATGTAAATATATCTGTATTTTGATGTCTTCATATGTGTTGTTAACCTTTTAAAAATGGTTGAATTATTGGAAATAGTTTAGTAGTTTAGTTGTAAACATGAAACAGCAAAACAGTATTGCTAATTCAAACTGCTGGGATCTCTGAATTTCCAGAAACAATTGAACAGGAAGTGAAAATAGTAGAGGTTGAAGTTTCAGAACATAGAGCAAAGACAAGGCAAGCTAAGAGATACTGGTTGTAAAAAAACATTAATCTGGCAAGAAAATAATGACAATACCAAAATATTTCGAAAGTGCCTCCTTTATGAATTAGAAACAGCATGTGCTCTTTGGACAAAGGCATAAAAATTTCAAATGTATACAGAAAGTATAATCATCTGAAAGACTGATTTCAGTAAGTGCTATAATTGTGCGGTATTAGAAGATCGTCTAAAGAATCTTGACTGGAGTGGACAGCAGTTTCCTAAGACGTGATCAACACAGCCTGAATGTACTGTAATTGCTTCTTCTTTGAATTCACCTTTTGTAGTTAAGTATTGACCTGTGACTGCTCTTTTAATTGTAAACTCTGCAACTTGCAAATGAAGCTCTAATAATTTCTGCCATAGCCTTCCTGCAAGTTCTAATACCTTTTACCAGAGTTTGTAGATTCTCTTTCAAGTATTTTTAGGAAGCTTGTTCCTGGCTGACCTTGGTTGATCTTGAATGCTAATCAAGGTCAATCCTCATTACTACTTGGATGGGGGACAACTAGGAGCTCTAAGGCTGTAGGTGAGACCAGGAAATTTTTAAAAAAAAAAAAAACTGCCAGAAGGAGGCCATGGCAAATCACTTCTGTATCACGCCAAGAGCACCGCATGAATTTCTCCAGGTAGTCCCCAGGAGTCAAGCATGACTCAAAGGCGACATTACCTGTTTTAGCATTAAAGCCAGAGAGAAGGAGGGTCTCACTCTGTTCTCCTTTCTATCCGTTCCCTGGGTGCTATCACACTTTCCTTCAGCACAGCTGTCTTCCTGTTCATTCACTGGACTTTAAAAGCTTCCAAGTTTTATCAAGAAAGAGGTTTTTCAAAATGAGCCTCATCACTTTTTTTCAGGGAACTTGGACCCCCTTCATTATTTTTCACAGTATTTGTAGCTGTGATTGCTTTGAATGTCTCTGGCAGGATTTGGTTTACCTCTTGTTTTTCCCTTTCCCTTTTCTGTTTTCTTCTGTTACTAATTGAAGTTTCAGAGCAATTCAGCATAAGTACAAACTCATTTGTTCCTAAGTTACTGTTTTGGCGCTTCCCATTTTTGAGGCAGAATCCTCTGTACTATCCCTGGGGTTCCCATCTGATGCTGTCTTTTGGATGAGGAATTTTACGGCCATCTTCAACTTGGTATGATTACCCTTTAAAATCAAAAGCCAGGCTGGCGACTCTTTCAACCATCAGAACTTGGTCACCTCAGCAGATGCATTAGCACATGTATGTGATGAAAGCCAGAATTTTAAGATCCTTTTATTTCTCTTAGGCTGATCAATCTGGCAACCTTTAGGCAACTGAGGATTACAATACCCTCATTGTCTAAAGTGCTTTGCAGAAAAATATTCAGGACATAATTTTATAGGGCTGAAAAGGTATCCCAGCCACTCCTATAAAAAGCAAACATGCAAAAACCTGAACCCCCTAATAGGTCTGCTTCCAAATAATAGGTGAAGCTTAACCTTTTTTAATTTCACAACTCATATAAATTATTTGCTACAGTGGCCTTTATCTACTGTTTTCAAATATCCCTTTTTCCTTTCAGTTGCTAAGGGTGCTTTGTGATTCCGGTAAGCTGATAATCAGCAGATTTCTGCTCTTTTGATTCATGCTGCAGTTAATTTTCAACGAAAAGGAATAAGATTTGGTCAGAAAATTGTATGCATTAGTCATACAACGCCTTGCGTAACCGAAGGCCTGGTGTTTGGTAGCGCCTTAATTTTGCAGCACTAGAATGATTGTATCAACAAAGCACCATAAAAACAAAAATCTGGAGCTTATGACCAGTTTTAAAAAAATATTTAATGTAGATAAAACTTGAAGCAAATATCCTTACGTTTTGAAACTAGTTGACGTGTGTATGTGGATAAGTGTACATGGTTGTACATATGTGTAAATATAAATTATTCCTCATTTTTTATACTTAGTAAAACAAAAGTCAGGTAGGTGTTACAGCTATGTTTGGCACTTCGTTGCATAAAACCAAACTTTTTTTAAAAAAATTGCTGCAATGTTCTTTTTGTGTATATTTGGAATATCCATGGGAAAATGTATTTATGTGACATTTCAAATAAATAATTTCTGTTTGCCATTGTTGTATGTAATTTTACTAACTACAAAGCAGAATTTTATCAGAAGTCAAATGTATATATCTCTTGAGAGAATCTGGCTTTACTTTTTCAAGTCGCTGAAACTTAGCTACATCCAATATTAGTCTTACATTCTTCATTGCTTAGTTGGTGTTTGTACATGTATATTAATGCAAGGCATTATCTGAGATTAAGAGCGGCAGGAATAGCTTCTTAAATCTCTGCCTTTCAGGCTTTTTCTCTTCAAAAGTGCACTACCCTTTCCCCAGCTGTTTTCTTTCCTTCCAGGACAGGAGGAAACATTAGCAAGCCCTTTCACTACTTTTTGCTCTGTTCCACATTAAAAGAAAATGTAATTCAATAATGCTTCCTGTAGTCTAATCTCTAAAGAATGTACTTGCTACTAGTTACACATGTTTTAGTTGCCTGTCACGTTTTATCTCCACAACAGCCTAACAGAAACTAGTTTTAACGTTGTTGGAAGGGTTTAACAAGTAGCATTTGATAGCATAGTCTGGTGATATAATTACTACTGTGCTTAAATGGGACTTACTTTTCAGTTACAGTATTTATATATTTTATAAATGTTTATGTAAAGCACTGCAGCCTTAATAGACATTAATTTTCATTCGTGATGGATTTTTTTTATCACAGAGTATATTTTCACACAATATTTTGCAGAATGTAGAATCATCATCTAAAACAAATTTAAATGCTGATGGTCATTTAAAAGTTTTAGATGTTGCTAATAGGTTTGGAACAAATTATGCAATCAAAATATGTTTTAATTGGATATACTGATATTCATATATTAAACAATCCAAGAGCCAGTTTGGTGTAGTGGTTAAGGCACCGGGCTAGAAAGTGGGAGACTCTGAGTTCTAGTCCCGCCTTAAGCACCAAGCTACCTGGGTGACCTTGGGCCAGCCACTCTCTCTCAGCCCTAGGAAGCAGGCAATGGCAAACCACTTCCAAAATTTTGCCAAGAAAAATGCAGGGACTAGTCCAGGCAGTCACCAGGAATCAAAGCTGACTTGAAGGCATAAAAAAAAGGGAAAAAAAGACAATCCAAATTCCCTGTAGCATAAGAATTAAAAACAAAATGTAGGCTTATCATGTGAATAAGGATCAAAATTATATCCAACTATGCCGTGCAACCTTTAATGACAGAAATACTATAGAATTGGGACTCAAAGGGGTACCAAGCTCCTGTCATGATATTAAGGGGGACACATAATAACTAATTATGTCCATTATTATTTTTAGACATGAACACTGGGACTCCATAGAAAAACATAAGACGTAGGTCCAGTGATAATGCTGAAGATGAAAGTTAAAACCTAAGTCATTGAATGGTAACTGTAATTTAGATAAAACCTAAATCCTTCCCATAATTATTTTCTTAATTTCTCAATCTGCTTTAAATACTTTAAACTGATTAACATCATAACCCTTCAAAGTACATATCTTGAAATAATTCATTTTTATATTTGTCTTTCTGTGTAAGCTCATTTGGATGTTTCATAATTTATCTCAGCTGAGGTAAACAATTTGAAATATCTACCAGTACTGATGAAGAATTTTCCTGGAATAATTATTCCAAGATGTTTTTAAAAAATCAAATGCTAAGTAAAGTTCCAATTTGTACATATTTTCATGGATGCACTACAGCCTACAGGATGCATATGAGATTTATTTCAATTAATTGAGTAAGCAAATAATTTACCAAACTGTTGAACTATATCAATAAATGTTGGTACAGAGCATTCATAATTTTCATTAAGGTATCAATAACAAAAAATGTCAAATAATTTTTAAAAATGTGTTAACCTCCAGCGGCTTTTATGACCAGAATGTCTTGATTGTCAGATAAGACAGGACAATGATTCCAATATTAAAGAGAGAAAAGGACATCTTGTGAAGTTCCTCAAAACATCTTGGTAGGATCTTGATAAAAAAATAATTTGTAATAATCCTGGCAATCTACTGTCTTGATTATTGCAATTTGCTATACATGGGTTGCCCTAGAAGACCCTTGGGAACCGCAGCTGGTTCTGAATGTAGCGCAGGCAGTTATGACCGTGTCATGGTACGCTAATGTAACACCTCTGATTCATGAGCTGCCTACAGAAACCTGTAGGCTTCTGACTGCAATTCAAGGTTCTCATTGTCACCTATAAAGCCCTTCAGGGCATATGACCTGATTATTTGAGGGACTGCCTACCTCCTGTAGTTTCTGAGCTGCCACATACATTCTGAAAAAGTTGACATGCTCCAGGTCCCATAGATAAAACAGTGGTGGAACCTGGAAGCAGACCTTCACTGTCATGGCACCTGGCCTCTGGAAAAACATTCTCCCTGAGATGTATATGGCCCCACTGTTACCTTATTTAAATGATTTCTGAAGACTTGGCTGTTTCTCTAGGCCATAGGTTTGAAAGGAAGATGGACCTTTTGTGTGGTGTTTTGATTTTTAATTGTGGTTATTTTTCTGGACGCTACTTTCATGTTGTCTATTGTATTCATGTTTCTATTTACTTTGTAAGCTGCCCAGAGCTGTCATAGATTGGGGTGACCTATCTATATTTATAAATAAATATATAAATGAATATTAGAATTCCATATTATAATCCAATTATAAAAAAGGAAGAAAATTCATATTTTTGCTAAAAATTGCTCCAAAAATGTCAGCTGCACTCTGTCAAATACCTTTCCCATATTTAATGAAGCTGCTGCTGTTGCCAGTTTTTCTGAACATATATAAAAAAATATCAATAATCCAATAGTTGAGGCTTGTTGCCTTTTCATAAAACCAGACTAGATGGATGGATAATCAAAGGTAATGTCATCTGTAGGGTCCATGCTAGGGTTATCAGTATTTTGGCATTGAGGAAATTGGAATATAACTTGCAAAATCAGACTCCTTTACAAGCCTTCAAAATCAGAGTTATATAGGACTCATTAAAGGAAGTTAGAAAAACATTTTAAAAAGCATTATTACAAATGGCAAAAAAATATAGGAGTCAAAAAATCAGTGTATGATTCATACCACTCAATAGGATAACCATCAGCACCAGCTTTTCCTGCTTTCATAGATTTAATAGAATCTATTGTTTTCTGAAGAGATAAAGCTGAAGGCTGGCCATGTATATTCTTTCCAACAGCTATGTTATATTTTAAATGATTAATTTCTTCCCTCAGTATCATTTGACTTAGTATTATAAAAATGAGTACAAAAATTTAAAAATTCTGGTTTTTAAATCAGAGACATTATGTACTTTGTCCTGAGCATCCTTAGAAATATAAATTACATTCCTTTGTTGCTGTTTCAATCAAAAGAATTCAATCCAGTATTTATCAGGTCTTTCCACTCAGTCTCAGTTATCTTTGTTTTGCGTTATTCAATTAATACTACATATGAGATGCATAAAAGGAATTATGACCCAATTTGGAAACATAAAAAGTTTTATATGATTATCATATAATTATCTTGCATAAGGGATAGATTGATTATGTGGTATCAAGTCAGTGTCAACTCTTAGCAACCCTATGGATAGAGTTTCTCCATGACTTGCATATATATTCAATTTTATTTTTGAATTTATTGTTTAGATATTTTACTATTTTTCCATGAAGTATATGCAATAATACAACCATGAATACATAAATTCATAAACAGCCACTATGTTCATGGATTGTATGTTCATCATTTAAAAAAAAATATCTTTGCAATCTTGTTTAGCCTTTTTATAATTCATTTAAATACCATCTTGAAAAAGCAGGATGACTTTTTTCTATAATTGATAGCATTATTGGAACATGATTGGATATTCCTATAAAGCCAATGTCTCTATCAATTTAACCATTTTTCTGTCTAATTAACTAAGGATCAAGTTGGTAAAAAAATAACTTGGGAAAAATTCTGATATGGAATTGAAGAAAAAGTATATTCTTGCTATGAAGGATTTAAAAGTTAGAATTTTTTTTAAAAAGGTTTAATGCTTTGTCTAAAAATGACCTTGTATGTGTATGTATATACACACACATAATGACACATGCATAGATATATACACAGACATAATATGCTTTTGTCTTTTGTATATGTTTTCTTTGTGTATACTAAAGGAATAAAAAAAAGAATATTATGCAGAATGCAAAGAATGAATTTTTTGATACCTATATATTTATTTAAATATTCAGTTAACAAACACAGAGCCATGAATGGGACTTAAATGGTCAGATATGGTTCAGCATATGCAATATACAACTCTAGAAGCAAGAGGGAATACATACAAGTGTTTCATTAACTATAGAGAGGTTAAAAACAGTCTAGCCTTCTGCAGCCTAGTGCCCCCCAAATCACTTATCCTACATCTCCCAGGGTTCCTAACCAGCAGGAATGTAGATTATTGTAGCCTCAGCACAGAACGCCTACAATTATTTAACTGATTTTACACTATTTCCTTTGTCATAAGTCATCTCAAAAGATGGAACATATTTATTGACAAAACATTAAAATAACAATTAAAATGGATATTGTGTATGGAAGGCTCCAGTGAAGGAATAGTTTTTGGAAGCAATTCAAACATATCAAGGTCAGCACCACTCAAATGTGAGGTTGAATATTCAGGGAAGGCCCTTGTGCAGGTTAGCGACAGATGGTAGGGCATGGATTGCAGCACAAATAACAACTGAGTATATCTCTTTGGGAGATATGCAGATATAAAAATATTGAAATACTGACTCAATAATTAAAGGTGTTTCAGTATGTGTCTGTCTAATATACACACAATCAAGTATCCAACATTAATCTAAATTTCTGTGGATAAGCAGGTTGCAGTTCAAGATGAGTTCATGTAGGTTGACAAGTACATTGTGCTGTTCTTTATTTTGAGGCAAGTAATACAGAGCTGTGGGTATGCACTATGATGTTTTGCACATTAGTATTGTCAATAGTGCAAATACATATGTACAATCTTCTTTGAGTTTTAGTTCTGATATGTGTTTGTATTCAGTGCATGGTCTTCCTTGTTCACGATGAGCTTTAGAAGGCATTTAAACATACAAATAAGTATGATAGTTTGACTGGTTTATTGAGCATTTGCGTATGGGTAATATCTCTTCCTTTTCTGCAGGCAGCAACCACCTCTCCATCTGAGTAAAAAACTTCAACCAAAAACAACACACCAAAAAGCCAGAACCGTTGCTTCATTTTGTCAAGTAAGCAGAATGGCAGGATTTTTGAAAGTATTAAGAAAATCTCATAGGAATCCTTAAAATCTAAAGATAAATATTGTGAAGAAACCAGAACTTTTTTATTGGGACTTATGGGCAATGAACTAGAAAAGACATATGGCAGATTGATTTTGTATATGGTAACTGCGGCAAGACTATTGTATGCTCAATGATCAAAGAATAATGAAATTCCCACAGTGGAAGAATGGATTGCAAAAATGTCAGAACTCACTGAGATGGCAAAGCTGACCTGTTTGATCAGAGGAAAAAAAAAAATCTGAAAGACTGGAAACCTTAAATGAACTTTTTGCTGAAAGAAAAAAAAATTGTATCTTGATTTATGGGTTTGAGAATTAAAAAAGATGTAGACCAAGTGAGGAGTTGAAGGGATTTGTATAACATCTAAGAGGGAGGGAAGATTATAAGATTGTAATTATATGTTGAAGAGAAGGTTGGAAGTCATTATATTTTATAACTTTAGTTTTTCTTTTCTGTCTTTTTCTTTAGATTTGACTTTTACTGTATGTAAAATTCTCAATAAATATAAAGAAATAAAGAAAACCTCATAGGAATGAAAGTAAAGTTTGAGTTTGCATGCCTAGGCTTGCTTATCTTCAAACCTGGACTTTTAATGGTCAGAATAGGGGAGGTGTGAAGTGATAGCATTACTACAAAGAATAGTTTTTTGTCCTGTTACTGTATTGAATCAGCAATTGTATTTAAAGAATTGAAAATATTTCCCTATTAAAATAAGAAAAGAGAGGGAACTAATTACAAATTCTACTAAAATGATTTTCCAGAAAGTGAAGTAAAGCTGCATTCTCATTGTTTCCTATATGGATCTGTTTCAGTGTTACTATATTTTTAAAATCCCTTGACCAATTTTTTTGCAGTTTAGCTAGCTGGTAGTCAGCATGGACTGCCATCCAACTACTCTTTGGCTTTGGAGTGAAAACAAAGGGACCATAGGTCTTGCTCCAATTCCCATTGTTTCCTATGGTGGACTCAAAATATTTCAAGTTTTGGAACACTTGTATCATTCTGAGTTTTGTTTCATTAGAATACAGCAACTCAAAATGTATCCATGCTCAAAATGTATCTATGCTGGATATAGGCATCTGGTACAAATCACATGACGAAAAAAAATGACAAAACATGAGTCATGACATACTAATGCAGATCCTGGCCTTTCATGTTTGTAACTTGAAGTTGTATGGAAGGACACATGTAAGTCACATGATTTTGAGTTGCAAAACACATTTTGTCATTTATTAGCCCCTTGCTCTCCTTCTGAGGACATCCATGATAGAGAAGGAATTAGGAAATCTCAATACAATAGATGGAGTAAGTCCACAGCAAATAATATTACTAGGTGTCATTCCCAACTAATAGAAATAGTGGTGGTGCGTTTGTTAGTACCATGGCATAAAGTCTGCATATGTCTTCATACAGATTAAGGTTATTTGACTGCCATTAATCTGCAAAAGCTAAATTAATGGTTAAATAGCCAGTGGATGATTGCAATAACTGCCTATTCTATTAATGCTCCTGAATTAAGTATGATTTGTCTGAGATGACAGAGATGGTAATCAGCCCTTTCTTCATAAGCAATAGAAAATTATGTTAATTTAAGAAAAGGATATAAGACACTGGATGTTGGATCAGAAGGTTCTCCTCTTGTTCTCTGACTTACAAAATTAAAAGAAGAACACTTGTTCCTCTTAAAATCAAAATCACTTTCAGTGCAGTGCGTGTGGCTACATATCCATATATTTTCAGTGCAAATAATCAAGGTTAAATCAGCATACTGGGTGTTTAAACTACATTAGCTAAAAAGTCCTGCCAAGCTTTATATAGCTGAGAACATCATTTTCCCCTGCCAAAAGGTATCACCCAGTTTAGCATCCACGTTTTGCACAACCAGATGCCTAATAATAATCTTCACATTTATAAACAAATGTTAAATAACTTTTTTTTTGGTATATTCTTATGTAGGGATTTACAAGGAGGTACAAAATAGGGTTTTAAATGTTACCATGAGCCCAGAAGAGAACTGACAGACACTGCAAGTTGAAGTTCACAAAGACTTATGTACCAGTTAATCAATTACTTTAACAGTACCCCAACACATTCATGTTACAACAGACTAACAAACTTTAATCCATAAAGTTCAGATAGTTATCAGAGTAATAGATGCAGAACTGGGGTAGATACTATAAAGGAAGTGAAAGCATGCAAAACATGCCTTCTGGAATTCTTTCCATTCCTCTTATCGGCAGTAGTCACGAGGGATCTGTATTTTCTTGTGTGTAACAAATGTGCTCCATTTCTGTGCGTTTATACTTTCTTCCCAGGGATAAGGGTGTGTACATACATGTTCCTGTATTCATGTGTGTCTATGAAGGTCTAATCAAGATAGGTGCATGTGTATCGCCTCTGCATACATGTGTGTAATGGAAGATTTGATCAGCGCAGATGGACGCGTGTTGCCCATCTGTGGGCATTGCATCTGGGTTTCTGTCAATGTGTGTATTGGAAGTACAGAGTGGGTTACATACCCTCAGGTCTGGGACATGTGACCAGGACAGAGGTGGGAGGGGGCTTAGAATGGAGGAACTGGAACCATTCTGGTTCACTAATAGAACCATTCTGGTTCACTAAATGCACTGGGGCATTTTTCACACATTTTTTCCCCAGCAGCCCCAGGCTGATCTGGCTCATTTTTGAACTCAATCTTTCTTTTGCCAGCTTCTCCCAGCATACCAATTTTGGCCCTGTTGTGTTTCATTTTTAGAGAGTCACCTTGCTGACAGACCGACAGAGTCCCTAGCGCCTTCTCATGATTTATTTCCAATAGTGGGCTGTAAAGAATAAAAAGGATCTCTTAGAGCAATCTCTCCCAACTTCAAGACCTCCAGCTGCATTAAATTGTGGAAATCTATATTCCCACACATCTCAAGGAGAGCCAGTTTGGTGTAGTGATTAAGGCATCAGGCTCGAAACCGGGAGACTGTGAATTCTAGTCCTGCCTTGGCACGAAGCCAGCTGGGTGACTTTGGGCCAGTCCATCTCTCTCAGCCTTTGGAAGCAGGCAATGGCCAACCACTTCCAAAAACTTGCCCAGAAAACTACAGAGACTAGTCCAGGCAATTGCCTGGAGTCAAAACTGACTCAAAGGCACACACACAGATATCTCAAGAGCACCGGCCTGGGGAAGCTGAGAGGAAAGAAATGTTTAGCTTATGGGATGGTGTCTGCTGTACATCTGTGATGTGACCATTAAGATAAGGAAAAGGAAAGGAGGGAACATCCCACCGCATACTGACTGAACTTTGACTCACAGCCCATATGATTGGCACAATGATGTGAAACCTTCCCATTTCTACAACTCCCCTCGCCCTTTGTGATAAACCTAAGCGGCGGACTCGAACTCACAAATGGACGCGATGCCTCTGAGGAAAAGGGCTAACCCCAGAAGCAGCATAACATGTTTTGTCCCCGGCGCAGCGTAAAGGCAACCCCTTCCTCCATCAAAGCGCCACAGCGCTGAAGACCAGCCAGGGCGTTCTGGACTCTTCAGGCAGAAAACCCCAAGGGCGCCTTTTCCTCTGCCTGGCAATCCAGTCCCGTTAACCATTCCTCGTAACTAAGAATGGGCTGCCCCTCGTGGTCTCCCTCCTCTTCATAGTAGGACCTGCGAGCGGGCAATGGCGCTCCAGCCTCCCTCGTTACCGCGACAGGTGCGTCGTTCGCAGCCCGCCCGGAGAAGTTTTTCAACGCAAACTCAGGGCCGAGGGAAGGCGCAAGAGAGAGATTCCACCCGCCCCGCCACACACACACTTTTGCGTCGTCGTCGTCCTCCCAGCCTCCGCGCTTCGCCTCCTGCCTGCAGCGGCACCATCTTTCCTGCTGGCGGGAAAGAGTTAAGGAGGGCCTCGCCGCCTTGGAGCATGAGTCATCTGTCCCTGCTTGCGAGTCGGCCTGCTTTCTCTCACGTAGGGAGGCTGGAGAGGTTCCTGGAACACGAGCTCCCCGCTCACGTCTGACGCGCGGCAAGCGAGGCCGCCGGCATTAAGGAGCAACAAAAACACCTTGGGAGCCTCTAAAGCAGGGACGCGGCGCAGACTTTCTCGTTGGGGGTTAGTTCAGGACGCCTGGTTCTCTTGCTTCACTCCTGCCCCGGAGGGACGGCTTTTTTTTTTTCCTTTCCTTTTCTTTTAGTCTAAAGGTACTTACTTTCTCCCTGCTTCTCTTCATCCCTTCCTAGTATCCACTGGAGCTCCAACCTCTCAGTCAGGAATTGGGCACCCTCCGCGTCTGGTGGTAGATCCCAGACCGGTTGCTTTTCTTACAGCAAACCTCATCTGGAGGCTCTGCAGAAGAAAAGGAAGAGGCTAATTGCAACGGGAGCTAGAATGCCACAGGTGCATAGCTGTAGTTTTTGGATGTGCTGTTGGTAAAAAGTATAATAAATACCTAGTTCGCATAAAATAAGTGAGAATAAAACTAAAGGAATACTAGCTCCGAGGAATTAAGACATTCAACATCTGGCACTTCAAGAGCTCAACAGGTGAACCTTGTCCGAGCAGAATTTCTATATGTTGGGACAATTGTGCTTGAGCAAGTTTGCTGTTGTCCAGTTTTCAAAGATACCAGGAGGGGGTTTTGTGGTGAGAGTACAAATAAATGGCCAGTCAACATTTTATTCTAGTGCTGTAAAAAAATGGCAAGTAAATAAGCAGGGTGTTTTTAAATACTAAGAAGACGACTTTTACTGTCTACTTATGAACTTACACCAGTGTTTCTCAACTTCAGCAGTTTTAAGATCTGTGGAGTTCAATTCCCAGAATTCTGGGAGTTGAAGTTCACACATCTTAAAGTTGCTGAGGTTGAGATGTGCATTTGTATGTTCAAGGTGGAATGTTGACTCCCCATGTAGTAAAATGAGTGAACCTTAAGCAGAGATACCAAATTTTGCCTTTGAGACATGAGACTGTCACTTGGTGTTCTTCAAATTGTTGGGCATCCTTGCTCGCTCACTCTGGGCTACTAGATATACACTGCAGAAGAACCATTAGATGGCAGCAAAAAATTACAGAATTTGCTGTCTTGTGGAATTTTGCAACTCCCATTTAGTAATATTGGACTTCAAAATCTCCAGCCTATATTGGGAATGAGTGTAGTGGCTGGGAATACCAGGGGTTTGTGGTACCAATGCATCACCAGTTTGGAGAAAGACTTACCTAGGACCACTTTTCAAACATATTTTATTTATTTATATGATTTATATAGCTGCCCATCTTACTCAAGTGATTCAATATTGTCACACTACCATTATACAAGGCCTTTCGACACATTTTTTAAATTATGTGCCATCAAGCTGGTGTCAACTCTTAGCAACCACATAGATAGATTTTCTCCATGAAGATCTGTCCCTAACTTGGCCTTTCAGGTCTTCCAACAATTTTTACTTATATTCTTACGTAAAAATCACAGGGAATTTTAAAAAATCTCAGTAATGCTAATGGACAAATGGCAACAAATAATTGGGACTGCAAAATAACAATACAATGATGAAAACAGCTACACAACAAAATCTCATTGTTTTATCTTCCCTCTCTAAAGCAGCAGCACAGGATAATAGATCATACAGTACTTTAAAACTGACTGAAGCAGAAATGTAGTCAGTGATCACCTGAGCTCCAAACACAGCTGAGCTATCCAGGAATTCCATAAGCTTGCATCATAAAAATGGCCTATATTTCTAGTATGTCATAAAGACAGCTGATAATACATGTCAAGCCAGCAAAGCCAATGATTAGGGGTACTAGGAGTTGTAGTTCAGCAATACTGGAGAGCCACAACTTTCTTTCCTGTGGTCTCATTTCTTGGATTAGCAAGATTGTAGGAAAAGATGGTACATTAATTCAAATCAATATGGGAAAATGGTCTGATTCATAGTGTACTTGGTTCCTCCATTCCTCTTTCTTTAAAGTGTGTGTGCTTACCAGATTGCTTCATACTAATAGCATGTTATTTTCTCCTTCCCAGATTTCTGTACAAGCATGCTTTGCATGACTCCACTCCTTCCTCTTTGGTCTGCTTCCTTCTCTTTCATTTGTTATCCTCACTTCTTCCTCCCTTATATATTATTCTCTCAGTATTTTATTTACTGAGCCACTTTTATTTTCTTCTTCCTTTCTCTAGCTTTGTCTGTGTGCTTCTATTACAAAGGCTCAGTTCCTAATTAAATTCTCAACTATTAGTAGCCTTGTCTTGCTCTCCTTTTCCTGCCATCTCAGTGATTTACATTTATTAAATCAGACTTAAATGTGATTTGCACTACCTGTCAGCCTTTAATAACAATTTCTCCTCTTCTGCTCTGTCAAGGTCTATAAAATATTTTGTAATAAACTATGTGTTTCAATAAATGTTTGTCTAATAAGGATCTTATCTAAATAATGATACATGTATATCTTAGGTTTGGCATATTGGAGAAGTTCCCACATGCTCTTACTTACTCCTTCCCATTTAATGCACAGCATGTCACAATTTATCTTCTGAGCTACAAAACTTGGAGGCTCAATATCTATTTACCTCTTAGCAAGCCAGATTTCTCACTGACCTTTCTGTTTGTGACTGAGAATGTTGAGCAAAATGATTGGCTGGCTGAGTCTTGGGGACTGAGAATGACACTTTGTACAAAGGATTACAGCAATTAGTGGCTACCTACAAATATTTCTTCCTTGGATAAGGTGACAGCCAGACAATTCTTGAATGACTGTCTAGACCAGTCTTTCCTGTACCTCCAGATGTGTTTAGATACAATCCTGTGAATTTAATCCAGCTTTTAATGGACCATTACAGAATTTGCAGTTTGGAAGGTACTCATTTTGAGAAGATTGATCTAGACCAAGATCATAGCAGCTCCTGAAATACTTGGATATGATCACCAGAGCTCCTGCAAAAAACTGCTTGAATGTTTAGTTATATCAAGAATACAGTATTAATGATATGTAATTAAACTGAATCAAATGTAAATTAAATCTAATTTTTGTCTTGGTCCCATTCACTTTTTGCAGATTTTTTGGGATGCAGTGTGTCACTCCCAAGGACAAGAGACCCATTTAACTGAAAAAACTTGCACATCTCTGGCCTTGGCCCATTTCAATCTAAATTCAGACTTGGTTCAGTAAAAAAAATATTTTGAGCATCCATGGTTGACATATGCAACTTTGTAATCATTTAGCATCACTGAAGCAATGAGCATGAAACTGAGCAAACTCAGGGAGGCAGTGAAGGACAGGAAGGCCTGGCGCAATATGGTTCATGGGGTCACGAAGAGTCGGACACGACTTAACGACTAAACAACAAATCATTTTTGAAGGACAACCTAACCTGAAGACACAGAACTATTAGAACTGGAAGGTTGTGTTTGCCAGTGGTTTACATATGCACAATTGCTGGAAAGATTTAAATTAGATAAGAAAAGTTATGAATTTACCACTGAGAAAACTGTGTTTGAATATGCTTTGTGTATTAATGATGAACATCTTATTGCTAAAATGTATAAACTTTTGTTAAAGATGAATTTGGAAGATGAATAAGTTAAAGATTGCATGGCTAAATGGGCAAAAAACTTTGGATATAACAATGCTGGATCAGTGAGAAAATATGTGGAATAAAGGGTTAAAGTTCACTCTTAATTATGCATTAAAAGAAAATTTTTATAAAATGATGTACCATTGGTATTTGACACCTGATAAATTGTCAAAGATGTATAAAAGAATTTCAAATGTTTGTTGGAAATATAATCAATGTGAAGGTACATTCTATCACTTATGATGGACTTGTGAAAAAGCTAAGAAATATTGGAATATGATTAATTCAGAAGATTTTGAAAATAGACTTGCAGTTTGAACCAGAAACTTTCCTTTTAGGTATGATGGATAAACAAATGGAAAGACAACAGGAAATTTATTTCTTTATATGATAACTGCAGTGAGACTTTTATGTGCACAAAAATGGAAGGATTTACATACACCTACAGCTGAAGGATGGATATTGAAATTAATGGAATTGGCAGAGATGGCGAAACTGACTACTTTGCTTAAAGAGAGGGCGTTGTCTAGCTTTGTTTCTAATTGGAAATCACTCTTAGACTTTTTGCTTGACACTCAAAAAAATGCAATTTTGATTTTGGGATTTGATGATTGATGTTATAGAAATATCTTGTACAAATCATGTATTATTGAAATAGACTGATTTTAGGATTTTTTCTGGATATTAGACTAAAGACTATTTTTTTATTATGTAAACTTTTAGATATGAGAGTAAGAGGTGAATATATTTTACATTTATACCTGTACCAAGGAAAGTCAGAAGCTACTCTTTCTTTTCTATGCTTTTTTTTTTCTTTCTCCCTTTTTCTTAATTTTTCTGTATTTTAACTTTTTGGAAAATTTAATAAAATGTATATAAAAAAAGAAAATTTTTTGAGCACAGTAAGGAAGGCAATCTGGTCCATATCCTTTGACCTCTAAGTGCATTCTGGTATTACTGGCCTTTTTTTTTCTAGATGTATTGTCTGAATTGGAAGAGGAAGACCTAATGTTTTGCTTTGGAGATTGGTGCTTGAAGAAAGTGTTGAGATTGAAAATGCACACATGTTTTGTAGTCAAGCCCAATTCAACCTCAGTGGGATTTATATATTAATAAATAGGGCTCGGATTGAATTGTTGAGTTTCCTGTTATATTTGTCTCCATTGGGTGAATCTAACTTAGTTGATGCTTTCCCGAAACTCAACACACCTAGTAAAGAAACTTTGTAATATGCTAGATCTGAAACCACTAGCTAGGTTAAATGTGTAAAGGGAAGTGGGTAACTATGCTGAAATGGTTTGCTTAAACCCAAATGAATAAGTCACAATAATATCAGCAGAGGGGACTGGGCTGAAATTTTCAGCCAAGCTTTTTGTTTTTGGAAGATATGGGGCAGTGGTTCAAGACAAAAAAAGTGTGTTAAGTCAGCATTGCTTTACATTTCAAGAATACAATAAATATCACAGTGCTGAAACCTGGCAGCTGGATGTCAGTAACATGACCTTGGGGAGTTCTAGAAGCTCCAAAATTGGAGCATAAGGCCACATGTAGCCTGTGGCTATCAGTTATAGAGCTTTTGACTACTCCAAGTATTACTGTAGGCTGCAGAAAATGACTTGGATGGCTTTATGTGGCCTATGGGCTATGATTGAGAAAAACCTAGTTTAATTCTTACATTTGAAGTAGGTGATAAAACATTTAACTTTAAATTATAGAAGCAGGAAGCACTTGTTGAAGTTCCTTGATCCCTATAAATTACATTAAAATAAAAAAGTCGAAACAAAAATGTCTATTTGTTTCTGGCTATAAATGAGATTTCAGCTAAAATAGAATCTCCTTTTCTCTGTACTTGTCAGCCCTTCAAGATAGGCCAGTTCAAGGCATGGTAGGGATACCAGGAATATTCTTTATTGTATAAGGGTTGAATGAAAAGTAATGCCTCCAATGTTATAAGTCACCAACAGATGGCAATATTGATGCACTAGAAGGTCTGACATAATTTTTAACAACCATTCTTTCACCACAGTTGTTAGGAAGTTGCTGTAAGAAAAGGTTGTGCCGCTATTATGAAATGGAAGCCTACAGTGAATACTCATAGATGAATTTTTGACCACTGAAGGAGTGTCTGCAATTGAAATTCCTCACTAAATGCAGGTTGTTTAGGGTGATGTCTGTGTTGACATAAGTACTGTGCAGCTCTGGACCAAAAAATATAAAAATGGTGAACTAGGAAGAGCTCATTTGTGTGATCAAGAACAAAGTGGACGAACTCTGATAAGCACTGATGATTTTCACATGAGAAAGTTTGATGAACTAATTAAGGACAATTGGAGGATCACTCAAAGGGGAATTGCTGTCAAGCTTGTCATTTTATAGGAATGTTCAGGTCATATTACTGATGTTCTTCAATATTGGAAGATTAGCACAAGATGGGTTTTTCATATGCTAATAGCAGATATGAAAGCTTTAAGAGTTGAAATTGCTGGCAATTGTTGTCATGCTGCAAGGATGAAGGTAAGGAATTTCTTCACAGCATTATAACAGCTGATGAAACATAAGCTCATCATTATGACCCAGATATGTGTGTGAGTCCATCGGATATTATCACAAAGCTTCACCTCAATCAATATTCAGAACCTAGGCTTTGGCAGGAAAACTCATGATTATAGTTTTTTGAGATACAGGTGGTGTTATTCACATTGATTTCCTGTTCAATATCTAAATGAAACCATTGGGTGAGTCATCTGTTGGTTTGGGGTCAGGTATCATCAGTACTGCATGCAGATGACACCCGATTATACATCTCAACCCCAAGCTGATGTTGTTAATGTTCTGTCTCAGTGTCTGGAGGCTGTTCAGGTCTGAAGGGGGAGAATAGGCTCAGGCTCAAACTTGACGAGACCAAGTGGCTGTGGATATTTGGATCTCCTATATCTGGGAACTTTCCATCTTTAGTCTTGGATGTCATTAGTCTTAGTTCCACATTTGAGACTGGTGTACACTGAGGGTGATTCTGGACTCACAGCTCCTGCTTGAGAAGCAGGTAGCAGCTGTGGCCAGGAGGGCTTTTACAGAGTCCCATCCAGTGCATCAATTGTGCCCATTCCTCAGTTGGGAGGCCCAGACAGTCACTCATGCCCTAGTCACTGTGCAAATTGACTACTGCAGGGTGCTCTACATGGGACTGCCTTTGAGGACTACTTGAAACTACAGCTTATCCACAATGTGCCAGTACAGGCAGTGATGAGCATGCCACTGTGGTATGCCCATGTATCACTGCCACCCTACAATCTGCACTGTTA
The DNA here is from genome assembly GCF_059951505.1 of Python bivittatus. Classification (NCBI taxonomy): domain Eukaryota; kingdom Metazoa; phylum Chordata; class Lepidosauria; order Squamata; family Pythonidae; genus Python; species Python bivittatus. The sequence goes on along the minus strand of NW_028277074.1, from coordinate 43,833,583 downwards.
CCAATTTCCTTCTGAGTGCTGGTCGTTTCCTATAATGCTCTTCATAGCATAGGACCTGAGTATTTGAGGGATTGCTTACCTTCAGTAGTTTCTGATCATCCAGCAAGTTTGTGCAGAGTGGGTATACTCCAAGTCCCTTCGATCAAATAGTTTCACCTATTAGGAGCTAGGAAGCATGTCCCTTCCCCCCTGAGATCCATAAGGCTCTAATCTAGATGAAATTCCCAAAGTCTTTGAATACCTGATTGTTCTCTCAAGCCTTGGGCTAGAGTGGGGGTTGAGCCCATGCCAGTTGTTTTTTATCATATTGTATGTTTTTTCTGGATGTTTATGATTCTTTTTTGTCTGTGTTATGACTTTTTTCCCCTTAATTTTTAAACTGTAAGTTGATTAGAGTAATCTGGAGTCAGGTGGCCTTTACATTTAAATAAATAAATAAGCAAACAAACCTGGCATCATTATCAATTCAGAGTGGAAAGCCTATCAAAGTTTTTCTCTGTCCCATCTTACACTAAATAAAATCAAGGCGGGGCTCCTTTCTTTCTCAGAACTGTGTGATCTTTTCTGCAAGTCCCCCCTTAGTGACTCATTTCTTTCTTTCCAAAGTCAGCTCCAAATTCCTTTACAGCCACAAGAAAGAGAGAGTTTTCAGCAGCAATGGACATTTAATGATAGCCTAATAAGGAGGCATACATTATATTCCATTAGGTGCTGAGAATGGACTTTATTATTCTCTTAGAGATTTTAAAAACTGTGATATTTTAGTGGCGTTGGGACTTCACACTGTTTTCCTGAAAGGTCTGTTACGGTCATGCTTTTGAATTGTGTGTATATATTGTGTTTTAATCTGATTTCTATGTAGCCAGGTTGTTGGCCACAAAAGAGTGGCAGGTTCATCTACCTGGCACACAAGGTCCAATCAACACACCAAGTCGAGGAATCCTTTATTCTTTTTATTGAAGCGTTTCAGCAAAAAGGGTCCTGTCTCTCTAAGGAGAAGAACCGTGAGCAAAGTGTTACATCAATCTTTATACTTTTCAGAAATAGGGAAGTAGGCATATAAAAAACATGATTGGTTACATAGTGGCACAGACTCACTTGATCCCATGTTACACACTAACATCCCATAATATGCTTAGCATGTTCTATGTTTTCTAAAATTTCTACCTGAGGGTTGTGCGTTTCACTATGTTAATTAGCTTTTGGTTATACTAGGGTCATAAGTGGTCTCATAACTGGGTCACTCGATGGTCTCTGAATACCTCAAAACCATTCCTCTTCCCCGTTCAAGGTACGACTTTTCTACCTGCTGTCAAATGTCTGCTGCACGAACCACATTCTCTTGAAACTCAACCACAAGCGTTTTATAGTGTGCTCTAGTAGATATGCACTCTAACAATATCCTACCATGTGGCCCTCAAGGTAATTCTATGGGTATTTAAAAGTAAAATGCATATATGCACAGGTATGTCCATAATTCAATTCTAGGGATTGGAAAATAACCTGTATAAAGTTAAGATCTCCCTTGCCAAGTGTAAAACAAATTGTGAAACACTGGCTTTAATTTTGAAGCCCCCCTCCCCAACAAAAGGGGAAAGAACACTGTTTTAAAATCTCCACGAGAGGTCACTGTAATCACTAGCAATAGTTTAATTGCAATTTAAACCAACTACTGCAGAATCCCATTTTTTCCCCTCTTTTAACTGAAGACTAATCAAGAAAGAATCATTTTTTGGAATCAATTACTTTTAATAGAAGCCTAGCTCTCACCTGCTTTCTAATGATGATTTGTCTATAAAAGTTCTTAGGCTGTTAAATTTGCCATGAGAAAGCCTGCATGTAAAAACATGACCAAGGAAGCCATTTCTCCTCCTCCGCCCCCCCATCCCAAATTATGACCTTTGTGAAAGAAGACATTTTAATTAAAAGGATTTACAAGGCATGCCGGTGGCTCAGCTGGCTATCACTGAGAAAATGCATATGTATAAGGGGTCATAACAATCATACTGTGCTCTGTAACTGAAAGCAATATCTAACATAAAAGGAAAGTTATATATATTTCTGTAACAATATGCTATCCATCTGCCCTGGTCTTTGGAAAAGGTAAATTCAGTGCAGTTAACCAATTTCTTTTAAACAATAAGCCACTGGAGGAATACGATATGAAAATATTTTTATTTCAGATACACATACACATACAGAACTGTAGCAAATTTCATGCTATTTTATACTGTTCAAGTTTTTCCAGGAAATTTAAAAATTTAAAAATAGGGTAGAATTATATTACGTCAACAAGCCATTTATATATTGCAATACTGTACTGTATATATATGAAATTTAGAGAAAACGATAATTAAGATGACTAGGAATTCAGTCTTTTTGTTTGTGCACTCAGTCTGCTTTGCTGTATGTGCAATTTGGGTAATATTAATATTTGAGACTACTGTAATAATCCTATTATGTAAGTCACCAGAAATAGGAATATAATTAATAATGTATTTTACAATATTTATAAATACCATAAAACTAAATACATGCCACTTGTAATTTTCCATAATATATTCATTTTCATTGATTCATTGACTGATCACGTGCCACCAAGTTTTGTGTCAACTGTTATGATCATCTAGATAGATTTTCTCCTGGATAATCTGTCCCCATCTGGTCCCTCAGGTCTTCCAATGGGGCTCCCATTGTCACTGTAATGGAGTCCATCCCCTTGCTGCTGATTATCCTCTTGCCTTTCCCTCCACATTTCCAAGCATTACAGGGAACTACGTCTTTGCATTATGTGTTCAAAATATAATTTGAGTCTGGGCATTTGTATTTTCAATAAGAATTCTGGATTGATTTGTTTGATTTGTTTGGCTGTCAATGGTATTCTTAGGAGTTTTCTCCATCACCAAATTTCAAAACTGTCAATACTCTTTCTATCCTGCTTCTTCAAAATCCAACTTTTGCTTCCATAGTGTCATAGGGGATATCATTGCCTGCATGATTCTGATATATGTAGGTATAGACACATCCGTCATCCGAATATATTTTCCAAGGGCTTCATGGCTACTTTACCAAGTTCTAATCTGTGCTGTATTTCTTGACTGCTTGTTCCTTTACTTTTAATAGTCAGGCAGAATCTATCCATCTCTTCAGTTTCTTCATTGATGTTTCCAAAACTGGTTGCATACTTGTTGTCATTAGTTTGGTCTTTATATTTAATCTTAGTCCCATTTTTTCACTGTGCTCCTTGACTTTCATTACTAGAACTTGCAGATCACTTGCATTTTCAGTTATCAGAGTAGTGTCATCAGCATAGGGCGGGTTACTGAAGTTTTTTCCTCCATTTTTTGATTATGATTATGCCTGTCAATAAAATTTGGCAGAGCTGGGGTGGGGTAGGGCATTCATCCTTGATCTCTCAGTGCTTTTAATACTATAAATCATAATATCCTTCTTAACCAGTTGCAGGGATTAAGAGTAGGGGACACCATGATACAATGGTTCTCCGTTCTTTGTGGTTGGTGTTGACAGGGAGGAAAGAGGGATCAAGTCCACCACCCCTCATTTGTGGGTTGCCACATGGCCTGATGTTTTTCCCCCTCTTGTTCAACATCTACATGAAACCACTGGGTGAGTTCACCCATCAGTTTGGGTCTGAGAGGTATGTGGAGTAATCTTTTCCTCCTCATGCTCCTAGATATCTCAGCAGCAGTCTCCCTGCTTCCTGTTAGGGAGACAAGGTAGATTAACGTCTAGTGAAACACCTCTAGAAGTCTGCTCAAACTTTCTACAAACATTATTATCATGGTATTCTTCTGGACAGTCTTCAAGAGTTGGAGCTGGTTTCCACTCCTATTTCAAAAATAGGTTTCAGAAAGTAGTACTGAGGACTTCTGCTCTACTCTTACTTTTTAAACTGTCAGGTTACACAGAGCTTGATCTTATCCTCCATATTATTTAACATTTTTATGAGTCTCCTGGGTGTCATTGTCAAAGTTACTGGAGTATTGTGTCATCTCTATGCAGATGATGACCAAGTCTATTTCTCTTTTCCATCTTCATCAAGTGTTTCCAGCTCTCTGATTGGTTCTGCCTAGACCACATTGCAGTATGGATGAAATGCAGTAGATTGAAATTGAATTTAAATGATTCTGAGAGTTTGGTGGTGGGGATATTCTCAGCCAATTTTGGAGAACATTTCTATTCTTCTCATGAGGGGTGAAGTCCACAGTTTGATGATGATCCTATGCCCTGCATTGTCTCTTGGTGTTGAGATTAGTACAGAGACTAGAAGCATTTATTGTCATCTGCATATGATTTACCAATTTTTGATGAGGATGACCTGGCTACTACTTCCCATGTACTGATTACCTCCCAAATAGATTATTAAAATGGGCTGTATGTGGGAAGCCTTTGAAGGAGGTATAAAAATTGCAGTAGGCGTAAATTATGGCTCAAATAAGTGAAACAAATTATTTGTGATTTATGAATAGTATGAAATCTACACAAATTATCTACAGTGGAAGGCCATACACATTCTCACAGTGGTAGAGTTGCTCCCTATGTAGGAGTAATAGTATTATTAAAACAAAGCCAGTAGATCTCTGGTCAGTTAGTATAACAAGAAAGAGTGAACTCAGTGTATATTTTGATCTTTTGTTTTACATTATATGATCAGTGCAGTTGTTTAGAACTGCCTTATTTGTATTAAAAGACCACTGCTTCCTGTTAGGGAGACAAGGTAGATTAACGTCTAGTGAAACACCTCTAGAAGTCTGCTCAAACTCTCTACAAACTCAACTTCCAACCTGGGCATTAGAAAAGGTTGAATTGAGTCCTAGGGTTCTGTTAAGTACTCAAGCTAATTTCAGAAGCCCTTTATAAATAGTCAGTCTGGACCTTTGATAAGGCTGAACTAACTGACAGCCTAAAGAAGAGAAGAAGAGTAGATTACCTTCTTGGGCAGCCTTGTGGTGCTGACAAGACGTGTTGGGACCTAAACGCCCAGGGAAGGCTGATCTAGAGAACACAGTCCTCAACAGTAACAACAATAACAATTCCCTATTCTAGTTGGAAACATTGCTGAGGTAACTTGGACACTTATCTTCATAGGATAGATTCCGGAAGAGAGGTAAATAAAATAAAACTTTTACAGCCATCTTTTCAAAAATTCCATACAGTTTCAAAAGAGGCTTTATAAATATGGCAGCCTGCCTCAACCAGAACTGTCCAGACATGTTGGATTCCACCCCTCATAATTCTCAGCCATTCTGACTGGGAATTATGGGAGTTGCTGTTCAGATGTATTGGACTACAGCAGTTTCGGGAAAGGAATTATTCTTCACAGTGAAATGTGATTGCCCTTACCTGAGCTGAAGTGTCATATAGTCCTAGGAGCTGTTGCTGAGGAAGAATTTTAGTCAAGTATGTATATATGTATGTATGTATGTATGTATGTATGTATGTATGTATGCCTATGGTTTGCTTTCATTTCTGCACATCTGTTGAAGGGTTTTAGAAGCTTGACCTGACATTTGATGGATATAATAAGAGGGAGAAGAATGGGAAGTCCATCCAGCAGGAACCATAATAGTAATAGGGGAAATTTGCTTCATGTTCTAAAATAAAAAGATATGATAGCAGCAAACAAAATCTACAAATTCTCTTTAAGTCAATTTCCAGGTCCCTGGCAGTAGGAAAGATTTGGGGGTGGGGGAAGGCAGCAGCAGAATAACAGCTTTGAAGCAACAATATCAAAAGTGCCACCATGCTATAGAGATTGTGCATGGTTGGCGTTCTACATTTCCTTCAGCTCCACAAAATCCATGAGAACAACATCTCTCAATAGGTCAGTTCTTTTATTCTTTTATTCTACTGCTCCTCACCCCCACCCCACTCCTAGATTGATAAAGTAAGCCACATTTACCTATTCCTACTTACAAGTAGGAATTACAAATTATGCATATACAAATTACAAGTTAGGTGTTTTGTTCAGCTTCTATTTGCTTATACACATGGGAGGGGAGTAAAAAAAAAGTGTTAGGTAACTAACTAACAGATACCATGTTAAACGGAGGCTAGCTAGTTGAGTTTTAAATGATAACTCTGAAGGAAATATATTCCCCTGCATGGTGGTGTTTTGTGTTTTCTAAAGTGCTCTTGGCACCGTTTCTATGGCATAACAATGATGGTGCCATTATCTTTTCAGAACAGAGGCCATAGGAACTTGTTCAGCCCACAGCAAGAGTCCTTTATATCTCCACAAACGTCTTGGTTCTCAGACAAAACTAAAAGTCAGTAGTGATCTGAATAGCAATCAGGCTGCGTCTGTACTGATTTAGTGCAGGAATGAGGATATAAATGTTTCTGTGATAACTAGGAACTACTGTGCATACTAAGCCGTATGAATCTTAAACAATCTGGTTTAAGAGGCAAATCAAGAATTTCAGAAATAGCTGATGCCAGAGGGAGCTTGATCTAACTCAACATCCAGATCTGGAAAGAGAGATTCAGAGGAAAGGGCTATATTTTCCTATCGTAGAACATGGAAAAACACAAAGTGTTATACGTTTTTGCATATTAACAAAGTGAATAAAATGTGTAAGCATGCTAGAGCTTTAGGAGAGGGTGAAATGCCAAATTTCATAGAAAAACATTGCCATTTAAAACAAATAAAGGGACTGTAATGTGATTGATAGAGGAAGAAGGTGAAGCAATCTGTAATGTTATTACTCCCTTTTGCAGGGAACACGTGTGTCAAATTTAAGACATCTTGAAGGAAGGTTTTGCAATGAGCATGGTTACTTGTAAAGAATTATGATGCCCTGTTCTGAACAGAAGCCAGGTTCATATTCCAATCACCTAAAACACACACTTCAGTTAATTTACATTCCAGTTTCAGACTATCACAGATGCATTCGTCACTGCTCTATCCTCTTTCTTTGACTGCCTCTCCCTCTCTCTGTTTCTCATCTTCAATTGTTTCTCCTCAGTAGTTGTTTCTCTTTGGTATTTCCTTCCTCATATCCTGTAAATGTTTTTTTTTCCAGTAGGTTAGTGCAGAGTTGCTGTTAGGACTGCTTCTGACGCCTCTCCTTTCTTATAGGATTCAGTATTAGCAGCTTTTTATGTATTCTCTCCACCAAGATGTACTTAAAGAAATGACCTTGCCTGGTTCCATGCCTGGTTCCAGGCTTAAACTCTGCTTGGTTGTTCTGCTTTCTGAAGAGGATGAGAAAAGAAAAAGATCACCACCATCTGGGTCCCTTGAAATTCTATGCTTTTGATACAAGGAAAGAGAACATAATTGGACAGTGCTGGAATAGCAAGTTATCTAGCTGAAAAGAGAACTTTTAGCCATTTGATATTCTGCAGTGAATAACTGGAAGGAAGCCATGAGCAAAATAATATAGAAAGTCATTTACAGCAAAGCCAATATGACAGCATCGGAATGTATATTTCTTTGGGATGAATTTATTTTGGAGTATTTGTGGTATAGAGAGAAACGATCAAAGCTAGTGAAGCCCAGGTATTTTCTTTCTCACTTCCTTGTCTGACTGGTATGCTCCTAACTGTTCATTCATGAAGTACAGAGGTACCTCTAGTTACGAACGCCCCTCCTTACGAATTTTTCGAGATATGACCAGCTCCGGCCCCAAAAATTTATCCCAACATGTGGATCTGCCTCGAGCTACGAACCAGATCCGCAGCCATTTTCCCTGCTGCCACGCGGTCGCAGCTTCCTGTGGGCGAGATCGCGGTAGCAAGGAGACGTTCGGTGAGGCTTGTGTGTTTTGTGGCGTTTTGGAAGGTTTTGGAAGGTGTTTGGTGTGCTTGTCAGCATGGCTCCAAAGAAAATGCAGAGCAGGCTTGGCAAGAATAAGGCTTTGAAGAAAAAAGTGACAATCAAACTGAAGAAGGACATTATAGAAAAGTACGATCGTGATATTCGTGTGACTGATCTGGCCTTGGAGTACAAGATGGCGAAGTCGACCATCTTGACTGTTTTGAAGAATAAAGATGCCATCAGAGGTGCTGATGTGGCAAAAAGAGTAACGATGTTAACCAGGCAGAGGACACAAGTGCTGGAAGAGGTGGAAAAGCTGTTGTTAGTGTGGCTGAATGAGAAACAGCTGGCAGGTGATAGCGTGAGTGAGGCTATGATCTGTGAAAAAGCCAGGAAACTGCACAGTGATTTACTGCAGGAAAACCCCTCTACCAGCGCAGCAAGTAAGGAATTTAAAGCCAGCAGAGGCTGGTTTGAGAAACTCCGCAAGAGAAGTGGCATCCACAGTGTGGCAAGACATGGTGAGGCTTCCAGTTCTGACAAGGCTGCTGCAGAAGCCTACAAGACAGACTTTGAGGACTTCATGAAGGTGGAAGGATCCATCGCTCAGCAAGTGTTCAACTGCGATGAGACAGGGCTCTTCTGGAAGAAGATGCCAAAGAGAACCTGCATCACACAGGAGGAAAAGGCACTGCCAGGGCACAAGCCCATGAAGGACAGATTGACGCTTTTGCTGTGTGCGAACACAAGCGGCGATCTGAAGATTAAGCCGCTGCTCGTGTACCATTCCCAGACCCCTCTTGCGTTCAGGGACCACAATGTGAACAAGGCCAGACTGCCTGTCATGTGGAGGGCCAATGCGAGAGCGTGGGTTACAAGGCAGTTGTTCATGGAATGGCTGCACGAGGTGTTCGCACCCAGTGTTAAAAAATACCTGTCTGACAACCAGCTGCCTGAAAGGTGTCTTCTCCTGATGGACAATGCCACGGCACACCCTCCAGCCTTGGTGGATGACATGGACGCCGAGTATGACTTCATAAAGGTCAAGTTCCTCCCCCCCAACACGACACCTCTTCTGCAGCCGATGGACCACCAAGTGATCTGCAACTTTAAGAAGTTGTACACAAAGGCGCTCTTCACCAGGTGTTTCAATGTCACCGAAGAAACATCCTTGACTCTCAAAGAGTTTTGGAAAAAACATTTCAATGTCCTCCACTGCATCAGCCTAATTGACAAAGCCTGGCAAGATGTCACCTGCCAGACCTTAAACTCAGCCTGGAGGAAACTGTGGCCAGAATGTGTTGCTGAACGTGACTTTGAAGGGTCTGATGCAGAGGGAGTGGAGGAGATTGTGTCCGTGGGCAAGAGCATGGGTCTGGTTGTGAATGATGTGGACATAGAGGAGCTTGTTGAGGACCATAAGGAGGAGCTGACCACAGAAGAACTTGCTGAGCTCCAGAGTGAGCAACAGAAAGCGCTTGGCGAGGAGCATTCCACTGAGGAAGAGGAGGAGGGGGAGGAGGTGAGCAGTGATGCGATAAAATCCATCATGCAGAAATGGAATGAATGCCAGGATTTAATTGAGAAGCACCACCCCAACAGAACTGTGACAAGCAGAGTGCTGAATCTTATGAACGATAACGTGTTCTCTCATTTCCGGAGGGTTATGCAGTGCAGAAAAAAACAACTGACTTTAGACAGGTTTTCCCCCAGAACTGAGCCTGCAGCTAAGAGGCAAAGAAGAGAGGAAACCCCTGAAGGAGATCTCCCTGATGTCCTTTTGGAGGGGGACTCTCCCTCCAAACAATAACTGCCTCCCCACCCCATTCTCCCTCTTCATACTGTGCTGTACTGTACTTTTTTTCATGTTTTTGTGGTTTAAAAATAAAATGCATATGTTTCAGAACTGTTTAACCATATGTATTTACATTGAACCTTATGGGGGAAATTTGCCTCGACTTGCGACCAAATTCGGAGGGCGGATTAGCCGTATTTACATTGAACCTTATGGGGAAATTTGCCTCATGGTGCGACCAAATTCGGAGGGCGGAACAGATTAACCGTATTTACATTGAACCTTATGGGAAAATTTACCTCGACTTGCGACCAACTCAACTTGCGATCAGAGTCACGGAACGGATTAAGTTCGTAACTAGAGGTACCACTGTAAATGGTATTATCCATTGCCTAAGATGAAAAGTGGATTTGGATGTCTTCCCTCATAATACCAATACCAATACCAATACCAATACTTTAATGGCCAAGTATAAAACATACACAAGGAATTTATCTTCGGTGATAACAGCAAAATCAACGGTGCATTTGGATAAGAGCAAAAAAAAGATCACATGGTATTCAGCAAGGCAATGGCACGAGGGAAAAAACTATTCTGATGTCTGGATGTTTTAACATAAGGAGCTCTATGGCGCCGTCCTGAAGGAAGAAGCTGGAACAGATTGTATCCAGGATGAGAAGAGTCTGCAGATATCCTCTCTGCCCTCCTTTTGACCCTCACAGATAATTAGTCTACTAAGAAAAGATGCAATTTAAATCCTTGTGCTGCTCATTAGAACTGAATTTCCAATCTACAGCTTCCTTAATATAAAGAAAAAGTAGTGGTTACTGAACTTTCTATTTTCTTCAAATACCTGTCTTCTTAATTAATAAGGAAAAATAAAGAAAATAAGTTAATGAACCTATATTCTTAATTCACATGAGGATGTGCTGTTGATATCAGATATATATATATATCCAATCCTATCAGTGGCTGGAAAGGGCCAGACTAAAAGACAGCACTGAGGCACTGATCATAGCAGCACAAGAACAGGCACTAAACACCAGCTCCATAGAAGCGAGGTCTACCACACTAGACAGGACCCAAGGTGCAGATTGTGCAAAGAGGCCTCAGAGACAGTCCAACACAGTGGCAGGGTGTAAGATGCAGGCAGGAACAGCATACACTGAACAGCACAACCAAGTAGCTGGCATTGTGTACAGGAACATCTGCACAGCGTATGGGCTAGACCCCCCCAAGTCCAGATGGGAGATTCCACAGAAGGTCGTGGAGAATAACAGGGCTAAGATCCTGTGGGACTTCCAGATCCAGACGGACAGGCAGGTACTGGCTAATCAACCAGACATTGTGGTAGTAGACAAAGACCAGAAGACAGTGGTAGTGATAGATGTAGCAGTGCCAAGTGACGGCAACATCAGGAAGAAGAAGCATGAGAAGCTGGAGAAGTACCAGGGCCTGAAGGAGGAAATAGAGAGGATGTGGAAAGTAAAGGCCAAAGTGGTCCCAGTGGTGGTAGGAGCACTCGGGGCCATGACTCCTAAGCTGGGAGAGTGGCTCCAACAGATTTCAGGAACAACATCAGAGCTCTCTGTGCAGAAGAGTGCAGTGCTAGGAACAGCTAAGATACTGCGCAGAACCCTCAAACTCCCAGGCCTCTGGTAGAGGACCTGAGATTGAGGAAGACACGTACCACCCATAGGGGTGAGAGGGGAAAAAAAAAGTATAGACATATCTATATAAAACATTTTAGACTTTATAAAATATAAGTATATACATTTATATAATTTATATTTTTATATTTCTACCTTCTCTCTTTTCAGGTACACATTTTTATTTCAATTTATTCCCAGTGGAGAAACTCTGGCCTTCTGTTCAGTTCCTGTCAGCCCAACCAGCGTGGCCAATTTTGAGATGTGTGGTTTGCATCAACACTGAAGGGCCATAACTTCCCCAACTGTGCCTTAAATGAAAAAGTTAAGTGCATGTAATTGTAAGGATAGGAGAGCTGTGTGCATTGCTGTAGTCAGAAAAAAGCTGACACGTGCCTGACGCTGCAGCTAACGTTTAGTACAGAGCAGACTGTAAGGATTCTTGTTAACAGACGTAGATATGGCTGTCAATGCTGTGTCCAACGTGCTATGAATTCCACTGATTATCTGTGAATATAATTTGGTCAAACACTGCAGGTACTTAGCAGCACATATGCAAGTAGCTTGGGCCTATGAAAAATAAAAGTATCATGTGGTTCATGCAATCACCAAATATGACAAACTTAATTATTTGCTGGGAAAGGCAAAAACTCACAGTGTGACACTTGAAATCTATTATATTTCCAGTTTCACAGATACATTTCTAACATTGCTGCTGCTTGATGATGGTGCTTGATTGCACAAAGTCAATGAAGCAATCTTAACATTATTTTTCTAGTGAACCATGAAAATATATATTTATGTGAATGAAAGGATGTTACAAGACTTCAGTGAGGATAAGGAAGATGAAAAGACTATACTGAAACCTTTTACAAATGGGATTATAGATTTATAGAAACACTTGTAGGAAGCGAATGTATTTGGGAATGACTACCGTACCCTAGAGAGAGTGTGACAGGTAATAGAATTGCTGTTTGACACAAAAGAACTAGGTTGAGTTGAACTATTCATTGACAAATTTAAAACTGCAGGTGGGGCACTTAAAGTACTAACAGCTCTATGTTCATAAATATGGAATAAGTCTGTGTTGCCTAAAGATGGGAAATGATTGGCATATATATTTTAAAAAGGGAGTTACATGACGATGAAAAAATAACCAAACCATTGCTGAATTGGTCTGTTGAAAATCAGCAAGAAGAAACTCAAATACTTTGCATATGTGATGATGAGCTGAAGAAAATAGGGAAAACAATATATATACAGTGGTACCTCGGTTCACGAACTTAATTCGTTCCGTGACTCTGATCGCGACCCGAATTGGTTGCGACCTGAATCAAATTTCCCCACAAGGTTCAATGTAATTACGGTTAATCCGTTCTGAACCATATGTTGTTGTTTTTTAAACCACAAAAATATGACACAAAGTACAGCACGAAGAGAGAGAATGCTAACCTTGCTTGATGCGACTTCTGGTGTGGAGGACAGGAAGGCGGGTGGGGAGGCGGTTATTGCTTGGAGGGAGAGTCCCCTTCCCTACAGGAAGCCACGACCACGTGTCACGGGAGGGAAAATGGCCGGGGATCCTGTTCGTCACCCGATCCGGCGTTCGCGAACGGAGGCAAAATTTTGCGAACGGAGCTGTTTGTGACCTGAATTGATCGTGAACAGAAGCGTTTGTGACCCGAGGTACCACTGTATTGGATGGACAGGATTAAAAAATGTCCTGTGAATTAATTGAAAATACCCAGACAGCTTATCATCCTAACATTTGTCAATGAAGTCCATAAAAAGAATCTCAGAAAGAAGGAATACCTGAGAGGGAGGATTGATTGATTGATTGATTGATTGATTGATTGATTGATTAGATTTGAAGGTCGCCCAACTCCAGAATGGCTCTTGGTGTTTACAGTTTAAAACAGAAAAACAATAAGATATCTAAAGCATCTGGACAATAATATCCCATTTAACAGAATACTGACTAGGATCCACAGCTACTCTAATCTATATGGGCTGGAAAAATAGCCATATTTTTAAATACCTCTGGAACATCATTAGGGTGGGAGCCACATGGAGTGTGTATAGTTCATGTCCTTGGAAAGTTTGAAAACTTGTCTTAATTATTCCATTGTCTCTCAATGTTTCTAAACAAATGAATTGTGCTTTTAGAATTATATTAATTATTTTAATTACTTTGCCATGTATACTGAACATGAGTTAGTGTGACATAGCAGCTGTTTAGACTGGACATCTAGAAATATAGTTTCCAAATCGCTAAAATTAATAGTTCCACTGTATGTTTCATGGCTTGAGCATCGGTCCAGGCACTACACTTTTAAAATTCAGAGAAACTGGAACAATATAAAGAAGAGATGATCAGGGTATGAGGATAAATCAAGGAACCAGGTTATGTTTTGCCTTCAAAAAAAGATGACTGAGGGAGCAGGGGGTGGGGAGGATATAATTTCAAGTATTTGAAACTGTTACACAAAAGAAAGTAATTTGTTCTTTGCTGTCTTAGAACACAGAACATAGAATAATGCTCTTAAATTAGATTCGGGTTGAATGTAAAATTGTACAATCCTACAACTTTATCAAAACTCATAAAGCATTTTTGCCTGGAGGATGTACGGAGAAACCAATATCCAAATGACATTGATTGTTCTCAGCTTTCGAAATAAATCAGGGATAGGCATCAATGCCCTTCAAGGAGCTAAACTGTAATTTTGATCATTTTATTTATTTATTTATTTATTTATTTATTTTTATTTATTTATTTATTTATTATTGATTAAATGTATATGGGTCCCCATGTCACCAGAATTGACTCTGGGAGGTGTACAATAATTATATAAAACAATGCATATATAAAAACAATCATATAAAAATATTTTTAAAATCAGTATTAAAAATTAAGTATTATTAACATTAAAATATACAAACCCCAGGCATGGAGAGAGTGCCTCATCTACCTCAGTAGTGGAGCCTTCTAAACATGTCTCCAGTTCTCTGGGACTCCCAGGCCTTACCTTTAACAACATCTAGAAGACAACACCTTACTCAATTCTGATATAGGTAATACAGTAGTATCCCATAGCGTATAAAGCTCAATCAGTGGTACACGTGTTTTTATTCTGGACTATAGTCTGTTCAGGTATGATCATGCAGAGAGATGATCTGGAGCACATTATGCAAGAGATTCAACAATGAGCTGCTTTAAGGACTTTTGACTACCAAAATAGTACAACACAGTCCTTGAAAGAGAAATTATTCTAAAGGAAATTGAAGACAAACACAGCAGTGATTGGAATCCACAATCAGCTTATTACTTCAGTGAGTAACTAAGGCCCTCCAGACACAGTTTTTGTGCTGTAAATGGATGAACTCAAGAACTACCTGTCTCCATGACATTGGCTCACTTGGTGGACTAAGTTGACATTTTTCTGGCTCTACAAGAGTTTACTTGAAACCATAGTAAAGCTAAGTTTTTATTTTTATTTATTTAGTTTTGCAATACTGAGAATTTTGGGTAGTCTTTCAACTGGCTTTATGGTTGCTTCATCACGCCTCCCAGTTTAAGGTCAGTTTAGCTTAACACTGATCTGTGAAATGAACATCTATCACATCACCAAGAATAATGTTGAATTACTCAGTCTTGGAGAACCTGCTTTCAAATGCATATATTCATTCAACAGTACTTTTAGTGGGCTAAAAAAAGGCAAGTTTCCAAGTTCTCTAGAATTTTTCATATTATTTCTTCTTAAAATCAATATATCTTCTGATGCTTTTTCCATTTTTATGTTATGAAAAATAATTATGTTTCTAAGATTTTGTGTAAAATATTAACTCCCCAGTAGTCCTTTGTATAACTTCATTGTATCCCACCCAAAGTTCTGCCATAATTTATTGGGAATCTGTAGCAGCTCCAAATTGTAATTCTTCAAAGGTTAACTTTAAATTAATGCCTATTTTAAAAATAATGTATAATTACAATATAAAGTAATGATGAAAAAGAACAAAGACTAACTCATACCAACTCTAAATTCAGGTGAAATATGCTTGGCATTAGTTTTTTCAATGGCATTAGGCTTTTTCACACGACTGTTTTCCATCTTTATTGGAAATGGAAATGGAAATGCAGTCCACAGATTCAAATTAAAATGTTGGGGTTTCATTAGTTCTGTGTTAACTTCTGTCTAAGCTAGAAAAGGTCATTCCACGCTACAAAAAATTTAGCAAGGTGTTTCCTGCATGTTATATTATCGCTTATCTATTTGCCGTTTGTCTGAATTACTCAAATGGGTCTTTAATTTACATATACCTGGAAATTTGTATAACAAGTCTCAGAAGGCACCCCAGTTGGACAAAAGCATTATTCCCTCTTTTCAACAAGAACAGGATAGCAGTACAACTTGGTATAGTCCCAATATACTGTATTATGGCACAATACATATGGTCTCAGTAATGTTTTGATAGCAGTAATATATTATATTCATATATCCAAGAATAGCCTCTCTTTTCACTGGTATAAACTCCTGGTAATTCCTAAAAACTGGTTCAATTCCATCACTTTCCCAATATATAAGAAAGGAGACACATGAGGTCCTGCCAGCTACTGTCCAATTAGTCTTCCCTCTGTAATTAGTAAACTTTATGCTTGATTTCTCTGCCACAGATTACAGGACTGGATGCATTCTGAGAACATTATAGTGCCAGAACAGGCAGGATTTAGGGGCAGAGCCCAATATTACATCATTTGGCAGAGAAATATTATAAACCTTTGAATGGAGCTCTTTTTGCTGCCTTTATTGATTTTGACTCCATTCCCTGAGAAAACTTTGGAGAAAATAAGCTAATTCAACAATTGATCATTGTCTTCTTAATCTGATTATACAATTACACTCTGATACCACTATGCTGGCTAAAGGCAATAATTTTGGTGATCTAACGGACCCTATCCCCACCCATAAAGGGGTTAAGCAAGGATATATTTTAGCCCCCCATTGTTTAACTTTTACATTAATGATACTGTTGAAGCTTCTCTGCCAAAATATTGACCAAGATCTGAGACAGTGTGGATTGTCAATAGCCCTAGAAAAAACCCTGATAGAAAGTAAGCAGATGGCGTTGGACTTAGACATTCAGGTGGACAGAGCCAAAGTTTCCCATCTGTTTTCCCAATCTTTTCCCAAAGTTTCTCATACTCCTGTATGAGTTGTCTCATACAGACAAATTGCTCTCTTCCCCTGGACCCGCTCCAATTGCTTCTATAAGATTCTTTTTTCCCCCTACCTCAAGGCTCTTCTCCCTAACTAGGGTGACAGCTGGTCAATATGCAAACCTTCTGTACGAAGGTCGAGTATGCGCCTGCTCAAATAGAAGTTGAGTCTATTTCACACATCCTTTTAAAATGCCAGCTATACACACACTGGTGATTAGAGCTAATACACTCTTTCATTTGATAAACTCCACTCATAATGAGGAAACTGAGGCATTTTTATTAAATGAGCAATATCCAATGTTCTGAAGGCAGTAGCGAACATTTTTATTAATAGCCTTAGCTTGGCCCCTTCTATATAATATAAGCTTTATAGGATTTCATATACATATACATATACATATACTCACACATACATGCATACATACATACATATTTTTTAAATTCTGTGACGTGGTCTTGGACTGCAAATAAATAGATAGATAGATAGATAGATAGATAGATAGATAGATAGATAGATAAATAAATAAAAAAAAGTATACCCAAGAAGGTAAATTTTGAATTTTTAATAATGTCCTATGCCAATATTATAAGGATTGTTGCCTAGATGTCAGATAGGGCCTCCATAATGTACCTGTCAGAGCCAGGGGCTTTGTCTACTTTCATTAGTGATTATTTATTTTATTTCAGATGCATTGACTGGGGCTTCAAAAAATCCTTGTTACCTTTCTGAGAGAATAGTCTTCTCAAAAATGTTTTATTATCTCAGTCTGAGATATATCCTTGTCTTAGTAAATCTCTGAATAAAATTGCTGGAAGAGAATGTTAATGGATTTCATGTTTCTGTGAACTTAGCAATGTGTGTCTCTGATACTGGACATTTCTGAGCTATTTTTAATTTTCTTTAGTCTGTAGACCAGGAGCCTGGCAATCTTTTCAGCTGACTCCTAGTACACCTGTCAGGTGCAAGCTAATAAGAAATCTCCTTTCAAGGAGTGTATTTTATTCATAGATCCTGGGTGCTGAACATGTTCTCTAGAGCCATAGGACAATGTTATGCCTCCACAACTGAGTGCAATTTGAGTCCCATGTCCTTTGAAAGTTCAGCCTTTGCTTTTTTTTAAATAAGTCAACGTAATCGAGCTTTTTAAAAGGCTCCCATTGTGTCCTAATGAAGGAATGTATTAATTTGTTTGATAAGTCATTATTCTCTAAGAATGCTTGTATGTCTAGTGGGATAGTTTGCATGAGATTAAGACCTATTAGCTAGGAGGCATTTAATTTCCATTGAAATGCAGATTCTAACCTTTTATTGGGAATGAAGGACAAAGGGGACCAAGGACAGCCTGAAGATTAATAAGCAACAAACTGAGGTCTATATCACATTCTACTTCAGCCTTCCCAATATGGCACCTCCAGATCTTTAGGGCTTACATTTCCTATAATTCCCAGTCAGCATGTCTAACATGTTGGCTGGGAACTCTAGAAGTTATTGTCCTAGCAATATACAAGGAAGAAGTTCAGGAACGGTTGATCTAGGAGGACCTAGCTGTCTACCTTCCTTGTTTCAAGTTTAGATCCAGATTTTTGCAAGTAGGGAGGTTGGGAGTGTCCATTTACATCTGATAATTCTGTCTGATGCTCCTGCCAGCTCATACTCAATAGTAATTACTTCCATTATTTTCAGTTGTTTTTATTGCCTTTTTGTTCCCACTATTATCCAGTAATTCTGTTATATTCTCTTTTTATCAAATAATATAACTTCCAACACATTCGTATTCTCCTCCCAGTCCCTCACAAACCAGTTTGAAGCCAACTGTTGATTGTTTTCATTTTCAGTGTCCTTGAAATGCTAAGTATTGGCAGGAAACCCCATGGCTTAAACAGTTTCCTCTCCAATATGACAATTAAAAAAAAACAAGATTCAAACAGTGTTTGTTCTGCCTGGAACTGCTATAGCTCCTTGAGTCACAAAAATCCTTTGTTCCCTACTCCATTCAAAAGAAAAAGAAAATAAGAAAATAATAGCATCAACCTAGTCAATTTACTTATTACTACTACTACTACTACTACTACTATTTTAACATGAATTAAGAAAACAGCAATTCTTTCTTTCTTTCTTTCTTTCTTTCTTTCTTTCTTTCTTTCTTTCTTTCTTTCTTTTTCTTTTTCTTTTTCTTTTTCTTTTTCTTTTTCTTTTTCTTTTTCTTTTTCTTTTTCTTTTTCTTTATGGGGGAAAGCTACCCTGCTCCAAAGGTAACATTTTTTAAATGTTTCTATTAAAAAGCCTCTGGAAGCTTGATGTTGGAAGAAGGCCATGATAGCAGTTGTGCAATCAAGCACTTTTCAGAATAGCTCTAACCATGGTGTGTAGGTTACATGTACTATAGAGCCTTTCTGTGTGCGACTTGGCAGTAAGTAATGGCTTGCTTGAGTCCAACAGGAGTACGAAAAATCAAGCTCATTATAGGGATGCTGAAGCTGACTAATAATAATATATAATTAATTTTCCTTAGAATAATTTAGGTTGTTGCAGACACTGAGCATAGGCTAGCTAATGCCCTCAAGAATGGAAAGGGGATTTTTAGCAGTTGGTGCAAAGTCATTGTATACTGTTTTTTTTTTTTACTTTTTGATGCCTTTGAGTCAGACCTGACTCCTGGTGACTGCCTAGACATGACCCTGCAGTTTTCTTGGCAAGATTTTGGAAGTGGTTTGCCATTCCTCCTGAGAGAGAGTGACTGGCCCAAGGTCACTGAGTTGGCTTTGTGCCTAAAATGGAACTAAAACTCATGGTCTCCCAGTTTCTAGCCTGATGCCTTAACCACTATACCAAACTGGTTCTCCGTACATATTTATATACATACATATTTACAAGTGACTTTATAGGATCAATCATGTTACATATCATTGTTTTTTTTTTAAGTTTCATTTTATGCTGAAGGAATATTTGCATGATCTGTTCAATAGTGCTAAATTATAGCTGATCTGCTTATCAAATAAATTTTGACTGCTCATGTCTGTGTGTGTTAGGTTCACTTAAGCATCAGCTACTGTTCTCTTCCCTAAGCAGAGGATGGCATTGTGGCTCTGCTAGTCACTTTAAACTCAGTTAAAAGTTCCCAGAGTGTTCTTTTGATCGTTCTGGACGTGTTCTAGCAGCTGCATTCGGGTTTTCGTGTCTTCAGTGAAACAGACAAATGGTGTAATGGCAGTACTTCCAGAGAAGAAGATATGAAATTCTTCTATTTTTAACAAACAAAAGTGCCACAAACCTCATTATAATTCAGGCTTGAACTGTTCACCCTGTGCATGTCCAGAAACTCATCTTCTAATGCAAGATGTAACATTCTCTGGAGGAAAATTTTCCATCTGTTTCCTTATGATGTTAAGCTGCTAACTCTGTGCGTTATTTATTATACATACCAGTTCATGTTAAGCAATGATTTTCTTCTTCTCCAGGATTAAGAATTCATCTGGGTAAAAATGGGATATGCATGTTAATAAAATCTGGTATTAGAAAAAAAAAGATGAAAACACTACTTATATTTTCAGTTTCTTTCTTTGACACGTGGAATCAACATTTGGAATCCTCAGTCACTGGAGCAGAAGAGATATGGATTAAGAGCAAGTGGCCCGAATAATATTTCTAAATTTATCCCATTTGTATCCCAGCCCTTATCATGTGTATCTCAGGATGAAAGCTGCCACCTTATTTTAATAGGAGTTAAATTTTAACAATGACTACTATAGTAATATATCACTACAGCTTGAATCTAAATTTTCAAACAGACCACCTCAGTCTCTAAACAGGCCTATTAGTTGAAATAATGCTTTTCATGTAATAAAAACTTTTACTCGTGTGCTACTTGACCTTTTTAAAAAAAAAAATCAATTTAAAAAAATGAAATGGGAAGCTAGGAGGATGGCAATTAAAGTATCAAAGATAATATTTATTTCTAAAAATGCTTCTGGGCCTTTCATGCACTGTATACCAATGACATTCTGTAAAAATAAATATGATACAAGGCTGCAGCCCTGCGCTCTGTTTGGAAGTGCCCCCCTCTTTCCCGGAAAAAAAACACAGATGAGAGCTGAGGTGATAAAATACTCTGAGAAGCTCTAGAGGGTAGGGCAGCAATCTTATCAGTTTGCTTCCCAACAAATGGGTGTTTCGTGATAAGTCATGCCAAACATAGCAATCATTTCGTTAGAATGTTCATAATACGCTCTTAACATTCTTGGCACCTACGAAGATGCCTCTCTATTCCTGAGGGCCACAGGAGACAACCCAGTCACCCTCTGCTTCCGGAGATGTTGTCTGCTGAAGCGCTTAGAACCAGTCATGGCTCCAAATGAAACAAATTCTTCAGCAAAGCCTCTGGGGCTGGTGGCTGGTGAGGGCTATCTCCTGGGCTGTGGCTTTTGCCCCTCATTAAAGGTTTTGTTTTTCTTGCAAGGAGGAGCAGTACAGGAAGGATCATGACACCCATTCATTTTGGTATGTACAGAGGTTTTATAATCAGACGTTCGTTAAGAACTTAGCATGATTGCCTAGCCAACCCTACGCCTCAGAATACTCAACACACAAGGCAATCAATGAATATTGATATATAAAATATGTACTTGAAGTACTTTGGTACCTAAACATTTAATTTATTTGAAGTTTCCGTACATGCATTTTGGTTGTCACACAGTTCTGAAAGAGCAAGTTTTAGTCTCTTTTGGGGAGGAGAGTTCATCTGATTTTTGAGTTTATGAATTTAGTTAATATTTATGCATTACTTACATTCAATGTTAATAACAGTTTAGATATCATGCAAGCTGGCGGCAAAGGCATTTTAAATTTTCCACAAGGAACTCAAATTATAGTCAGAATTCTTAAAAAGAAGTGTCCTAAGATGTGAATTTGAATGACCTACCACTTTTAGAATTTTTTGTAAGGAGTTGAATATGAATTTCATTTGTGGTGGGGGAAACAACCATAGGATGCTATCTTTTTGTAAGAAAAATCAGTGCTGAAACTTTTACTATGAATATGTGATTAAATACATATTTAAAGCTTTCTACCAATTTGCTATTGACACATGCTTTCCTTAGCCCTGTTCAGATTTGTAAAAAAGAAAACAAAAATCAATAAATCTTGCTACTTTAAAAAAAATACAGTAATTTATTAATCACCTCTTGAGGTACCTTCTGTTCAATATTCCTGGCCTTTTTTCTAATATTTAGCCAAAGTCTCATTTTTTGTAATTCTGATATGTTGTTTATCTGTATGTCTTATAGAACAGCAGAGAACATATCTAATCAATTTCTGTATTATAGCATTTTCCATTATTAGATGTTCCCTTGTCAAAGTCAACTCCACCCATCACCTCAGGGAGACCTAGTGACAGTCCCTTCTGTGAGGTTTAGGCTTGCAAGATTCTGTTAATGTAGTCTTATAATAAAGTAGAATTAGCTTATCTGGCTGTGTTTCCTGTCTGGTCTACCTTGTAAGGCTGACATTAATCTTGCAAGTCTGAAGATACATTTATTCCCCCCCCCCATTCCTTTTACAGCCCCAAAAACTAGGGAGGGTTCCTTCTGAGCCGCTTGCCCTGCCCACATTCCTTCTGCCAGCTAAGCTGCCTTTTATCTGACCATTCCCTTGGCTTTGTCTCTTTGCCCAGTCTCCCAAGGTCATTCCCACATACCATTACACAATTGCAGCATTATTCAGCCAAGCATGCAAACGCTTTAAAGAAAGAAGGATGTCTCCCGATGTAATGGGAAGGGAAAGGAAGAATATAGGAGGAAGAAAAATATAGAGAAAATGTTAGGAATGTGTACGTGTGTACAAATGGATGAGGAATAAAAACTAGGAGTTGAAAAGTCTAGGAGTATCCATGTGATTCCGCAAAGGATATTTGGCTCAAGACCATTTCAGGCCTGGCAGCACTATTTGGATACTATGTTTCTATTTATGCATTGTAGGACTTTATTAGGAATAGGAATAGCCTTCTCTGCTGTTGCCCCCACCCTTTGGAATATCCACCCCCCAGAGATGTGGTGGGCCCTACCCTCCTGGTGTTCCAAAAAATGGTAAAGACCTGGCTCTGCCAGCGGGCATGGGGTGACATGAGCTCTAACCATCCTTGGGGGTGGTTGGCACCCTGACGATGCTCCCCAAGTTATTTGCCAACTCCCCATCTTTCTGGAAGTTATTTATTATTGGGATTGTTTTTACATTGTATTTTAATGAATTTTATCTTCGTTGTAAGCCGCCCAGAGTCGTTCACAAGATGAGCAGTGACAAATCTGATAAATAAATAAATGAATAAATGAATAAATGAATAAATAAATAAAGAGTTTTAGTAATAACATTGCTGACATGCTTAGCTTCAAATTCACCCTATCTTATTATAGCATATACTGCATCTAAACCAAAGAGCTTTCCTATGAAATACTCTGGGTGGGAAGAAACCTGAAAATCATCTAGAGTAAGGTGTCCTTCAATCAAAAGTATGCTCAGAAAAAAGTGAAAAAAATATCCACCCTCCACTAAATGGGTTTTTATTGCACTAATACACATGCTTATATACGCAGAACGCATTTGTATGCACTCATCTCTATGGCAACAGGTCAGTTAGAACTCTAGAAGTGGTATGCCAGAAGTCACAGAATATCCTGTGGTATGAAAGGTTGAGAGAAAAGCTGAAAGTTCAGAGAGTGAGACTATCACATTTGCAGATATATAATTGGAGGATGAAAGCAGAATGTAGAAACAACATGGGTATTATAGAATGGCAGTGATTAAGTTTCTGAAAATAGTTTCAGCTTATATCCACATTGCTGTGGTTTGTACTGGGTTTTTTTTTTAGATTAAATGAATAACACTGAATAAAACAAATAATATGACTAAGAATTGTTTTTTAATATTTCTGGTTTTTATTACCTCTTCCCCACCTCTTTAATTAGCTAACATGAAGTATGGTGTGTTAACATTGAGATAAAACAAAAGTGGTAAAACAAAGGAAAAGTAGTAAAAATAAAATACAATAAAAATCAGCCTGTAAGGTACACAAAATAGGCATACAAATTTGTATAAGTAATTCAGGTGTCCATACAGTAGTTAATATATAGAATTTCCTAACTCTTGCTACTATCTAGTGCTCATCCAGATTTTTGCAGCCCAGATCTGGTAATCCTACTGAAGTATACTAAAACAGAATTCCAGAGTTGGGAGTGGCCATATCTGTTCAATGCAGGAATCCAAATTAAAGCATAACTGACAAATGGTTGTCTGGTCTCTGTCCGAACACATCTCGTGAAGGGGAACCACTTCTCTAGGTAATTCCACTCTTATTATTAAGAAATCGTTTCTAATACTGAGCTGGAATCTCTCTCACTGTAATTTAAATGTATTGTTTCATGAACTATATTCTGGACCAAAAGTCTGCATATTTTTCTGTGTGACATAATTTCAGGAATTTGAAAAGTACTATGATATACTCCCACTGTCTCCTCTTATCAAAGCTAAACATTCGTAGTTCCTTCAGTCTGTCTAGAACTTAATTTTTAGACCTATAATGATCCTTGCTATCTTTCTCTGAATCTCTTTTAGTTTGTCTGAATCCTTGTTAAAACGAGTTGCCCCAAACTGGACACCGTATACAGTAAGAAGCAGAATAAACTGAAACTATTACTTCCCATATTTTGGAAATAATTTTTCAATTTCTGTAGCCTAACTTTACCTTTTTTACAACCCCAGCATATTCCTAACTTATATTCAGTTTGTAATCAACTAATATTTCAAGGATATTTTTATAAGTACTATTATAAAACTCTTTATACCCCATCCTATACCTGTGCATTTAATTTCTATTCCCTAAATGCAAAGCTTCCCAACTGCCCCTTTTAAATTTCATTTTATTATTTTTAGTTCATTTCCCTACCATATCAGGATTATTTTGAATTTCATTTATGTCTTCTAGAATATTAATTATCCCACACAATTTTATGTCATCTAGAATTTAATTAGTATTCCTCTACCTGTATATAGAAATGTTAAAAAAAATGTTGAAACGTGCAAGGCCCAGGACCAAACCCTATAATGTTATATTCCATACTTAATTTTAGTTTGATGGGAGTCATTGAGTAAGATTTTTGAGTGTCTGTTGAGTTTTTGGTGTTCAGTGTGCTTTGTTCATGCTCTCATGCCTTGTTGATTGTGGAATTTTAAGATGGTGTTGAAGAACAGAAAGACTCTGTCCTAGTTGATTTGGGCTGGTTTGGTGAGATTTGGTGTTTCCTGCTCTCTGTGAATCTTCTTGTGCTTGATTGTGGAGGTTGCAGATTCATTTTGAAATGTAAAGACTATGGTGGTCAGTTTCATTTGGACTGTTGAGCTTTGGGATGAACACCCTGTTCATGCTCTTGTGTTTAGGTATGAATAACATCCGTCTTTTATAGATAAATTCATGGTTGAGAGCCTAAAGAAAATAATTATGCGTGAAGAGAGTAGAAATCAGTGGACTAGCATTCTTGTAGAATCTATTTCTAATTTTGTCTTTTTTTATTTTTCATTAATTCCCATTTACATCAATGTAATTGGTATGAAATCTAAGTCAACAGTATGGAAATCTCAGGGGTCAAATATGCACTGTGAATAAACACAAACTATAGACATCTTCTAAACTATTTAAGTCCACAAACAGATTTAGGAAGATCTTTTAGTAACCTAAATATGAAAATCAAAACTGGGCAGCCAAAGAAAAAATAGGACCACAACCAGGTGATAAAATGATAATACTGTACATATACCTTTAAACAAATGCAGAACAATTTGCATGTGCTATTTCTAATTTCCCCTTCATGGATCACTGCCTTGTCATGGCGAAGGGGCTTGCGTAACTCAGTGAAGCCATGAGCTATACCGTGCAGGGCCACCCAAGACGGACAGGTCATGACAGAGAGTTCTGACAAAATGTGGTCCACTGGAGAAGGAAATGGCAACCCACTCCAGTATCCTTGCCAAGAAAACCCCATGGACAATGTTAAAAGGCTAAAAGATATGACGCCGGAAGATGAGCCCCTCAGGTCGGAAGGTGTCCAATATGCTACTGGGGAAGAGCGGAGGGCAATTCCAAGTAGCTCCAGAAAGAGTGAAGCGGCTGGGCCAAAGCCGAAAGGACGTTCAGCTGTGGATGTATCTGGAAGCGAAAAGAAGGTCCGATGCTGTAAAGAACAATATTGTATAGGTACCTGGAATGTAAGAACTATGAACCAAGGCAAGCTGGATGTGGTCAAACATGAGATGACAAGACTGAACATCGACATCTTGGGAATCAGCGAACTGAAATGGACGGGAATGGGTGAATTTAATTCGGGTGACCATTATATCTACTACTGTGGGCAAGAAACCCTTAGAAGAAATGGAGTTGCACTCATAGTCAATAAGAGAGTTGGAAAGGCAGTAATGGGGTACAACCTCAAAAATGACAGAATGATCTCAGTGCGTATCCAAGGCAAACCATTCAATATCACAGTCATCCAAGTCTATGCCCCAACCACTGATGCTGAAGAAGCTGAAGTTGACCGCTTCTATGAAGACCTACAACACCTTCTAGAACTAGCACCAAAAAAAGATGTCCTTTTCATCATAGGGGATTGGAATGCTAAAGTAGGAAGTCAAGGAGTAATCGGAATAACAGGCAAGTTTGGCCTCGGAGTACAAAATGAAGCAGGGCAAAGGCTAATAGAGTTCTGTCAAGAGAACAAGCTAGTCATAGCAAACACTCTTTTCCAACAACACAAGAGACGACTGTACACATGGACATCACCAGATGGTCAATACCGAAACCAGATTGATTATATACTTTGCAGCCAAAGATGGAGAAGCTCTATACAGACAGCAAAAACAAGACCAGGAGCTGACTGTGGCTCAGATCATGAGCTTCTTACTGCAAAATTTAGGCTTAAATTGAAGAATATAGGGAAAACCACTAGACCACTCAGGTATGACTTAGATCATATTCCTTGTGAGTACACAGTGAAGGTGATGAATAGATTTAGAGGATTAGATTTGGTAGACAGAGTGCCTGAAGAACTATGGACGGAGGTCCGTAACATTGTACAGGAGGCAGCAACTAAAACCATCCCAAAGAAAAAGAAATGCAAGAAAGCAAAATGGCTGTCTGATGAGGCTTTACAAATAGCTGTGGAAAGAAGGAATGGGAAAAGCAAGGGTGAAAGGGAAAGATATAAGCAACTGAATGCAGATTTCCAGAGAATAGCAAGGAGAGATAAGAAGGCCTTCTTAAATGAACAATGCAAAGAAATTGAGGAAAACAATAGAATGGGGAAGACTAGAGATCTCTACAAGAAAATTGGAGATATGAAAGGAACGTTTAGTGCAAAGATGGGCATGATAAAGGACAAAAAAGGCAGGGACCTAACAGAAGCAGAAGAGATTAAGAAGAGGTGGCAAGAATACACAGAAGAACTATACAAGAAAGATCTTAATGTCCCTGATGTCCACGCTGGTGTGATCACTGACCTTGAGCCGGACATCCTAGAGAGTGAAGTCAAGTGGGCCTTAGGAAGCATTGCTAACAACAAAGCTAGTGGAGATGACAGTATTCCAGCTGAGTTATTTAAAATACTAAAAGATGATGGTGTTAAAGTGCTGCACTCAATATGCCAGCAAGTTTGGAAAACGCAACAGTGGCCACGGGATTGGAAAAGGTCAGTTTATGTTCCAATTCCAAAGAAGGGCAACGCCAAAGAATGCTCAAACTATCGCACAATTGCACTCATTTCACATGCTAGCAAGGTTATGCTCAAAATCCTACAAGCTAGGCTTCAGCAATACATGAACCGAGAACTACCGGATGTACAAGCTGGGTTTCGAAGAGGCAGAGGAACTAGAGATCAAATCGCCAACATTCGCTGGATCATGGAGAAAGCATGAGAGTTCCAGAAAAATATCTACTTCTGCTTCATTGACTATGCAAAAGCCTTTGATTGTGTGGATCACAACAAACTGTGGCAAATTCTTAAAGAGATGGGAGTACCAGACCACCTTACCTGTCTCCTGAGAAATCTGTATGCGGGCCAAGAAGCAACAGTCAGAACCGGTCATGGAACAACCGATTGGTTCAAAATAGGGAAAGGTGTACGACAAGGCTGTATACTGTCACCCTGCTTATTTAACCTATATGCAGAGTACATCATGAGAAATGCCAGGCTGGAAGAATCACAAGCCGGAATTAAGATTGCAGGGAGAATCATCAACAACCTCAGATATGCGGACAATACCACCCTAATGGCAGAAAGTGAAGAAGAACTAAAGAGCCTCTTGATGAGGGTGAAAGAGGAGAGTGCAAAAGCTGGCTTGAAACTCAACATAAAAAAACTAAGATCATGGCATCTGGACCCATCAATTCCTGGCAAATAGAAGGGGTAGAAATGGAAGCAGTAACAGACTTCATTTATTTGGGCTCCAAGATCACTGCAGACGGAGACTGCAGCCATGAAATTAAAAGACGCTTGCTCCTTGGGAGGAAAGCTATGGCAAGCCTAGATAGCATATTAAAAAGCAGAGACGTCACCTTGCCAACAAAGATCCGCATAGTCAAAGCTATGGTTTTTCCAGTAGTAATGTATGGCTGTGAGAGCTGGACCATAAAAAAGGCCGAGCGCCGAAGAATTGATGCCTTTGAACTGTGGTGCTGGAGAAGACTCTTGAGAGTCCCCTGGACTGCTAGGAGGTCAGACCAGTCAATCTTAAAGGAAATCAACCCTGATTGCTCATTGGAAGGATCGATAATGAAGCTCAAGCTCAGATATTTTGGTCACCTAATGCGAAAAGAGATCTCTTTGGAGAAGACCCTGATGCTGGGAAAGATTGAAGGCAAAAGGAGAAGAGGACGGCAGAGGATGAGATGGTTAGATAGCATCACTGAAGCAATGAGCATGAAACTGAGCAAACTCAGGGAGGCAGTGAAGGACAGGAAGGCCTGGCGCAATATGGTTCATGGGGTCACGAAGAGTCAGACATGACTTAACGACTAAACAACAACAACAACAATTTCTAATTTTCTGGATCCAAGTTACCTAATACTCTCATGGGAAGAAAGTTCTATTTTTTTTATAGATTTGGGTTTTCACAAATGTAATTTCCATAAAAAGTGTGTGTATGTGTATGTGTGTCTATATAAAGTGTGTGTCTATATAAAGCCTGCAGGGACAAAGAGGTTTATATGATTATGAAGTCTTAAAAATACACTAAAAGTATATAACCACAGAAAAAGATAGTCTATCATGACTATTTTTCCATTTCATTAAGAAATGATGTAATCAAGTTATTAGGTCTTACTTTGTTATATACATCAAAATATAGTTCAGTGGGTTTTATTACACATCACAAATTAGTCCTGCAAATGCTCAGTTCCTTCTTAACCCTCCCTTATTGACCACCTGTTAGACCAGTGATTAAGAGATCAAATTATGTTGCTTTAGCATAGTAATTCCATTGACTATGAATGAGATAAGAAAGCTTACTATGAAACAATTAAATTGTCATGCAGTAGGTAATAAGGTGAACAATTATTGTTGCACGGATAGTAATCAAAGTCAGATTCAAAACTAACCCTTCGTCAAAACAAGAGGAGTACTTATACCTCCAATAAAATGAACTTGTGTTTTTAACCCTGTGACTCAGAAGTAAGTGCCACTGGGATACATTCAGTGATGAAGGATGCTCGGAGTTACAAGTTCAGCAATATTTGGAAATCAATGGCATTATGTGGATTTGCCCCAGTGGGGTTCATGCTTGAGTAAACAGATAAAGGATTTTAATATTGTTTGTCTGTTTGGGCCAGTGTATGGATAGGATGCAAATTTTGGTGTGTATTTCAATGCATTGATCCATGCAAGTTTTCAGTGCACTCATCACAATTCAGTGCAAGCAAATCACACTGATAATCAGATGTGCATCTGAATCAAGATGTTATACATTCAGTTTTTTGCTCGTAATGGTACATACATTCTCTCTCAACGGCTATGCACACCTTAAGATAGTTGAAGCAGCAGTCTTTCTGTGTAGCATAGCTGGGATCTCAGTTTATTTCATTGATATAGGGTTTTTTTTACAGTAGCTCCATCAAAGAAGAAAAGCAAGGTGCTTCAATGTTAAGTTAAACTTTAAAAGATACAATTTTCAGTTACATTCCCCAAGTGGCACACTCTTTATATTACAATTCGGAATAACTATTTTCCCATCAGTCATGATAAATGTGCAAAACAATATTTGCAGAGTAGATGGTTAGGATTTCTTTATAAGAAGTTATATAAAACTAATAACTAGCTGATCACAAGAGAAACTAGAATAATGAGTGCCTGGTTTAGAGATAAGGATTTGGCTGTTGCACCAAAAATAGTCACTGAGAATGTTAATCACCAAAATTGAATTTTACTGTGTACTGAACTGTGTACAAGTCTGACACTTTGAAATTGAACTAATCAATTTTCCTGCAGGAACACCAGCTTTGACGCTGCAGCCTTTACTATTACTGAATGGAAAGAAAACACACAAATGTCAGATATTAAGATTGGATTATATTATGTTTGATTTAATATTGTCTCTTTGTGTGTGTGTGTGTGTGTGTGTGTGTGTGTATGTGTGTTTGACATGACACAAAGTTCACAGCAAGTTTATGTAACTACTTGATTACCAAAATATGGCAGTGCCATATGGCATTTTCCTTTCACAATAGTTAAAAAGCAAGAATGTTCAGACCTTTCCCCCAACATTTTAAAATATAATTGGCACAGCTTAACAATCTTCTCTCATTAAGGATATTGCTTGTTAATTACACTAAATCTCCAGTGTTTTCTCCTCCAAAGAAAACGAAGTGAGGAGTGCATACCTTTAGCAGTTCTAGATTATGTGGTGACTACCACATAAATGCTAGATCATGGCTCTTTCTCCATTACCGAATTGAAGGAGACAAGTTGGAAGGGGTGATTTTTACTTTTAAACAACAGAATTGTTGAATAGGTTGAATTCTATGCAGAAAGCAAGAGATTTTCTGAAAAAATATAAAGCATTGGAGGAGATACAAAGGGAAGTGACAATGACAGATGAGACTAAACAAATGTCACAGCAGATTCAAGACACCGAAGAAGATCCCACATTGGGCGCTACAGGTATTGACTTTTCCAAAAGGTATTAGACTTTTGGACTAATAAATGCTTAATTTGGAATATAAATGCAGCAAATGCCCCTCAAAAGAGAGAAAAAGAAAAATAATAAAATAAAGATGGACACTCTCCCCCCTCCTCCTTGCCTCTCCTGCAGCAAACTCTTTACTCTCCCCTCCCCTTTGCCTCTCTTTCTGCCCCCCCCCTTGCCTCTCCTGCAATCTCTTTTCTCCACTTCCTTCTGCCATTCTTTGCCCATGCAAAACAGGATCACCTCCAAGCTATTGCATGACGCAAGAGTGACCATGTTCCACTGCCAAAAATAGCCCTCTCAACACTATCATACTGAAACAATGGGAGGGCCATCACCTGTCTGCTTAAGCGTTTGCTGTGGTTCTTATCTCACAACAGAAAAACCATTTATCCCCCATTTAACACCTATCCAACCTATCCTCCAATCAGATCCCTCAGATTTCCCGCCTCTCAACCTCAAAAGTGTATAAATTCTATGCTTATCTATTGTTCAGGGTCCCCCTTTTTGAAAGCAGGCACCCAACGATCATTGCAATAAACATGGTTCTTCTCCTCAGCATTGTGTCCTGTCTTTGGCAAAAATTCCACGACAAATATTTCATTATTTGAAAAACTTAAAACGAGATGTGATTTGTATACAAGAAGCACATAGCAGGAAAAAAGTTGTAAAATATTTAAGTCCCAAAAATCTGGGAGAGGAATTTATTTCAGCAGGATTTTAAAAAATTGTGTTTTTTGTATATAAATCCCCAACTATATCCAAAACTTATATTGACTGATGATTATGGCAGATATGTTGGAGCGGAAGTCAGTCTACAAGAGGCTAAGACTTTGATATTGGGAATTTATTTATTTAATTTATTAGATTTATGCTCCAAATGAAGGTAAAACAGCATTTTACAAAAGACTTATGGATAAACCTTTTGGATTTTACATATGCAAATTGGTGTCTCCTGGGGGATTGGAATGGAGTAGTTTATGATTACTGCGGAGAGATTACTATATGCGCAGAGATGGAAAGATTCAATGCTACTTACTATGAAGGCATTGTTAGTGAAGTTGATAGATTTTGCTGAAATGGATAAATTGACTTCTTTGATTGGAGAAAAGTCACTATCTACATTTATTGGTGACTGGAAGCCTCTTATGGACTTTTTGCGCAAGAATGAAAAAAAATGAATTTGTGATTTATGATTTTGATGATTAGACAGGATAGATTATAGAAAGAAGAGTAATATGATATACCATTAGAGAGAAAGGTTAAAATATATTTTAACTTACTTACATACTTATAACTGCTGTGAAGAATACCGGAAGGCACTTCTTTATATCTTTTTTTCTTTCTTTTCTATTTTTCCTCAACTTTTTTCCTTTCTTTGCACATTTTGCTTTTTCTTTCATTTCTTTCTTTTTCTTCTTTCTTAGTTTCTGTTCGTTTTTATCTTCTTATTTAAAAGTTTCAATAAACTTATATTGAAAAAAATTAATTGAAGTGCTAACTTCCCATATTTGAGTCAATGTAAGGTAATGCCATTCTCATTACAAATTCCTGCCTTGCCTGTTCTGAGAAACTGATGAAATTGTTGTCCTGCCTTTAATGTGCCGGTTGTTACAGCAAAGTTATTGGTTTACTTTGGTGGTTTTGTTCCCATTCCTCTTTACTGTGTCACCATCCAGCAGGGAAATCAATGCAGTGGGGCTATGCAACACAAAAGGGGTGGTCTGCCTCAAGATTCTGCCTGTACTGCTCTAGGCTGGTTTCTCTGCAGCTCCTCCCATATCCCATTTGGGCATATAATGTGATTTTAGGAAAACACCAGGGCAGCAATAGAAGGAGGCAGACCCTGTCCTGACTCTGCAACCGAAAGGTCCTGTAGACTGGGAGAACAGAAACTGACTAGCAGCTGGACAGCCACATTTCTTACTTGATTGACAAAAAGAGGGAAATGGGCAAATAAAATAAAAAAGCCCAATTCCAGGTACATACATGTACCCATATACCCATTGTGCTATTCCTTTTCTGGGTAAGCAGTTCAGCATCATTCCTTATTTTTTTTGTACACCGTGATGAGGAAAGGCAAAGCTGTAGCATCTAAAAGTAATCATGTCATCTCAATACAGAACTGCACCAATATGCCCCTTCTTCCTTATACAAAAAAGGCTAGGTGTGCGGTCCACTCTCTTGTAAGTTTCAAAAATAGGGGATTAACTGCTATAAAAAGAACCCATGAAAGTGGAGTGGAGCTAGTGGAGTAGGCAGTGCTAGTAGAAAATGGCTGTGGTGGAAGCTGGTTAGTGACAAAGAGAGAGAATCCCCAGTACTGCTCAAACATACTGTACCTCTGGTCATACTACAGTTGGTCACCAGATCTCACCTCCAGAATAATGAATGACAGTGTGTTATGGATTTTACACATCTTAAGATTGTGCTGGGACAGTGTCAGCTTAACAGGGAAAAGACTTTTACTTCAGAGATTCAGTGATAACTTAAGGTTGTTTCATGCATGGGCTGGAGACAGGTTGGGGACAATATTGTGATCAAGGGGGAAGATATGGTTGTCAGGGCATGATAGTGCCATGGTAAAGTCCAAGTGCAGACTGGTCCTTTATAGTGGGCAGGTAATTTATTAGATGGTATAAGAAGCCTTAAGATCAGACTAGTGTTTATTTTGAATCTAATACAGGTAGTCCTCGACTTATAACCATTCGTTCAGTGATCGTTTGAAGTTACGAAGGTGCTGAACGAAAGGACTGACCACTGGCATCTGAAGTTACTGCTGTTGCAGTGCCCCCACGGTCATGTGACCAAAATCATGCCCAGGTCTAGTGGTTAAGGCACCAGGCTAGAAACCAGAAAACTGTGAGTTCTAGTCCTACCTTAGGCATGAAAGCTGGTTGGGTGACCTTGGGCCAGTCACTCTTTCTCAACCCAACTCATCTCACAGGGTTGTTGTTGGGGGGAAATTAGGAGAAGGAAGGCATATTAGGTAAATTCGCTGCTTTGAGCTATTTACAAAAATAATAAAGGCGAGATAAAAAAAATTGCGGGTGCTTGGCAGCCCACCTGCACTTACGACCACAGGGGTACTTCAGCTCCCCCCATCCACCTATCTCTGCCCTTTTGACTGACCTGCACAGCAGCATTTATCAGCAGCAGCAGCACTGGGGCTGAATTGGAGGCCCAGGGCCTTCAAGCAATCTCAGCTGGCTGTCACCGCCCCCAGGCCTACTTCAGTCCTAGCACAGCCGGCACTGCTGCTGAGGAGTGCCGCCTCAAGCCCTGTGCCACAGCCAGTGCCACAGTGCAAAGCCCCAGCCATCCTGCCACCCTGCATTCTGCAGGCCCTACTGCGCCCAAGTGACTTTCACCGTTTTCCTCCTGCTGCTGCTGAGGCATGCCCTGCCTGCCTCGGGGCCTGCGATGTGGAGTATTCTTGCGATGCCTTGGAAGGACTCAGAATCTTTCCAAAGGTTTTCCAAAGCAGTGCAGGTATGGGGTGTGCGATTCGGAGAACAGCGTGAGTGGCCTTGGGAAGAAAGGATGGCACGGCCAGCAGCTGCCTCACATTAGAGTCCAGGGGAGGTGGCTGGCTGAGACTGCTGAAGGCCCTGGACCTCTAATTCAGCCCCAGTGCTGCTACTGCTGCCAAGGAATGCCACTGTGCAGGGCAACCAAAAGGGCAGAGGTGGCGGGCAAAGAGGCGGGTGGGGGGAGTTGAAGCAAAGGCGAGTACAGCAGGGCAGGAGAACCATCAGGTATTCACCTAACAACGATGCTGTCCTGGCCTAACAACCGCAACTGGGACTATTGGAACTGCCATCGCTAAGCGATGCGGTCATGTGATGTTTCACCTAATGACTGCATTGCTTAGCAACAGAAGTTCTGGTCCCAGTTGTGGTCATAAGTCAAGGACTACCCGTAGTAATATTATATCTCCAAACCCTTAAAATATATTATTCTGGATCCAGTCCAACAAGAATGCATATTAGTCAAGATGCCTCCAAAAAAATTGTGAAATCTTGCTGATTCAGTGGTACGAAGAGAAGGTAGAACATAGGTACTAAGGCCAGTTGACTGTTCTACTGATTCCAGCTACAGTATTAGATTATATTTTGGTTGGAGGGTGGTGTGGTTGGAGCACCGATTCCAAAGGTTATTCTCCTTCTGAACAAGGAAATGCACAAAGCCACAGAAATACACTTCTGCCAACAGAGCAACATAATCATATGTTATGTACATGTTCATAAGAGTTAGAGGGAAAAAAAGGATTATAGTAATAAATTGCATGGATATATTGAATAGGAAAATAGAATTCAATATTTATTTCCCAGTCTACTCATAACATTTGACTGAATCTACGTTAGATCTTTGATTTGATTTTATAAAGTCCTGCCTCTGCATTATAAAACTGTCACAAAAATCCATTTAATGATCAAGTTTTATTATAGGTTTGTTATATTTTCAGGCAGAATTTAATATTCAGTATGAGCTGATGATCATAAATATGTTGTTACTGTTATTATAAAATGCCGAACCATTTTAATTACTTTTTTAAAAATATGAAAAGAAATTTGAAAAGTACTTTCAACTCACAGGATTAATGTGAAAGTGTTCCTCCTTAGGTTGTTTTTTCAGATAAATATTAAAAACTGACTTATTGTATATCATTCCTTGGTTTCTAATATAGTAGTATTTGAACCGGTTAATTAATTTCAATTTTTAATAATTATTGGATGTTAGCTAATATTACATTATCTAATTTGCTTATGCAAACATTTCTAGGTGAACATTAATTTAAAACAATAATGTGGACCATGGAAGAATATATGTTACGTAATGACAGATACTGATATCCTACTGAGTCTAAGAACTGTTTATAAAATATGAACATTTTTCAAATCACAGAAAAGCAATTGGTAATGAGCTAAATAAATACAAGTATATTTAAATCTCATGTCAGTAGAACAGTCAACCCCAAATCCCAAATTTAACTATTACTGAAATTGGTGACCTTATGCATTTGATTTTGGATGATTGAATCTGATTAACTTTGGATAGTATGTAAACTGTCTTTTTGGCTCATTTGTGTCCTACTGAACAAAGGAAAAATGGGATTAATTTTTTTTTAGCAGCAAGGCATTAGTATAAACTTAAATTGGAAAAATTAAATTGCATTACATGTAATCAGAATTTATTCTCAAAGATATTGTCTATCTTATTTTCATACCTTTAAATATATGTGAAGAAATAAAAGTGAATTTAACAAAAAAGTCTTCAAGATCTATTTATTAAAATTAAAAGGAATTCTATACTGTAATTATCCAATTAATTTTTCTGCTGCTCATGATGTCAATGAATGTGCAGAAGGGGTAGGGCTTCGTGCATCTGTGATCACATTCTAGATCTTTTGGATAAGTGGTTCAGATTTGTTTACATAGAGGATAAAATGCTGTTAGTATACCTGTAAATTGACCTAATTAATATTTTCTGTCTATCTGTAAAAGTAAATAATGCTTCCTAGATTGTCTTTTCTTCCTATCCTATCTTATCTTACCCTATCCTATCCTTTTTGAGCAGTTTCAAGGCTGAAACTATTATTGAAGCACTTGCCTGAAGATTAAATGAATGGTCCAATCAAGTTGCAATTTCAGTACAAATAAAATTTCATGATGGCTGGTGTGGGTCTTCCGGGCTGTGGGGCCGTGTTCTTGAAGTTTTGTTTCCTAACGTTTCGCCAGCACCTGTGACCGGCATCTTCAGAGTGCAGGAGCACAGACAGGAGCAGTTCTCTCTGTGCCCAGAGAACTGCTCCTGTCTGTGCTCCTGCACTCTGAAGATGCCGGTCACAGGTGCTGGCGAAACGTTAGGAAACAAAACTTCAAGAACACGGCCACACAGCCCGGAAGACCCACACCAGCCATCGTATGCCGGCCGTGAAAGCCTTCGACAATACAAAATTTCATGAATTCAAGCAACAGCAACCAAAACAAAAGTTTAACAGTTATTTTGGTGTAACACCAAAATCCAGGTTTTTTTCAGTGACCTTGTCTTTTTTTTTAACCAAGGACTGAAAACTGGTACAACCTTTCCATCTCTTGTTCACTAATTTATTCTATAACTCCTAGTAGCTTTCAGTCTTTCATTGTTTGCTTGAGAATCCAATATTAATTATTCACTTCTGTGAAATGTCCATGGTCATTTTTGCAGTGATCTGCTTTTTAGATTTCAATGAACTTGGATCCTACCAACTGAAAAAGGATGGTAGGAAAATGGTAATGCAGAAATAATTCCACAACAAATATATATATATTGCCTTATCAAAATCCTATTACCTAATTTGTATGCAAATCCATTTGGTGCAACTTATTCATTGGCAAATGCTACCACTCATTCCACTAAAATTTTATGCAGGTGTATTATAGCATATTATTATTGTTATTATAGCATATTAATATTGTTTTGTTGCAACAATTATAGTACATATCAAGACCATAAGTAGTTGTGCCAAAACACAAAAACATTTTTCTTTTCTTAAATCATTAATGGATAGCCTGAATTAATTATTACATTCCAAGATAACTATAATTTATAGGAAATAATTGTAATACAATATTCACAGGTATCCTACTTTGATTACATATTATGGTCATTTTTAGTGTTATTTCTTTCTTCAATTTGCATTTTATCAACCATTTATCAGTTCTATTACAGAGAGTAAAAATGCATGGAAATGCCTTTATAAATTGGAAAAGGAAGAAAATGTTTAAAAAAGATATCGGTCAGTTTTTGTTCAGAATAAGCATACCTAGGAACTACTAATAAACCTTCATGTTACTGCATGACAACTAGCCAACTACAACTCCCAGGCAGCCTCCTAATGCAGATTATTTCCAGCAGGAACATAAATAATCGGAGTATGTTTCATAAGGGCCATTGCTGGGTTAGGGGGAGAATACACAAAACACTCTGAATATGATGGTTGCCTCTTAAACTTTTCTTCATGGTGTGTGCTTCAGTCCTTCCACAGACAAGATTCTCACTTGAAATAGCCATGCTCCTTCATGCAAGAGAAACAATAAGAATATTTATAAATAAATAATAGAAAATGGGCAGATACCTGGGAGATAGCTGTTATTATGCAGATAAACCAATAAATGAATCAGTGTGAATTCTATCCTCATTTTATGAAGAAAACAACATGCTTCTTAATTTTAATGGCCATAGATATGCTAAAACTGGAGGGCACTTACCTACATGTCCATTTGTTCCAAGTCAGGCCATTCCATTATGCAGACTGAATTACTGTACACTAATTATATGAATTAGTAGTTTCCATAGCACTTTCCCTTGGTTATATAGCACTTCTTAGCTCTGCTTTGGGATATTTGTTCTGGACATGATCATTTTATAATGGCAAGAGTAGCCCTTTAGAGTGGGAAAGAGGATATGTTGTGTCTACTTCTTTTCCTGCCTCTAAGAATACATGTATCCCTCTGCCACATTTTTCAAAATATCTGATTTAAATTGTTAAATTCAACAGGATTAGGTCCTGGTTCCTTCAAAACATTTTGAGTACAGTCATATGGAAATTACTAATCCATATAATTAGTGTACAGTAATTCAGTCTGCTTAATGGAATGGCCTGACTTGGAACAAATGGACATGGCCAGGACTAATTAGAGTTTAAAGTTTAAAACATCTGGAGGTGTCTGGATTACTTATCCATAATGCCTTATTCTACTAGCTTTCCTTGGACTTTATTTTTCAGTTCAGATGTACTGCCAAAGTTCAGCACTTTTAGGAGTGGTACAGAAGTTTCTATTTATGGGAAAGCAACTCTAGTTCTAACACATTAAAACTGGTAGCAAGAGTAGCCAACATTATAGGACAATCAAAGCATGAATGACAATGTGAAACCAATCATCCCTCCATTACACATGCTATGAACTTGCAAATGTGTGTGTATCACAACATACCCAAAAATGAGTGGACCTTTTCCCAAGGGGTAAATATGCACACGTCACAGTAGATGGCAGCATATAGCAATTTGGGTAATCTCAAAAAAACAAAACAAAACAACAACAACCAACCCCCCCCCCAAAAAAAAAGACTAAGCAAAGTCAGACCTGGTTAGTACAGTAGTTGAATGAGAGATCACTAAGATATTCCAGGGCTGTAGGCTAGAAAGATATCTTGGAAGACATCATTGGCAAACCATTTCCAAGTTCCAGGATCCAAATGAATACTAATTGGAAGAAGGGAAAGGCAAACCCATTTCTGTATTGTTGCCAAGATAACTACACGGATATGTCAGTGCAGGCATCAGTAGCCAAGCTTGACTCAAGGGAATCTTTGATTCTTTAGTGTGTACACAATAAATTATGTACAACACAATGTAGATGTCAAAGTAAGGTTTGGGTATCAGTATCCTAGGGGAAGCTGGAGTGCTGTAGAAATGACAGATTTAGAAGACTGAGAGGGAAAAATTACAGACAACAGAATCACTGCAGTTACATTTACCTGGTTTCAGAGTAAGGAACTGCAAATATTTTTTTTTTTTTTTGGCTAGTCATGGATACTTTAAAACTTAGAGCTGGCAGAGGCACTCCACATTTGGATAAAAATCAGCAGCATCTGGGCAGGAGTCAAAACAGGCAAGATAGCAGTCATGGCATTGTGATTGAAGCCACACCACTTTATATGCGTGTCTGATGTCAATGCTGATACAAAGGGGTGGGGTTCTAATCATGATGCTTCAACATATTTGTGACATATTTTATTTCTAAAGACATATTTCTAAAGATTAGTTTATAAAACTGGAAAGAATCTTGGTTGAAATAATACTTTTTGTGTGAAGGAGAAATTATAATCAGTTTTGAGGTAAAGATATAGAGTAATAAAACAACTGGGTCAGTGAGTCTAATAATAACTTTGGAGAATAAGTGGTGCTCAGACAAATCAAAGGTATGCCATTTTTATACTACATCATTAGAATGTGCACTCTTAGAATGGAAATGCTTTGATTGGCTTCATTCACAGAAGCCACTCAGCCTCTTATGCTCCTTGAAAATCTGGTCCCAAGAATAATTAAATCCTATGGAACAGTATAGCATAAGAGGTTATGGAGGAAAAGAACTTTGTAAATAATTTCCCCCCTCCTTATATGAGTTGAGGGATGCCAGTCTAGGTGTAATGCTAAATGAACCCTGATCATAAGCTCTCTGGTTTGCTTAGCTATTCCTCTGAGCAAGAAGAACCAAGTGGGTATGTAGCAGCATGCTTGGTTAATTGTGATAATTCTTCAATAGCAGTTGAAGCAACTCAGAGTTGAACTATGGAGTCCCTGGGGTTCTCTGAGCTTGGTTGTTTTCTTGCAAACGTTTTATTACCCGGCTAGGTAACATCTTCAGTGCTAGAATGGGATGAGGTTTGTGGCATATATTGTGGCATGCCCTGCCAGTGTTGATGGGGGTGGGGTTTTTGTTTTGTTCTATTTTTTCCCTCTGGTAGTTCCTTGATTAAGGTATTGTTTACTGCTTGTATGTCTGGTGGTAATCTTGGTGTAAATCTCTGCTTATCTGGGTGAGGACTGCTGGTGAGATGTTCTGGTCTTTTGTTTTCCTTTCTATTGTCTCTTTTGAATAGTGTGTAGATGTTGTTTATCTCTATGTGCCTGTTGATGGCTGCCTTGTCTGAATACCAAGCTTCCAAGAATTCCCTTGCATTTTTGGATTTAGCTTGGTCTAAGATGCTGAGAGTTTCCCAGTTGAAACTATGGTAAGTCTGTCCATGTGTTGTGAGATTAAGGAGTTTTCATCTTGTCTTCTGACTGCTGGTTGGTGTTCATGGATGCACTCTGCTAGTCTTCTGCCTGTATGTCCTACATAGTGGTTGTTACAGTCCTTACACTGTATGTGGTAGATGACTCCTGTTTTTTCTTCTTGGGCTACTAGGTCTTTTGGTTTTCTTAAGATGTTTTGGAGGGCTTTAGTTGGTTTATGTGCTACGGGGATGCCATGTGGTTGTAATAGTCTGTTGGTAGTTTCTGAGATATTTCTGATGTATGGCAGTGTTATCCTTCAGAATTCTGCCTTAGTATTATATCTAAACTGATCCAGTATATTTTCTTTGCCATTCAAAAAATACTTGTCTTCATGAGTCAAACTACAGTAAATGCAAATAATCACTCAGCTTGGTTGTTTTCTTGCAAACGTTTCGTTATCTGGCTAGGTAATATCTTCCATTCTAGCACAGTTCAACCCTGAGCTACACATATTCTCTTCTATTAATAATCACTCAGAACTTTTTTTTAGAAATTGTTGAAATAAACATATACCATATATTCTTGAATTGTGTACTTTGGGGTTTTTTCAAAGCAAATCTTTACAACAGATGTAATACACTGTATATATGGAGACAGAGTGAATGAGTGGGTGCCACTGAAGAACAGAGGATACATAGATATAGATGATACAGATTTAAATGAAATAGTTCTAGACAGAGATATAGACATACATATAAATATAAATATAGTTGCTGGTAAATATAGTGTCAGCTGTGATTAGTCCAACTTCTTAAACTATACTTCCATGATGCAACTTGTAGCTCAATTAATTTCTAATGAGATAAACAGCATAATTAAACTCCAAGATCAAATAAAAAGGATGAGTTCATTTTATATGGTAGATTAAGTACAGTACTGAAAAACAGCAAACTGGAAATGTTGCTGGAAATTTTGTCTCATGTAGAACTTCCTGCTGTGAGTTTTATCAGGTGTCTTTATTGCATGTGTAATTTTGTGATTGAATATTTAGTGGGTACTTTACAACCCGTTCACCAACCTTTGTTTAGAAATGAAGTGCAGAACCATTAACACCAATGAACCAAAAATATTTTTTGTCATCATTTCTGTCATTGTCTACTGAAGTGATTTTCATTAGATGTTATTCATGCCAGGTTGTCTGATGATCTAAAAATGCCATATTTGAGCAAGTTGCTGCAGTTTAAAATCATCTGACGGTTTAGGTTTGGGATATTTTTCTTTGCAGTCATAATCTTCAAAGCTTCTTTCAAGAGGGAAACTGAAATACAACAGAAACAATAATTTCATTATTATAACACTGATATCCCTCTGATTACAGATTATAGTACATCTGGCAAGTATTATTGCTGTAACCATGGAACAAATTACAAGACATTTTACAGATAAAAAAGAAGGTATGCTGATGCATATGGCAAGTTTAGGTTATTTGTATTTGAACAATATTATATGATTATATTTGATTTGAGATAAAATGCCAATTTACTTGTACTGGAAGTGGGCAAGCAGGTAGTGTTTCTACAAAACAAGTGCTCCTGGAATAAAGGAAGCTGCTCCTCCAGGCATTTATGTTTGAACTTTTTCTTTTATAAAGGTAATAATGGGTCAGCAGAGGTAGAATGAAAAGTAAGTGGTGATGCAATGGTGTGTTCCAATCTGGAATATAATATAGTAGAATTGAATGAATAGAGTGATGACTGTGATACAATCTTCAGTTAGAGGAGCTGTTCTCAACCTGTAGACTCCAGATCTCTTTGGATTGTAGTTCCCAGAATTCACAGTCATCATGACTAAGGAATTTGAGAATTTGTGGTTCCCATATTACTGGACAGATTGAGGAAGCTGAACTAAAATAATAGTTTTAGTAAATGAAAGGTTTAGTAATGCATTTGTTTTTAGACATTGCTATCTCTGAAATTAA
Organism: Python bivittatus; assembly: GCF_059951505.1. Lineage (NCBI taxonomy): Eukaryota > Metazoa > Chordata > Lepidosauria > Squamata > Pythonidae > Python > Python bivittatus. Next base: position 43,791,179 of record NW_028277074.1, on the reverse strand, counting down.
TGTCACACATTTTAGCAACAAGAGTTTTCAACAGGCAAAGAAAATATATATGAAAATGGAATTAATTATTCTCCAGCTTATTATTATCCGTAATTTGTACAGATATATTTAACAATATCATTCACCCATGTCACTGAAACAAGTCTATACGCAGCTACACTACTTTAGATTTGATATAATCCTTTCTTGATCTGTCTTGTCTTCAACGCCTCCATCTCTTGGCTCTTTACAGATTAAATAAATGTCACTCATTTTTTAAATTTATTTTACTTTGGTGCCAACCAGCTCCAGTATTAACATACATACTCATCACTCTGTTTCCTCCCCACTTGTAAAGGCAAGTGGGGAGAGATGTGCTTTCACAATTGCAAGATTCTCTTAATGTAATCTTACAATAAAGATAAAGCTAGTACTTCTGGATGTGCTTCTTGTCTGGACTATCTTGCAAGGCTGACATCAATCTTGCAAGTCTGAACGTATGTACATCTCAGAGTGATGCCACACTACAGGTAGTCCTTGAGTTATGACCATTCGTTCAGCCGCTGTTCAAAGTTACTGTGGTGCTGAAAAAGGAGACTTAATAGTCATTGCGGCCCTCCCAGCATCTCCATGGTCACATGATCATGATCTCCATGGCCTCCCCGTGCTCGTGCACACACATGCACATACCCTGCACCCTCTTTCCTCAGCCTCTCTGCAATTGCATGCACCTTGTGCCCTCTCTCAGCCTTTCTGAGCTCATGCCACTCCAAGCACCCCCTTCCCTGACTCGTACGCGGCCTGCACCAGGCCTCCCAGGACCTCTCCTACCCCCTGTACAACCCCCAAGCTTGTTACCTGGGACTCCCTCTGTTTCCCGCTTAGTGACCCACATGTTTTGTGCTATGACAACCGGACTGCCTGGATTGCCATCGCTAAGCAATGCAGTCACATAACATCATGCTTTATGACCGCATCGCTTAGTGACAGCAATCCCGGTCCCAATTACAGTCGTAACTCAAGGACTATCCATATGGCATGGTATAAAAGTATTCTCCTATATCAGGTTCAGCCCAAAAACTACGACGAGGTCATCAAATACAGTTCAGATACTTTATTAGCTTATACCTAATAGACAGAATCTCGCCAGACTAAACTTATCTACAGTTACTATAGAATATACTCCCCGAGGCTCTAGGGAGGAGCCAGCCTCATCCTCTTCATTTTCCCACAGTCTTGCTGTGGGCTGAGGAAGTGTTTCTCCTGGAATGTCTCTCCCCCTCCTAACAACCTTGAAGCTCCATTCCAGAATCTTCCCCGCTCATGCTATCCATCACATCCTGTGACCTTAAGCCACTTTGAAATTAAACCTTTGTTCAGTTACTTTATAGAACCCAACTGGAAGCATATATTAATCTTTCTCTTCTAGAAGTAGTCCAATCCAGATTTTTAAGGTTTCTTTTCCTAGTTTCCAAGTATACACTAAATGTTATTTTAAGATGTAAGGCTGGATGATCTGGGCTGCCATCTTTAATTTTTTGTTTGCCCCTTTCTGGACATGGTCCTTTAATATTAATTCATTTGTCCCCATCTCTATGATGCCAACATCTTGATGTTAAACTCATACCACTTGTCACTGGGGTCCTTCTGTTTTAGAGCTTGATCTTGTTAAAGTGAGGATTAAAACAAGAATTAATTATGTGGAACACCACACAGATGTAATTTTGGTTCCAAGCTAATACAATCTGGATAGAATAAATTGGCTGTTTAAGCCAACTAAAAATCTTTAGAACGTAACAACACCTCCACACAGAACAGCACATTCATTATCAAGATGCAGTGCCTTACCTTCTGCGGGGCGATATGGAAAATGCAGGAAAAGTCCCTACAGTGAAAGAATCTGTCTTTATGATTCTGGAGCAGTAGAATCAATTAATTTTCTATTAATGTGCACTTTCCTGAGATATTTCTCTATCGTCTCCATTGTTTTCATCTTACATTAGTGACTCTGAAGCAACACTAATTTTTTACTTCCCGGCCCAGTGTTGAGATATGTCTAAAAGTGCTTAAATTCTGTGTGATAGTTTGCAAAGTTAGAGAGAAGAAGTTATTTATTAGAGTTATATCCTGCTTTTCATCCAGAAGCTCAAGGTGGCATACAAACCACTCCTCCTCCTATTTTTCCACACCATAATTCTGAGGCTAAGATTTAAGTCTCAAATGTTTTAATTTTAATACGTTTTTCTTTTAGTTCAGTGACATTATGAATTTGCATTTAGATATGCTTGTGGGTTGTTGGTTTTCTTACACCCCCTGCCATTTTGGTTTTCTGTCTTTTGATCCAAATTTGCAGTGACTCATTCCTGGCCTTCCAACTCAGATATAAAAGAGAGAACACAAGCTGATTTGGGAGAAGGCATATCGGGATTCAGCAGTGTGTGGGGCTGGGGGCAGGCTCAAAAAAATAAAGATGGCAGTCGCGGCAGGGTGATCAAAACCCTGCACATTTTGCATACATCAGTGTTGCAGGCATGTACAAAGGGAGGGGCTTTGATCACCCTGCCATGACTGCCACCTTGACTTTTTTTTGAGGATCCCGTGCAGACACTCTGTTGGGATTTATAATCACAGCACAAGAAATAGTGTTAAAGTAAGAGACCATAGAATTGACTTTACTATATGACATGGGGTGCCTCTGGGTTTTATAGTTCAGGAATCTCCCTTTCATTATCATAACATTTGATTCAGAACACAGAATTTAATATGCTGAAAACCTTCTCTATTCACAGGGGGGGGGGGGAGCATGTCCCTATTCTTTTTTTACTGTAGAGGGAAGAATGTGAGCTTGCCAGAGTACTGAAGAGTCAGATGAAGACGTTGATTGGATTGAGCTTTCCTTAGACTTTGGTCTGTGAGGTTTGCGTACTATAGTTGCCTCTGCCATGGGTGTGACTTTCAGTTTTTACAGCCAAATAGCCACTTCATCCCTATTCCCCAACTTCCTTTAAATCCTCTGCTCTTCAAATGCAAAATCCTTACTAGAAGAAACTGAATGCTAAATGGTTGAAAATTTAAAATGTTAATTTTAGAAGCAGAACAAATTATGCAAAATAAACAGATCCAGAAACACACTCACATGCATAAGTAATTAAGCTGTATAGTTTAATTTGAGGCAAAGCCCAGAATATTGCCAAACAGGAAAAGAATATATCTGCAATACAAGCTATAATACTAAAATCTAGTCTTATTTCTGACAGTAATTGTTGTGCTGAGGTCCCATGTTGGTACTCAGCTATAGAAAAACAATTCTCCCAGATATAAACCCAGAAGCAGCTTCTTTGACAATTGTAGGGCATGCAGCGACCCTTATTTCCTCAGAAATGGAGAACTAGCAAAGTAATCTCCATGGAACAAGTGTCTCTGTGACCAAATCCCTTAATTACATCCAGTGGAATAGCACCTGTGGCAATTAACTCCTCTAATTCCAGTGCAGCAATTTTAATTGGCTGAAGCAAAAACTTTGCAAACTTAAAAAACACACACACACACAATTATATATAATTTGCAAAAAGAGGTTCTAGCATCTATTGTCTTCTGTACTAGTTTTCAAGCTACCGTTAACAAAAGTTGAGTTGTACTCCCAATTTTTTTTTTTAATCTATTCAATTGTGTCTGATTCTTGGAGACTGCCTGGACATGTCCCTGCAGTTTTCTTGGCAAGGTTTTTCAGAAGTGGTTTGCCATTGCCTCCTTCCTAGGGCTGAGATAAAGTGACTGGTCCAAGGTCACCCAGGTGATTTTCTGCCTAGGCAGGAGTAAAACTCAAGGTCTCCTGGTTTCTAGCCTGATGCCTTAACCACTACACCAAACTGGCTCTCACTCCCAATTTACATCTTAGTTAATTGGGTTTATCTATCCTTTGTTCTAGATAAAGCTGATCTAATATCATTTTTTTCCAATTTCCTTAGTGTATAGTCATGATTTCCAAATACAGGTAGTCCTCATTTAGTGACTGCCTCATTAAGCTACCATTCGCAGTTACAATGGTGATGAAAAAGTAACTTTACGACCAATCCTCCCATTTATGACCTTCACAGGTCTGTAACGCAAAGGAAAGCTGAAGTAAGATCATAAACACAGTTGCGGTTTCACTTAGCAACTCCTTTGTTTAACAACCAAGTTGCCGGTCCCAATTGTGGTCACTAAATGAGGACTACCTGCACTATTTATTACTTTGAAAAGAAAGTGAATCTTTTATCCTGACTAAAACTTAGTGCACTATACAAAAGTTAAATAAATGTAACATGTTGGTACCTTTCGGAAGATCCCATCCAAATGAACATGCTTCTGAGCCAAGTAATGAAATATGCAATTCTGTGGCTCAGAAGCTAGATCTCCCCACTCCTAGCTTAACATCTAACCCCAAGACCCTACTGGCCATCAAGGGAGCTTTTGAGACCTAGAACAAAACAGTGACAGCAAATGCAGAATTTTTAAGCTTGAACAGGGTTGTTAAGCTGCTGTATGTCTTTATTTATTTATGCATAAGATTTCTATCTGCTTTTAGTCGGTTTACTCTGATATACAAGATACTGTACAAAGCCAGTATGCTGACAGCAGTCCCAAGATCCCCAAGCATGCTGTTTCCAATTTCTTAGTTCTTGACTGTAATAATGAATGGCCAGGTCAAGGGGAGAGTTCTATGTATATTTATTTAACTAAACTAGGTATAGGTCATGTATAGAATTCTCCTCATGTTCAAGAAATTTATATTTTGCTAATCAGAGAAAGGTCTAGGATTGTGAGATAGAGCCAGAGGGCCTAGTTCCATGCCTCACACAAGTTTGAATGGTCAGTTAATATTTAAGTCTGTTATTGAGACTCTTAAACTGTCTGCTGCCACCAGGGACCAACTGGGTTTTGAAACTCAGATCCAGTAGCCTTGGGAAAATGAAGGATGGGGAAGAAAAACAAAAGGCAAGTCTTAAATTCATATTATTGTAAATCCACTGAGAGTAATAGTAAGCAATATAATGTTTAATAATAAATAAATAACATTAGCTGAGGACGGGGAAGGGAGGGAATTAGGTTTGGGGTTTAAAAGCATCAACTTCCACCTACTAGAAGTCAAGGTTTCACAGTCTGAAGCATCAGAAAAAGCCATAAGACTCATAATAGGGCTCCCCCTAAAGTTGCATCTCAATTGTTAGAGTCCAGTCCTTGGCATATCATTCAAAGACCAACTAGAGGCTTCTACCCAAAAAGGTATCAAGCTCTGCTATGCATGGATATTTCTGAAGAAGGTAAAAGTAGAAAGGTCAACTCTTCTTTTTTTTCATTATTCAAAATAGTGTGTAGCAATGGAGGCGAATATGTGTAGCCCCAAGGACTCCACAAAATAGTGTGTTATTTCTGTTAGATATCTGCAAAATGTTCAGTTTTTCAGCAATAGTCGTGTGGTGTTGTTTGGCAGATGAGAGGAAAGCACTGGGGGGAGTGGTACAAATAGGAAATTTTGGAGCCTGGATCTAATGATTTTATTGGGCTCCTTTGAAGTGACCATTACTTGGCAGTAACCCCAGTTTTACTGTAGAAAGGAAGAATAAGTAATTAAAAGAAAAAAAAAATCTTAAAAATAAGAAAAAGTTGTTGGAGCAAATGGTATAAGTCAATCTGTGTCCCACTGTGTGTCAGCCCAAATATTTGGGCAGGGCTTGTTATCATTGCTCCAAGGTGCTACTACTCTCTGGATGAACATTTGGGACTTCCCTGAACAGTAATTTGAATTTTTTTTTTCTGGATGGGGGATCTTGGACTTTAGCTATGGCTAAGCTAGTGTTGTGGGTATAGGAGAAAACATATTGTCTGCCCTTGAGTTAGTCCTGAAGTCAATCTTATCTCCCTATCTTCTATAAAACTTCTGTTAGAGGCTGGCTGGAGGACTAGTATGTTTTTGTAAGACAAGGCTATGCTATAAAACCTATTACATTTAAAACATATATCCTGAATTTGTCCCTAAAGTGTGTAACTTTTCTTTTGTCTCTTAGTATGCCTCTGAGTCTACACCATATCGTAAAAGGTATTTATTACTTTATTGCCAATTCATCTATAGAAAAATAGATAGGAACAATATTTTGATCGGGCAAAATCAGATAAAATATTCAGTGGTGGCTGAGAGGATGAAAAATAGGGGATAAAAAAGGTTAATTTTGTTCATTTCTCACCCTGGAAAGACTTAAATCATATATTTGATACCACCATGCTTTCATTTCCCTATCCAGGTTTTTGTAAGAATATACTTACCTCTAATTGCAGAGAAAAAGTGGTAGCGGAAACCCACGGAGGCAGGGTGCCCTGTATTTATTAGGGCACCGTGTATCTAGACAGGCTGTCACCTATCCGTCTCGATTTTCCTTTCCACATTCAATGGTTTGGACCATGCATCAGTGGTTCATATCAGCATACCACGGCACAGGCTGTTTGCCAAGCTTCATCTTCCCAGAAAAGAAAAGTGTCACTTAGTTATCCTGCTCCTTTCAGTCAAATCTTGATGTGGGCTGATTGTTCCTGGCCTCTGGAAGATCTTTATATTTCTGGAAGGTATGAGAGAAAGAAGAGGACCAGAATTATTATTAGACAGAAGACACAAGAGACTAATAAATTAAGGATGTGCAGTCTAAAAGCACCCTCAAGAATATGACAAGTTAAAGCTAATACAGAAGCCATATGTGCATTCATTTTATTTATTACTGATGGATTCCATTGTGATATGGCTCGACAGTTACGGATACTATCTGCTTAAAAATGTGCACCAGGAGATGTGCTTGATAAATTATGTTGCATTTATGCTTGTTAACAGCACTGAATAGTAACACAGTGGTTCACACTATGGTAAATGGAAACACTGCATATCAATGTAAGTGTTAATTCTTTTATTATGATATATTGAAGATAATGGGTCAGACATTCTTTCATGACTGAAGCACTGCTTATGTTTATTCTTATACTACAGTGCCTGTAATAGCCTATATTATTGAACTCCAGATCTTTTTTGTAAATTTATGTCTATAAAATCAACATCTAAGCAATTTAAATAAGAAGAGAGGTTCATACTTTTTCTTTTTTCCCCGGGATTGCATTTATAATAACCTGTTTATTACAGTCTGTATTGGCACCGGACTTGGACAATGTGGAGGTGTCCCATTTTGGAGTCGGATAGCTCATTAAGCTTGTAACTTTATTTTGTAAGGTTTTTAATACGCATGTTGCACTTTTTTGAACAAACAGGATTTTGTTTTAATGTAAATCGTAATGTAAAATAATGTAGCTGTTATTTTTAGAATAATTCTTTTCCTTACCTGAGTTCAATTCAGTCTGCTCAGTGAAAAGCATAAATTCAAATTTTAGCATCAAAAGAGATTAAGGATCATTTCAAGATCTGGTTGAGAGGTCAGGTGGCCAAGGGCAGCAGGCACACTCAAGCACAAATATAAAGTCACTGGAACTCACTCACCTCATCATTTCCAACCAGGTGCATCAGATGGTCGAGCCTCCGGCAGCACAAATATTTGAAAGGGTTTTTCCTGCTGATGAAAATAACCTCCTTGACTCCTAAAGTGTTTTTTAAAAAGTCAACAGCATCATTTTAATTTATGCAGTTGAGGGATGTGCTGGGGCTGGATTCCTTTAAAAAGCTGCTAGTTTCTCCTGACCTTCACTTGCCTTCCTTGGGTCATCTTGAAAAAGTGAAGCAGGGCTGGAGTTAGCTACTACTGCAACATGGATAGCAGACAAGAAATCCCAGAGCTGTAGGCTAGACTTAAGTTAAAAAAAAAAAAAAAAGGCCCGGAAGGAGACACGTCCATATTGTTGCCCAAAAACCTATATGGACATGCTCATGAAGTTAGAATGATAGGGTTAGAAGGAACCTCAGAGGTCTTCTAGTCCAACCCACCGCCCAGGCCAGGAATTCTCAGATCATCCCAGACAAATGGCTGTCCAATCTTTGTTTGAAAGCCTTTGGTGATGGAGCACCCAGGAGGCAGGCTGTTCCACTGCTTAATAGCCCTCATTGTCAGGAAATTCCTCCTTATACTGAGTTTGGTTCTCTCTGTAAAGCTTCCACCTATTGCTTCATGTCCTACCCTCTTCCCTGTGACAGACCTTAAAGTATTGGAAGACTGCCACCATGTCTCCCTGTCTCTTCTTTAAACTAAACATGCCTACTTCTTCACAGGATTTGCTCCAAGTCCTCACCATTTTTGTTGCTCTTCTCTGCACCACTGTTGTGTTGCGGTGACCAAAAGCAGACACAGGGTTCCAGATGCTGCAGTCTGATCAGTGCCTGTAGAGTGTGATCTTGACAAGTAACCAGGAGTCCTCTCTTCCTTCCTCCAATACTGCTCCAGGAGCCCACAGAATCCAAATCAGACTTGGGATTGTGAATCAGTACATCTGATCACTATCTGGACTATTTTAATTTGCATAGCTAGTATTCCCTCTTTCAGTCCTTCCCTGTCAAAACCATGCTTTACATTGTTATTTGCTTCTCTGCAACCTGCCTGTAGCACTGGGGAAAGGTGGGTAGGGTAGGATCTTGGCCTCCTTAGCTTTTAAAAATGTCTTGCCCTGCCCTCTCCCAATGTAAAGGTCAAATGTTCCATTTTTCTCAGAAGGGGCTTCTGAGAAAATATTTGAGCAGGCTGAGGGTCGAGAAGGATGCCTGAGAAAGCAAAGGTCACCTTAGTCAATCCTGCTCCCTTTCCTTTCCTTTCCTTTCCTTTCCTTTCCTTTCCTTTCCTTCCTCCTAAACACAACCCTTTCTCCCGAATGTCTGTGAAGACGGTTTTGCCACCATCGGTGGCTTAGAGACATGCGTGTTTTCAGTGGCATTTAAACAAAAAACCAGCTAAACCACGAGGGCTGAAACGCGCGGAAAGGAAACAAAGCGGGCAGCGGCTGACACTCTTGGCGCCTCGGTTTGGTTCGCCTTGTTTATTTTTCGAGCCACCCCCGAGGAGCGGCCGGGGGCTTCTCCTGCAGCAGTCTCGGCGAGGGAGCCAGCCTGAGCGAGTCACACGCTGCATACACGCATCCCCGCGCTGGGCCGGGCGGGCAGGGGGTGGAGGAGGGGAGAGGAAGCGAGAGAGGCGGCCGGCGGCCGGGGGGAGAAGCGCGCCCAAGAAGAGCCGCCGGCCGCGGGCGGGGAGAGGGAGGGGGAGGGGGAGGGGGCATCTCCGGCCGCTGCGTCTTTCTCTAGCCGGGGAAGAGGCGGGCGGCGAGGGAGGGGCCGCGCGAGGCTCCGTCTCCCCGCCGTTCGCCCACCCGCGGCGCTGCGAAGATGCACCGTGGCCGCCGCGCGGTTGCGGCTGAGCGGCGCTGACATATTCCTCCTCCCTCGGCTTCACCATGGACAGCTTCGATTTGGCGCTCCTGCAGGAATGGGACCTGGATTCCCTTTGGTAAGGCTGGCTGTCCGCGTTGAGAGCGCTCCGTTTCCTCCGGATTTCCACTTCTGGTGCCGGAGTTCTGAAAAGAGCCGCGGGATTGGACTCTCCCAGTCCTGGGACGCGCCCCGTTCGGAATGCTTTCGGCTGTTGTTATTCTAGTATTCTTGCGGGTAATAAAGGCGCAGTAATAATATTAAGAAGGTTGAAATGATGGAGCGTTATTCCATGCTATATTTTCGTTTGCGGTGATATTCTTCATGCTGTCCTTCAAAACTACCTTTCTGGGGGCTGCGTTCGGCTACTGCACCCCTCGGTTTTTTTCCTCTGCACCCACTCTTTTTATTTGCATTTTTCCTCTTCAGTTCTGCCCTCCTCCCGCCACCCTCTGAACTATTCACCTCTTTCTCCGTCTTCTTTCGGGGCAAGTTCCCCAGGTCTCCTCTCCCCGCCCCCGCGTTTGTGTCCTCCCGTTCTCCCTTCTTTCCTTGGGAGCACCTTGGCTTTGCCCTGCCGGGCGCCCATCCGCCTGCCCGCCCGCCCGCCTGTTCCGCCTTCTGCTTCCCGAGTCATTGTCCCCCTTTTTGCGGCTTAGTTCTGCTCCCCAGTCTGACCCCCGTCTTCACCTGGATCGCTCCTGGGTCTATAAATATAGAAATTGCTGCATTTCCAAGAAACATCTGGCAGCAGTCAGACACCGTTTCTAGAAATATCATTAACGACTCCAGGTGGAAATTTCTTCCCTCTCGTCGTCATTCCCAGGGCCAGCCGTTCACAGTCGAGAATGCCTCCAGTACAGTAATTGCAACTGATGGCATTTAGCATATGGGCATTTCCCCTTAGCTCATTCCCTTTCGCTCTATAATTACTGTAATGCATTGCTGTGAGTTAGCCTTGATCTGCGTGTGTGGGTGTTGTTTGTGCATCTCAGGTACTTTTTGCCACTGCTGGGTGCCACTTCAGTCTGTGCCAGCTTTCCTGTTGATTATAGCCTTTACAGCTTAACCTTTTGTGTGTGCCTCTAGGAGGAAGTAAGTACATCGTATGGTTAAATGGCTATTTATGTTCTGAGTTTAAAGAAGCACAACATACAATAGTTTAACATTCCTATTACCCGTGTCTTAAGTCACCACTGATTGCTGTATAACAGGTCTATTCTCTTTTTGCAAGGAAGCAGTTCAGAAGCTATAGTTATTTTGATATACAGACATTAGTGTAATTGGGGTAATGATGAAGTTGGTTTGCTGAAAAAGTATTTGTAGTTTTGTCTCTCAATGGCATGTTTAGGAGTTGTGGGCATATCCTTATTGACAATTTATATGTGTAAATCTATCTGTCTGTCTACCTGTCTATCTTTAGATAGCTTTTTGTCTGAACATTATGCATTCTGTCAAAATTTGCAGGACAGATAAGGCTGGCAGTTGAGTTTTCTCTGGGAAAAAAGATCTTGTGATTGTGCTATACAAGCTCTGCTAATATTGAACACTGCAAATCGAGAAATGGCTTACTGAAAAGTTTAAATCTTAAATGTAAATGGGCTACTCGTTACATTAAAAATGGAGCTGCGCATTACAGTCACAGTGAGTTAGAGGTATTGGATTCTAGAAGTATAGCCACTGATAGTGGATATATTCTGTCGATAATCAATAATTTACTACCAGGCTATAAAAGTCATTATAACTTTACTAGTAGACATACTGTGATTGAGATGATGTTATAAAGGTCAATACTTGTTTTGGAACTAAGCCATTATGCTTCTTTCTTTTTAAAGTTCTTAGGCCATTGCAATCTTGAATTTTCCACAAAAGTGAAATGGTTTGATTATCTGGACTGGAGAATATAAAATTTAAACTTAATTTCCTTTACCATGGAAACTATTTATTTCTGTGGCATAGTTAATATTTAAAGAAATATTGCAAAAATGTTGGTAGGTGCATTTGGTACATTATATTTCCAGCAATTTTTTCAAAGGCTTGAATATTATGATGAATTTAAGTGTTGCCTATTTGCACTAATGTAAAAAAGTGTCAGTAGCCTTAAATAAATGGCATGTGTTTGCCTGGAGAGCAACCTTAAAGAGAACCGTACAAGAAAATATCTATTATTTCATTTAAAGATAAGATTCATGTGGCTTCAGATATCTTCACGGATTCATCATGCTCAAAATTAAGCGATGTGTTATATCCTGGGAATGGCATAATTACTTTAGTTTGAGATGGGATTTGCATGGCAAGTACTAACATTCTGGTATTTCACTGACTGGCCTTGACTTTTTATTGCCAAGATTAAATAGGCAGCATTTCATCACAAAACAGCTATTTTGGTCAGTCACTGTAAGATTAATTCAGAGAATGGAGATGTTTTACAAACATATCAGAATACTTTAAAGCATGAATATTGATAACATCACAGCTTCACCACAGGGTGACCTTATGAAGCACAAAACGGCAGGCTTCTTGTGGCTGGAGGCCTGCATGCCAAGTTGTCCGTCCTCTTTTTCTCTCTGTCCTTTTTCTTTTTTTTAAATGAGCAATTGGGTTATTGAAATTTACAGAATTTCTGGCTGCCAGGGTGTATTCACTCCCCCAAATAAACTTCCCCGTGCAATTTTAAATTTAATAACCTTGATTTCTTCTTTCTAAAAAAGAACGGTTGTTATTGGAAGTAAGAAAAAAATGCACACTTAGATTAATATTATTGTGTGGGAAGGAGCCACATTCTTGTGCAGCAACAGTAAGTCATTGTATTTTGGACTGTATTTACAGTGATCAGGTTGCTCACTTAGTAGCGTGAGCCACAGTACTTGATGAGTGCTTTACTTAAAAGTGCAAGATTTAATAGCCATTTATACAATGTTTATGATTTAATAAAAAATGCTTAACCTAATGACGTTCTAAACATGTGATGAGGAAATGAATAGCAACATGAGAAAATTCATTGTTGTCACATACCAAACAGATATAACTTGTACCTTATTATAGTAAAGATTGTATCAGTATTATTGATGTATAATATAGACATGTACACTTTTTTGTAAGGATGTTGTTACTACAGATAATTCCTGTAGGTGATGTCCTATTTCTCCAACAGTTTTCCAGCTACAGGATATTGCAAGTAAATACATTTGTGCTGAAATTGCTGTATTTTTTGGAATTCACATAATGCATAAAAAGAATTACATGTATAGCTTATTATTCAGGTTGCTTATACTTTGAGACAATGTAAGTAATAGTTCATCAATGACCAATAGTATAATTAATCCCAAGAAACACTTAGAGCAATATAATGCACTTTCTGTATTTTTTGTATCCATTAAAAAAGTGTATAATGTGCAGTTAGTTTGCAATCAATTCACTACATCTTTCATTGACATAGCAATAATATGTTGGTGGGAAAGTAGCTTTTTATTTGGCTGCACTCTAAATGCACTTTACTATAGATACAAGTGTGTTTATGCAAGACAAAGCAAGCTGAGAATCTTGCAAAATTACTGTAAATCAGACTGTAGTTTCAGGCATTTAATGAAAGTATTTCTGTTTGAAGACTATCTTAGGGCCCCTTTAAAAAGGCAAGGTAATTCACAAATGCAGATCTAGTTCTTCCATAATATATTTAATATGTGTGTGTGTGTGTATTTGCCATTTTGATATTTACTTTTTATTTATCCTTTTATGGCTGCTTATAAAACTTTGGAATTAAGAACGCTACCATTAACATCTGCAAATGCTTTAAGCTTTATTCATAGCCAATTAAAGTAAAATAAGGCAAGATAAGGCTTTCTGTGTAGATGAAGAGCATAAATGAGACTTGAATCTTTTGTCTTGCTGGCTGAGAATTACTGTATGGGAGTTGGTTCAGATAAGGCTAAGGAATTCAACTCTGAAATCTGGAGAGCTACTGCTGATCAGTATATGCAATACTGAGCTGGACAGTTCAGTCATCTGACTAGATGTAAGGTAGCTTCTCAGATTCCCATAATATTTGCAGAATCAAGAAGGAAAAGTGCATGAAGGGGGAAAATGCTGGATGTTACCACTTCAGACTCTAAGCAGGTGATGGAATACTTTCCCATTATGTATCTTCCCAGAAGCTGTATGTAAGAAAGAGCACACCTGGGAATAAAAAAGAGGGATGCTAAAAATCATAGTCACATATTAAGGCTACCTGGTGAATTTCATTGCGGGTTTGTTTTATTTATGAAATGTATATACCACCCAACTCCCAATGATTGTGGGCAGTTCACAACGTAAAAAAAAGAAAAGAAAAAGAAAAAAAATGCAGTAATAGACAAGAATGAAAGAATATTTTTTATTAACACAGCTTATTTTTTAAAATTGGAGCAATTTCTGCAAATGCTTAGATTAAACGCTTAAAATAAACAAATAAATATGTCTCCTTTACATTCGGTATAGCTAAAGATAAATATTATTTATTCTAAGGTGGAAAATCATTGCATTGTAATTAGTTAATACATAACTTAAATGTGCACAGATTTTGAATAATTTTCATCAAATACTTAAATTGCATAACTATATTATAAGGTAGTGCAGGTTTAAACAATATAATAAAAACCAATTTGGTCACATGGGCTCATAGAGATATATAGTTAACCCTTTAAATATTAACTTATGTCAAGACACTACTGCTACATGTTATTCACTCATTGACATTATGTTGTTGGTAGTATTTACTGTATTAAATATTGGATGCTCATATTTATATAAAACTAATATTGGAATAGAAATGTCCTGAAAAATATAAGGAATGCTAGTCCCCAATCTTACTTTCAGAATTAATACAGTATAGTAATTTCTTGTTCCATTTTCAAATTCAAAATTTGAAGACTAGGAGCTGTAATAACAGAAGGGACAAGCATTTAAAGTGTGCAAGAAATAAGAGGTATATACAAAAATCGCTACAGGAAGTGATGCTGTAAAATAAGTGATATCTGATTGGTGTATAGTTTGTTGCATTTTATCATTAAATTAAGTCCTGCATTCCATTATTTTCTAGCACATTAGAATCTGTAGGAAATCATTTTTAAATTTAGAAATAACCCCAAAGCTGCTTCGCCCATTGTGATTAATCTTGCAAGTAAGTAAATATATTCCATGCCCCAATATACTTGACACTCAAGGAGGTTTCTGTGCATTCTTAAACATTTATGCAATTTTGGAACAGTCATAGAAAGCAGATAGCCACTGAAATCTGCTGTTTTCACTCCTATCTCTTAATTCAAATTACCATGTGTAGTGTTCCAGTGCATGTAGTCATATACAGGGCCACAGAGCAAAAAAAAAAAAAAAAGTACAGTGGAACCTCGGTTTACGAACTTAATTCATTCCGTGAGTCTGGTCGCACCCCGAAGCAAATTTCCCCATAAGGTTCAATGTAATTACCGTTAATCCGTTCTGGCGTGGAGGACAGGGAGACGGCTATTGCTTGGAGGGAGAGTCCCCCTCCCTACAACCACGTGTCAGGGGTGGAAAATGGCCGCGGACCACGTGTCAGGGGTGGAAAAATGGCCGCGGACCACGTCAGGGGCGGAAAAATGGCCACGGACCACGTGTCGGGGGGAAATGGCCGCAGACCACGTGTCGGGCGGAAAATGGCCGCGGACCACGTGTCAGGGATGGAAAAATGGCCGCGGACCACGTGTCGGGGGGAAATGGCTGCGGACCATGTGTCAGGGGCGGGAAATGGCTGCGGACCACGTGTCAGGGATGGAAAAATGACTGCGGACCATGTGTCGGGCGGAAAATGGCCGCGGACCACGTGTCAGGGGTGGAAAATGGCCACGGACCACGTGTCAGGGGCGGAAAATGGCCACGGACCGTGTCACGGGAGGGAAAATGGTCACGTATCCTGCTCGTACCCCGAGGCGGAGTTCGCAAACCAAGGTAAATTTTTGCGGCCGGAGCTGGTCATAACCCGAAAAGTTCGTTAACAGAGGCGTTCGTAACCCGAGGTTCCACTATACCGTAAATAATTCAGTAAAGAATCAAGGCCACTATAAGGATGCTTATTTTTAGGAAGAACATTATGAAGAGGGAGAGACCAGTCTGGCCTCTTCTTATACCAACAAGAGAAGGAGTTACAGTGAGGAACTTGCTTTTCCCCTCCTATCTTTCATATACAATACAACATTCCTACTGGCTGATACCCTTCAACTGGAAAGCTGAAGGGCAGCCGATTCTGGGTCTATGCACCAACCACAAATCACCATTTAGGGAGAATTGCAGGAACAGAAGTTCCTCCCAAACTGAACTACATATACGTGAGAGCATATTGCTCACCTCTTCTCTTTGGCTGTGAAGAACCAGATTCCCTTTACTCTCTGCTCTCTGTCCCTTGTATATCTTATCTTTTTTTAAGTTTTCAGGATAAGAAGAAGACTTAGTTCTCTTTTTAATTTTCTGAGTTGCTTTGCAAGATAATTAGTGAGTAACAGTAAGAAAATCAGGATTAAAATGTTATAAAAATAAATAGTATAGATTTTCTTAGCTTTTGAGTTCATGAAAAATAAGTTAGTCATAATTCACATGTCCCAGTGATTCTGGTGAGGCTACTGTATTCATAACAAAGTTTGGTACCAACCCAGTGTTTCTTCCTTTATTGCTGTTTCAGCTGGTCATTACATATAGTGTAGACCAGTGTTTCTCAAACTTGGCAAGTTTAGGATGTGTGGACTTCAACTTCCATGGCTGGCTGGGGAATTCTAGAAGTTGAACACATCTTAAAGTTGCCAAGTTTGAGAAACACTGGTCTAGAAGAACATATGGGATAGATGCAGGTTTTAAAATTGGTGTTTGTTTTGTCTTGAAGTATATAAAACATTGTGTAAACCTTTCATAATAAATGGGTACATTTTTATATAAATTAAAAGAGATAACAAACATGGAAAAATTAAAAGAAGCAGTACTTTCTAAAATATCCTGTATATACTTATATACTTGCAGTATGTATACAGACACACACACACACACACACACACACTAAAAAGGAATGCAGTGGCTTGCTTAAAATGCATTAAATCCAATTCTATAGTTCCTAGCCTCTTGTTCACAATGAATTGAGTTGAGGAATTTTATGTTTTAAAAACAGACCTTTAACAAGACTATGGAAGATAAGTACCAAATGACATAATATACCAGATTGATTTAATTATTGTTATAGGCATATATCTCCTTTTATTATGGCATCATGAAACAGTCAAATAAATGCATATTTCTTAGTTGATAATGAGGCAGCTACCGTTGCCTTAGGACCTCTAGATTTCTCTTCAGAAATAGGGTACGGTGCAATTAAGGACATTCATGATTTGGTTTTGCAAAGGTTTCCAATTTGTTGGACAGCTCTTAATTTAACATTGGCAGACAGAGACTACTGCTGTCAGAATGTAGTTTATTGACATTTTGTTAGCTATGCTCTGTGTTGACCTTTGACAAGAAGCCACAGCTGCCATATATCTTGCAGATCCTGAAAAGAAAGGGGAAAAGGTATGTTTCTTTTTCTTGTTCTAACAGGAGAAACAAAGCAAAATAAATAGTATGAGCAAAAATAAAATTTAGAACAGAGAAGAAACGGAGATTTCAGTCCTTGAATAAGGTAGGGCTTTTTGTAGAAATGCGTGTATATTTGACCTCAGTTGTAATTTTGATGCATCCCAACATTCTTAATTTTCCCAGCAGGTTAACCAGAACTTTAAAACAGTGATTATATTTGATAAATATATTAACATACAATGATTTTCCCTGGCACAAAGTAATGTTTACAATATGCTTAGTTTCCATTGAAACGTGAGTATGGAATAGGGCTGTGCAAAACCATTAAAATGTGTGTTTGAATATATAGAATCACATATGAAGCAGTTTTATATTGTTAAAACTGCTGCATATTTGGGGGTCTGGCTTGGCTGATTCAGAAGCTGCTTCCAGCTGCCTCCATGTGTATGCATGCACAGGTACTTCACCTTATTGAGAAAGTATTGAACAAAATATCCAAGTCAAAATAGTACTAGACTTGGATACATAAAGGATGGCTTTTGAGAAGAAAGTGGGAAATCACATTGAAATACTCTGTTTTGTACTATATATCCAAAAGTTAGGGAATTCAGAAAAGGGGATGCAGTTCACAATCTGGTACCTGGACATTTTTAAAAAATGTAAAACATCCTCAGACCCATGTTGGCTTTCTACATTAAGAGATAGATACGTTATTTAAATGTTTAATTTAAAAGCATTTTAAAGGAGATATTTGTTCCTAATGAACTGATAATACTTTCTAGCACTAGAATGTATGTAGACATCAGCATTATTTTCACAAGCTTGTAGTGGGGTGATGTGTCTTTTCCCTTGACAGCTTGCTGAGCCTGGAGGACATAAGGGAATGAATAAGGAAAAAGGGGGCATCAGAAAGAGAGAGAAATAGAATCTTGGCTTCAACACATAAAAATGTGGCCCATGATGGAATGAGTTTCCATTCAGGAAGGAAGGGAGGGAGGGAGGGAGGAGGAGAGGGGAGGGGAGAGGAGAAGAGAGGTGAGGTAAGGTCAGGGGAAAGGAACATATAAACAGCTTTTTATTAATGTATAAAAATGTCATTTTTTAAAATTACATTTGGTTAGTCAACTAATAGTTTGTTCTTTCATGTTATGTTTAAAATTCAAGATAAACATCACTAATTTAGTGAAGATTATATGCAGAGCATTTTTAACCACAGTAATTTTGCTTCCCAAATTAACACAATGAATTATTGTATCAAAAATAATCTTAAAACATGTTGCATAATAAAAAAGTGTGAAATGTGATCATTAATGCCATCAGCAAAAACCAGCCTTTTCATAGGTATCAAGTCTGATTAAAATTCAGTTGCATTCGCATTTTCAATTTTCAATTTTTGCTTGATTAATAGATTTATTTGAGCCTGATTTCTGTACTATATAGAACAGATCCTGAAACAAGGCATTCAGGGCCCTTTGACAGTGACAGAGGAAATGGAGTCTGGTGGATAAAAAAATAACTTGTTTATGAGGCTACAACAATGTTATTTCCTTTGGGAAATTACTTTTCTCCTACAACTTGGAAAAGGACAAATAGAAAATTAAGATAAATCTACATTGGGAAATTACCTTCTTTGCTACTTTGTACAAATAGGAGCAAGCTTAATGTTTATCCATTATATTATCCTCAACAAACCAGGACATGACAATATATATTAACATTTTTAATTTCTTTACCAAGATTTCTGATTTTGAAATGTGGAAATGTCTATAAGATAACACTTCCTCAATTATCTCTCTAAGTATATCTGTCTTCTTTGTTTGATTAAAAATATATATTTCTTCACATAAACCTAGCAGAACTCCAGGAGACATATCTGGTTTAATAGATGTAGCTTGAATGAATGTCAAATCATTTGATTACATACCAAAGAACACCTATATGCTCAGTCATAGAAAATATTTCCAAGGCTGGTTTAAAGTGTGCTTCAGCGCAATTCTATTATTTCTTCAGGTTTCACTTGCATCAAAACCAAACTCTTAGGCTAAATACAACTACGCAAGGCTTATGGTTAGGCTTATTACAACCCATTGCATATGGCATTGAACTCCTAATAAAAGAGCCCATAAAACATACAAAGTTGCACTAGGAATTATTATGATACCAAAATGCATAAAAGCAAGATACGGGAAATTTGAGATAATACATTAGTATGACAGAATTACTCACAGAAGTAATTGAATGTTTGAATTGCTGGAACAATTTGCCACAAAACTAAAAGAGATTCCTGCCCTGCTCTGCCTCAGGCATTTAGACAGATAGCTTATTGTTCTTGTTTCATCCTGAAGAAAGGATGGGATATAAAACAAATAAGACCTGAAGTAGATTAGGTCAGGAGATAGAAGCTTACACATACAACTGTACAGGAGAACTGCATTAAAGCATGGCAAGCTCTCCAGATTTCATAAAGCCTGAATGGGGTTCTATATTATGTATGGGATCTCTGCATTCTGCTTATTTTTCTTGTATTCTTCAACCAGGAAGGACATGCGGTCAAATCATAGCTTGTAAAACAGATCTTCCCATAATTTTCATTACTCCGTGGAGTACTCGTCTTTCTGTCCTAAAGAACATACAATCTTATGCAGTACATTTATGATTTCTGTATGTGTGGACAAAATAAGATTTAAAATTCTAGTAGTAACCATATTAACCTCAACCTTAATCTCCAAAGCTCTGTAAACCTTAACATTTAAATAGAAATGTTTACCCAATTCAAAATCAAAATTAAGTAAATCAACTCTTTTGTTCTCTGGTGCCTGCCATAATTCATTTGCATTATTGCAGATTGTCTCCCACCCATCCAGGGAATAATGGTCCCATGATCACGGATCAGTATGTATATGTCAACATGTTCTTGTTTCCCTTATAGATAAAATGCCTAAATCCAACATGGAAGTAATGTTCCTCTAGCTGTCTCATAGATAGAACAAATAGACCCAACATACCAGAAAATGCAAATGCTTTGGATGAATTTCTTTTCTCTCAGAATGATTAGTCTGTTGAGTTGTTGCCTTGTTCCGGTGTGTAGGGATTCCCAGTGAATTTGTTCATATGACAAATTGTTACCTCAGGGCAACATGAGAAAGGGAAGTACTTCTTTATTCATGTGTTCTCTTCCAAGTTTTTCACAGAAGTCACTCTTTCCAGCCACTTATTAAAAATCATAACAAGTGAGGCAAATTAGTGAGTTCAGTCACAATAGTGAGATTTTTCTCATATGGTCCTCTCAGTTATGCCAAATGATTGTTCATCCAACTACTGTTTATAGCTAGCAAGCCTGTGCTAACAATTTGTGCTTCTCTGGATATATTCCCCAAAGAAGTTACCACTTGACATTTTGGTGTGGTCACTTTTGTGTCCTCCCAGTATCTTCTGGGAATGTGTGTTCATTTCAAGAAGACACTTCTGCTGGGATAGCTAGTGAATGATTCGTAAAGACCTACTAGCTACTTAATCCACAAAATATCCCTATATAGTTGCTATATAGCTTATTCAACCCAGTGGTACTCACATATTAAGATAATATTATTTTAATATTATCATATTAAGATAATAGTTCTTCAGAAGTCAGTCTTAGCATGATTAAGCAGCTTGTTGCAGCACTGCTTGAGCAGGAGGAGAAGCTCAATAAACTGCAGAAATTGCTTTTGTAATTTAATTAGCTGATGTCTAAACTGAGATCTTGAGATTCTTCCTGTCTTAATAACTCAGAGTTCGTAAAATAGCATTGCAGTTATGATAAAGCCCTTATATTATCTACAGTGCAGCCACTTTGGGAATACTCTATATTAAGTTGTAAAAATAGCAAGAAATGGTAGCCCAAATGATTTACTGATCCAACTGAAGATTGTTGGACGTTTAGGCTTTTAATTTTAAAGTAAGAGGAGGGATATAGTAGAAGTATATAAAATTATGGATTGTATGGTGAGAATTGAGGGAAGTTGGTCAATAACGATCATTAGTATTATGTTATAAAGTTGCAATGTTCAACATTTGAGATACTTCATTTTACAGAGTCTAGAGTGCTATTGATCAGGTCTAAATTATGATGTGTAGTCTTAAAGATTAGCTATATTTGTAATATATCAAAGAGCTGAGTTATCATTTTGAGAAATTGCTGCTTTGTTAGCAGATTTGACAGCTGAATGGCTTAATAAACACTATATTTAAGCCATATTTATATTGTTTAATTTTATTATAATTGTAGTGATACTGGAAATTAGTAAATTTCAGTAGTAAATTTGTAATGGCACAAGTGCTATATTTTCCTTCATTTGTTGAATTTATTAAGTTCACACTGTGGTAAATAATACTGGATCTTCTGTTGTCATCCACTGTTAATGTGTCATAACACTTTGTTTATTCTTGAGATTGTTATGCTAAATCCTTCTTAATCTGAAGAAGCTATCCTTTACAGCAACAGGAGCTTTTAGCTTCTAGAGGTTAATATTAAGGTTTAAATTTTGTAGAATTCCTTCCATAATTAAAGCTCCAAAATCCCAGTTATGGGCCTTCTATCTGTGGATCCACCATTGGCCCAACGGCGCCCTGCTCTGAGGGTTCGGTTACCCTGACCTTTGAGAAATGGCCGTTCAGTGAGAGTCCCCTTGTGAAATGTCTGCTAGGCATCTACTTTTTATTACTCTTTCAGGTCATTGTTATACACGATGTTCCTCCCATATATTTTTTTTCTAGTTCTTAGTCATGGCTGTTACTTAAAAAAAAATATTAGATTTTAGTTTGTGTTAGCTGAATAGCTTCAGTTACAGAGTGAGTCCTATGTTGAATCAATTCATCAATACCTGGTATCACCCAGTGTAGGTGTTTTTTCAATATTATATTTGTTAATTTAAAAATTAG
The DNA here is from genome assembly GCF_059951505.1 of Python bivittatus. NCBI lineage: Eukaryota > Metazoa > Chordata > Lepidosauria > Squamata > Pythonidae > Python > Python bivittatus. Next base: position 43,769,329 of record NW_028277074.1, on the reverse strand, counting down.
CTTGCTTTCCATTAAAAATACATTCATATGCATATTTTATAGGCTTCAGCATCCTTTGCAATTTGTATTTTCCCACATATTTCCTGTTGATTTCAATGTGTTAAAAGCCATCTTTCAAAGAGTTCAGATAAGTGGTTATTCTCTAGAGTGATTTAATAGATTCAGAATGGGAAAAAGCACACGTGACATTCCACTTTACGGTATGGCACAGCTGGCATTCTCTGATCAGATTCAGTGGGAACAGAGACAGTGCAGTCACTGAACAGTTATAAAGCTTAGGTTAGTGCACTATGCGCACTTTCACTGAGTCCTGAAAACGATCCTCTTATTGACAGTCAAAATGTGCACAGTTGCACATTGCCTTCCTTTAGAATCTTAATAGAATTTGTACCAGCAGTAGATGTCCATGGTAATACATATGGAGTAGAGGAATGGCTTTAGTACCTCACATTTTATTAATTACATTTTCTTAAGTGCTTGTGACTAAATGCCCAACAGAATTCTTGACAGTTATTCATGTGGAATCTTGTACTATGTTTACAACTTTGTAGTTACAGACCAATGTGATCATCAGCCTATAACTTCTACACAAATCAAATGACATGTCAAATAAGACATATATAAACATTTTACCTATTTATGGTATATCAAACTTACTTTAATAATTATCTAAAACTTTCTGTTATAATTTGTAACTTTTGGGCTGACACTAGTTCAGCAATTTTGAAGTCTTGAAATATAATTTTTCAACAAAGGAAGTGCTTTTTATCACAGCTATGAACAAGCAACCTAAGGCATAACATTGCTGCTTGGTAAAAAAGAAGGCGGGCCTTCTCTGCTGTAGCCCCCACCCTTTGGAACATCTTGCCCCTGGAGGTGAGACAGGCCCCCTCACTCCCGGCCTTTCGGAGGGACTTGAAGACCTGGCTCTGCCATCTGGCCTGGGGTGGAGAGGGAGGTCATCAGATATGGAGTTGGCTAGCCCCCTAGGGGCCTGGTGTTGCTTCCATCGGCCTCCTGGATTTTTCCTCTTTTATTCTGTGTAAATGTGTTTTCTTATAAATTTTAACTATATATTTATTTATTGTTTTAATTTGTTGTAAGCTGCCCAGAGTCCCCCATTGGGGTGAGATGGGCGGGGATAAGCTTGATAAATAAATAAACAAACAAACAAATAAATAAATAAATAAATAAATATTGCCACAAAATGTTGAGGCGTCCACTTATAACAATTAAAACAATAATGATTTCATACATTTTATGCACATGGCTTTATTTTATATTTAAGATCTGAATATTACTTGTTACTGTGCAGATTACCTGAATAAAGTTTAACTTTTAGCAATGCTTAATAACCTGTTGTTCAGTTCAGTATGTATTGCATTAAAGAAAAACCAGAACACCAAAAATATTTAAAAATATTTTATCAGGAGACCTTGAGCTGGTTTAAAAATTATATTGACTTGAATTGACATTGATGCAGTTTTAAAATCTGTTCCTTTCTTTTCAGGATAAAGTCCAAGGTATCCACTAAGCCAAGTTCCTACTTGATTTTTTTCTCTTTTTATTTAAAATAAAAGCAGTCTTGGGCTCTGTTTCTTAGCAGATCAATTTTTAATTGATGGATTGGATCACAATTGGACCCAAGTTATTTGCAAATGAAATACCATAGACTCCAAATATATGTTTGGACTTAAGGGCAATCGTGGTGATTAAGATGATTGCACTAGAAAAGTCTTTCTCAATATGTGCACTCCAAATATGTTGGACTTCAATTGGCTAAAGGCCATGCTAGCAGGGAAATAAGAGGAAAAGTCCAATACATTTAGAGGACATTAGATTGAATAAGGCTGTTTTGGAGTCATGCATTATAAAATTGCTAAATTCTGGCAATTTGAAAATCTTTTTAAGAAATCTGCAGGTAGAGTGAAAGGCCGAAACACTTAGAATTTTTATTATTTAAATTTAGCCCATTGAACTCTGACCCCATGTCTAGTGGAATGACATTATCAGCTGAAAAACATGTTTTAAAATTAATGATTGAATTCCAAAATTCACATTTCTTTTTTTTAATAACTTTATTCATTTTTTAAAAAAAGAACAATAATAACTAACAAGAACTAATATTAAGAAAAAGAATGAGAAGAATAAAAAAGAAATTAGAAAAAAAGGATAGTAAAGATCAAGAGTGCAGGAAAAAAAGAAAAGAGACAAAAGAAAAAAGAATTGGCTTCTGACCTTCCTTGCAACAGATATGTAACAATATACATCAAACTCTTGCTCTAAATATACAACATAACTTCCATTATTTCTGTTAACCCATATTATTTCTAGTCATCAAATCCATACAACGTAATTTCATTTTTTTCTGTTTCCCACAAAAAGACCAAAAAAAGTTTCCAGTTAGCATTAAAATTATACAATGTCTTATTTAGAATCAAAGCCATCAATTTTGCCATCTCAGCCAACTCCATCAGCTTCACTATCCATTCTTCCATTGTAGGTAATATCTTATATTTCCACCTCTGTGCCTTGCTGCTATTATCATATATAGGGACAACGTTCCATAGGTTTTTCCCCAATAGTTTATCCATCAAGCCCAAAAGGAATGTCTCTGGTTTTGATTGAATATTAATCTTTAAAATCTTCTGTATGAAAATATGTATCTCATTCCAATTTTTTTTTTTTTTTTTGCTTTTTTACAAGTCCACCAGAGATTAGAAAAATATCACTTCTTGTTGTTGACATTTCCAACATACATTCAAAGTACCTTTGTACATTTTAGATCATTTTTCTGGTGGCAAGTACCAATGATAGTCAATTTATAAAAGTTCTCTTTAAGGTTATAACACAATGTGAATTTCAGTCCTTTCTGCCACATATTTTCCCATTGTTCCATCTGCATATTATACCCAAAGTTTTTAGCCCATTTTATCATACAGTCCTTAACTTATTCATCTTCTGTCTCTAGTTTCAATAAAAGTTTATAGATCTTTGCAATAACATGTTCATCATTAGTACATAATTCTGCTTCAAATTCAGTCTTACTATATTCAAAACCATAAGCCTTTTTATCTATTTTAGATCTTTCTTGTAATTGTACATAGGAAAACCATTGACACATGTATCTTTCTGATATCAATTCATCTCTTGTCCTTAATTTAAGTCACTTTGAGCAATTTCCAATACATCACCATAAGTTAATTATTTATGTTTAGTTATTTCTCTTCTATAAAAGCTTCTTGTGGTGATAACCATAAAAGAACCTTTGGAGATAACCTAGATTTATATCTGTTCCGTATTCTCAATATGGCACATCTTAAAAAAATGATTTTTAAAATCTACACTAACTTTATTGTACCATAAATAGCTATGCCATCCAAATCTTACATCATGCCCCTCTAGTTCCAATGACCTCCTATTCCTCAAAGTCACCCACTCTTTCATTCAAACCAAACAACAAGCTGCAAAATACAGCTTCAAATCCAGGGGAGCTAAACTTCCTCTTTTTTTAACATCTTGTAAAACTGTGTTCTTAATTCACGTTTTTTTGCCTTGCCGCACAAATTTAGATATGTCCTTATGCCATTGTTTAAATGTAACATCAGTTATTCAACAACAGGTATTGTTTGAAACAAAAATAACATTCTAGGTAAAACATTCATCTTAATTACAGAAATTCTTCCCAGCAATGACAATTGTAATTTTTCCCATCTTAACATACCTTTTTAAATTTCATTCCAAGTCTTAACATAATTATTTTGAAACTACATGCAATTACTATTTGTCAAATTTACCCCCAAATCTTTAACTTTTTTTCAGTCTTAAAACCCATTTCATTCATCAATTCTTCTTGTTCTTATATCCTCGTATTTTTCGTTAACATTTTAGTCTTTTTGTTTATTAATTTTAAAACCAGCCAAAACACCAGATTCTTTCAATTTTTTCATTAAAGCTTCGATCCCTTTCAAGGGATCCTCCAGCACCAACACCAAATCATCCACAAAGGCTCTCAACTTATATGTCTCTTTATCAATTTTTACACCCCTTCTCATCTCTCCTTATATCTCTATTCAAAACTTCCAGAACTAAAATAAACAAGGGAGACATGGACAACCATGTCTCGTTCCCTTTTGTATCTCACATGATTTGGTTAAGTTTCCATTCACAATAATTTGTACTTTCTGTGATGTATAAATCGATTTCATTCCTTTTATAAAGTTCTCTCCAAAATTCATATCTTCCAAAACTTTGAACACAAAATGCCAATTTAAATTGTCAAAAGCTTTCTCTGCATCCAAAAAAATTAATGCACCTTGTTTTTCATTGTGCTGTTCCAAATATTCTATAACATCCCACACTGTTCTAACATTATCTTTTAATTGTCTTTTAGGTAAAAATCCACATTGATCTTCATGAATAAATTCTTGTAGTATAACTTTCAGTCTATCTGCTAAGATTGTTGTGAACAACTTATAATCATTATTCAATAATGATATTGGTCTATAATTTTTAGTTACATTCAAATCTTGTCTAGGTAATAATGCTACATTAGCCTCCTTCCAAGATTCTGGCATCCCACCTTCCTCCAAGATAGAGTTCATCATAGATTGGAGCAGTTGTAAAATTTCATCCTCAAAATTTTTGTAGTGTGCTCCTGGAAGCCCATCTGGTCCTGGTGTTTTACTTGGTTTAATCTTTTTTATAGCTTCAGATACTTCCATTATTGTTATAGGTTCATTCATAATGTGTCATTGGTTATCTATAAGCTTTGGTGAATTTTGTTTTTTTTTAGGTAGTGATCTGTTTTTTCCAGAGAGAGTTTCTGTCTTTTATATAAATTAGAGTAATATACATGAATTTTTTTTGGGGGGATAGGCTCATTGTCTGCTATTACAGTATCACCCTCTTGAAGTTTCATAAACACTTTTTTTTTCTTTCGCCTTTCTTAATTTATACGCCAACCATCTCCCTGGCTTATTTGCAGATTCAAAGTTTTTTTTGTTTGACATAGTTTATCTTTTTTTCCAATTTTCTCACCATTAACATAGATGGCTGTTGCTGTAAAAGTTTAGTTTGGTTTGAAATGCTCAACTTTTCTGGTGTTAACCTTAGTTCATCCTCTTTCTTCTTTATCACTTCCAAAATAGCTTGCATGTTCTCTTGACTCCTCTTTTTATACTCAATGTTATACTGTATGAAATACCTCCAATAAAAGCTTTGCTTGCATCCCAAACTGTTTTCAAGTCCTTACCTTTATTTAAATTGTTCTCAAAAATTATCTTAATTTTTTTTTTTTTACAATCTTTCATTATCTCTTCATTTTGCAGTAACATTTCATTTAATCTCCATCTGAGATTTTCTTTTAAAAGTCCAACTTACTGGGTGATGATCAGAAAAGGTTTTGGGTAAAATCTCTATTTTAGAAGTATTAACAACCAAAGTCTTTGAAATCCAAATCCCATCTATCCTTTAGAATGATCTGTGACTTTCTGAAAAATAAGTATGTTCTTTAGAATTTCCGTTTTTCTGTCTCCATACCTAAAGATAAATTGTCCATCAAATCAAGAAATGTCTTAAGTAATTTACCCTGATTCTTTGTAACTTCCTTCTCTGATGTTCTATCCAATTGTGGGTATATCACTCCATTCCAATCTCCCATCAGGCACCAGTTTTCATAAGAAAAAATGATCAATTTTTCCATCAGATGTTTAAAATTTTTTCCTTTATCTTCCTTTGGAGCATAAAGTCCCAAGATTAATGTTTTGATTCCCTGTAATTCAACTTCTACTCCAACAAATCTACCATGTTCATCAGCCAATACTAATTTTGGTTTTAATTGTGGATTAACATATAACACAACTCCATTACCTTTTTTTGGAACTGTCGAAATAAATTCTTGTCCCAAATTCTCGCAAATCAAATATTTTATGTCCTTTTTTCTAATATAAGTCTCTTGAGTATTAACAACCAAATTACACCTTGTTCAAGTTTTTTAAATGATGAAACACTTCTCTTTTGTGGAGCATTTGCTCCATTAATATTCCATGTTAACCATTTGTAACTCCATAATTAAGTCAGTAATTCAGAAAAATCTATACCTGTGGCACCCAACTCAGTCATCTTTTTCATCTTCCTCCTAGACCTGTTTGGCTTTTGAGATTGGCTTCTCATCCTCCTCCATTTGCATCTACTCCACGTCTCTGAATTTTTCCAGAAATACTTTAGCTTTATGAACAGAATTCAGTTGAAATCTTTTGTGTTGGAAAGTAAAAATCACCCCCTTCAGTTTATCCAACGAAACAAAATCTTCTTCTGTTTCAATACTTCTGTCAAAAAAAAAGTAATTCTTTTTCTTATGTAAAATTCTGATGGGAATTTCTTTTAATATAATTATATCCACATTGTCAATCTTAAATTTAGTGTTAAAATGCCATTGCAAAGCTTGATCCCTGGGCCTTTTCTTTGCAAAATGTACTAGAACATCCCTTGGTACATGTCTTATTGAATTTACCCAATACACCTTATCAATCTCATCTTCAGCTTTTTCCTCCTCCCAATTTAAAAATTCTGCCAACACTTGATCTACTCTTCTTCTAATATTTTCCCCTAGAATAGCTCTAAATCTCAGGCAAAATTCCTTCTCCCTTAAGTCCAGCAAAGCCACATTATCCAGTCTTTTCTCCAACTCACCCTCTGAGGGGAGATGGGCGGCATATAAATTTAATAATAAAAGTAAAAAATAAACTCAAGATCTCTGGTTTCTGCTTTATTCTCCAACATTTCCATTCTTTCAGTAACCTGCTTGATTTCTCCAGAAATTTGTTTCATCTCTCCAGCTATTTGTTTCATATAACTGTCCATCTTATCTATTCTTTCTTCCATTTTTTCCAAAGTTGGAAATTTAGCCCCTAATTCATCAAACATTGGTTTAAGTAAACTTAAAGTGACCATCTTCTCCTCTAATGGTTGCTCTACAGAGCCTCTTCTCATTTCTTTCATTTCTTTCACTGCCTTCCTTGTAGCCATATTCTTTTTATTTTGTTTCCCCTTTACACAAGTAAAATGAGTAGCTGGATATATTAAATAAAAGAGAAACTAAACAGACAGTTCACTGCCTTTCCCATGAAAAAATCAAGCCTCGTTACTGTGAATGGAGTTTTGTAGAAAAATAAACTTCTAACAAATCTTCCCTTTTCACTATAAATAACTTTTAAATTAAATTAAAACTCTTTTAAATTCCAATTTTCATTCCGCTTTTTGCAAATTAATCAGATTCAAATTAAAGCTCTGTTTCTTCTCTTAAAAATATAGTCCCAAAAGTAAGGATAAGCCCTAGGAGAATTACTTAACCTGTTGTGAAGGAAGGTCTCTCTTAAGTTGAAAAATAGTTAAAATCCAAAGTGTTTTAGAAATGAAGTTCAGTCAGCTCTTATGTCCATATAAAGGCTGCACGGCAGCTGTGAATGAAGATGGATCCCCACCTCCCAGCCACTCAACTCAAAAGCTGTTCTCAGAAGCTTCCATCTCCGCGATTAGCTTTCGAGGAATGGCCATCCAGAGACTTGAATGGGTTGATTTCTCCCTTCCTCCTTGATCCAGAGCAAGTTGGGCAGCCAGCGCTTGCTGCCAGCCACTGTTTCCACTGCAACACCACCTCTGCTATTTTGAAGATGCCTAAGCCGCCATTAATCCCCACCGGAAGAAAGTCACATTTCTACTAAATTGTAGGCTTGTGTCTAAAACACCTATAATTTAGCAGAAGCTATCATGAAGAAAGGTTACTTAACTCTTCCCATTCTGGTCCTTTTTATAGCAAAACTGAGAGAGAGAGAATCTAGGAAGTGATCTGCTGAGTTCTGCTAAAAAGTTTGAGGTTGAGATTCATGAAACTCCATGTCTCTTCTCCCTGGCTCTTCATAGCAGCTTTGAAGAACATTCTTTTAAATAAGTCCCACCAAAATGCGTAGGCTTAGTTTTACTTTATTGATTTACAGTCAGTCAGACCAAAAATCTGTCTTTATTTGTAGGTTGACACATATAATGTATTGTTAATGTCTTATCTTATTTGGATTATTTTACTTATTTATCCTTGAAGTCTCTAGTACTTGTGGATTACAAACATAGCTAATACTGGTGAAACTAGTTGTGTATACCTCTCTCACAATGTTTACTTTTTTATCATGAGAAAATAAAAATAAATTTATAAATAAATAAATATAAGAATAAATTAATTCCTTTATTTTTGTCTAAGTGTAGCAAAAAACATAGTGTTAGCTACTGTATTTAGTATTCGTCTGTTTAGCTCTGCTGAAATGCAGTTACATAAATATTATATTAAAATGAATTAAAATAAATATTTGTATTTTAGGTGAAGCAAATTTACATTGTAAAAAAAATGAGATACTCATTTTATTCACAGTTATCCTTGCTAGGTTTTCCCCTATACAGACAATGATCTTTCCATTCTTGTTTCATAAATATGCATATCATGTTCAAGATCCCATTTAAATGCATGCATGAATAAGAAGTGCTGAATTTGATTAACTTTATTAGCAATAAATTATGAAGTGTATTATTTTATGTTAACCCCTTTCTAAGGGCAAAATATGGCAAACTCTTACATGTGTGATTTGTGATTAGTTCCACTTATGCAAATGTAAATTCCTATGAGTATACTGTGGAGTTTTAAATGTTAGTAGCAACTAGTACCTGTACTGTGTTGCAGCTTTCATAGCATTTGGTATCTGGACAGGCAATCATTTGCATCCTTTAAAAAATTATTTATAGCTTCAACTAATTACTTCTTAGGACGTAAAGCCTATCACATTCACACAATTCATTAAAGCACATTCACTCTGAATAGAATAATTTTTCAACTTTTTGGTGTCACTTTTATAGACAAATAACACTTGTAAATGATGGATAATGGGCATCAGAATGCTGTGTGATATAAAACGAGCATGAATAATGTTTAATGGGAGATAGAAGATTAACTTGTCTATGACCTAATTGGCTGCTTTGTGGTAAATGCAAAATGGTCCATGCCCATTATAAATAATGCCAAAAGAAGATAGTTTCTAGTTCCTTCCTTATTAATTATCTTGTTTTTTTCACTGCCTGGTTCAAATAGGAAAAGATACCCTAATGATAATCTTGCTGTAGAAATTTAGGAATTACAATAGAGCAAATGGTAATTAATAATGTCATACAGTAACAGAATAAATCTCTGGCTTATTCTAGAGCAGTGTTTCTCAACCTTGGCCACTTTAAGATGTGTGGATTTCAACTCCCCCAATTCCTCAACCAGCATTCTCCATGCTGGCTCGGAATTCTGGGAGCTGAAGTCCACACTTCTTAAAGTGGCCAAGGTAGAGAAACACTGTTCTAGAGGTTTGGTGTGTAGAAACACTTGTTGACTTCAGGATGGATAGATAGATAGGCAGACAGACACAGACAGACAGACTCCTCTCTCTCACACACACACATTAATATACACCTATGTGTGTGGGTATAGAATCCAATGATTTGAAGGATTAGATCTGATTTCCTTTACATTCATGCAGAATTCACCCTTGCATACTGGTACCTGGAAAATTTTTATTTTTCATAATTTGTAAATTTGTTTTAATCACTAAGATCTTAACACACTGATCAGAAAAAACAAAACAAAACCTAGTTGCTCACAAAGATAGGGCTTACTTTCTATATATTTTGCAGTTACCTAAATAAATAAAAATGAAATAAAACAAAAACAATCATAAAAATAATCCAATTTCAGAAAAGTAACTTGAGAACCAATATGGGGTGGGGGAGTGGTAAAAGTGGATATTTATTTAATAGAAGAGAACAAACAGAAAAAAAGAAACAACAAAGCAATATAACAACCATTTATATATGTTTTCCACAGCAGTTTCAATAATATATGAAACTGTTTCATCCCTTTCATTGTTATAGTTGTTACAGACACATCATCTGTGTCTGTAACAAACTTGTTCATAAGTCTCAAGTAACATCAGGTCTTCAGTCTACTGACTAATTAGGGCTATAAATTTATCTACTGTATATACATGTGGATAAGGCAAGGTTATTATGGGTTCCAAAATACACTCAAAAAATTGGGTTTGGCATATCTGCGAATGGGCTTATTTGTGAGTATGTATGGTATATTTCTAGTCTTGAAGGACTAATCTCTTAGAAGGGCACGGAGAATCCATTTCCGTTGTCCAGCCATCATTTCCATGTAATAGGAATATAGTTCAAAAGAATATGGACATCCAGAAATATTAAACCTCAGATTGATATAAGTAATTACTTCTTCCAAGAACATAGTTTACAACATTGCAGAAATATGTTTTAATGAAATGTTATTCTCATTGCATGTCCAACAGCATGGTGGTTTACCCATTTTTTTTTTCAGTACAAATGCAGTGGAGTCAATTAGTTCAAAATTGTATTTTTTGTTGAATAAACGATAGTTTTTGAAATGTTTGACACAGATATTAAGACAGTTTCCCATTGTTTAGACAAATTCTCCAATTGTTTATTCCGTTAAGTCTTTAAAATCGCCATATCAGATTGATTTCTCAACAAGTATTCTAATTATGAGCTTTTTTGGTCTCATAGAATTTAGTGATCATTTCTAATAAATTAAATTAAAAGAGTCACTTTGTGTGAGATGGGCAGCTATATAAATCTGGAGTCCTTGGAGTTCTCTGAGCTTGGCTGTTTTCTTGCAAACGTTTTGTTACCTTGGCACTGAAGATGTTACCTAGCCGGGTAACGAAACGTTTGCAAGAAAACAGCCAAGCTCAGAGAACTCCAAGGACTCCACAGTTCAACCCTGAGCTACACATATTCTCTTCTATTGGCTATATAAATACAATAAATAAATAAATAAAATAAAAAATTAGGTGTTTCTGAAACTGAAATGCTACTGGTTCAAATAAAAATGTCAGTAAAAATTTTAGTTGTATGTCCTGCAAGTCGGTAGCAATAGACAAGTGGTATTTATCTTTTTACACAGAAAATGATAAAAACTCATCATTGTCATCCAATAATTCATCTATCTGCACTGAATTTTGCTAATAATTTGAACTTTAATTTTAAAAAAGACCAGTAAACTTGGGTATTTGTTTGGAAACAAACATGGTCATCCAAAATTTAGATACTGGTTTTTGCATATTTAATGGACATCCTAGAACAAGTATACAGAAGTATATAGATCTGTAATGTTAAAAATAAGTGATTTGGTGAGCATCTAAGGCAAATGAGATCTTGGAAATGGAATTAGAGATAAGAGGGTATATACTATGACTTTAGAATACTTCATTCCATGTATGATACTTAATAAGAACATAGGAAGCTATAAGATCATTTGTCTATCTAGTCCATTTTAGTTTAGTTTCAGTCAAGATTTCTGTTGCCCTAAAGTTGCCCTAAAGAGATTTCTCATTTGAAAGCAGAGCATTTTCTGGAATTCTTGTGTTATAATGTTCACCTTTCATCTAGCAGATACTAATTAGAGCTGCTGGATTAACATTTCCAGTTAATCCATTAGCAGTAATTGAAAACCCCTTGTTCTAAGCTAGCTGGAACTCTTTGGTTCCCAGGAGATACATTTAATGGTTTATGTGTTTGTTTGGCTGGGCCAGGAGCTACTGTGGTCACTTGAATGTTATTAAGTATGGAGGACTATGCCTAAATGGGAAAACATAGGTTTTATGTTTTGGAATTAATCAAAATCTAGATCAGAAAATATGATGTGAAACATTCTGTTTCAGGAAGAATATGAATTATGCAGCAGCATCACCATAGTTTCACCGGGAACAATGGAAGAAGCCAGGTTTGGTAAAGAAAACCTGGTTGCCATTTAAAATCTTCTGGATTCTGAGTACTTTAAATACTTAGTTTATTCCTTGTTGTTGAGCTATTGCTTCTAAAAGGATCCCTGATGAGTCCTTTTGGGATTCTTTGGCCTCTGTAGATGCCAATTGTTGTGCAGCTTATCTGCCAATGCATCGCTTTAAAGTTATGGTCTCTGGGTCTCAAAAACCTGGTTTGGTTGTCTCTTGCATCCCCTAGGACAGTGAGGCAGGAAAGGCCTGTTCCAGTAAATCCTTCTATTGTGGTTTAGTATAAACCATTAAATATTTCTGAGAGACAAAGAATTAGGCAACAGTTACTTTTCTACAATAGAATTCATGTCCCCTTTCAAAGACAAAAATATATGACTGGTCAGTTTTCATCCTGTTAGTTGCGTCTAACTCTCTCCCACCCTCGTTAGCTTTTCATGGGCAGTTTTGGTTCTAGCTCCAAAATTGACTTTTCAGTTAAAATTCTTCTTTATAAGTTCATTATTCTCCAATGTTTTTTTTTCCCTTTCTCCTTTGAACTTGGCATGTCTTTTATTTTGAGAGTTATTGCATTATTAATCATTTCAGAATGCAGCGCTGTTTTAATATGCCATGATAGTTGAAGCTTCAAGATAAAATATAGGCTTTTAATGGTTCCACAAATATTATTCCAGGGCATTTGCATCTGTTTTACTGCTACTTTCAAATATGCAGTCCTCTGTTCTATATGATGGACATCAAATAACTAGATACAACTGATTAAACAGCCATAGTCAAGCTGTCTTAGTCCAGTTAAAAGGGGGCAAATTTTGTTGTCCTCATTGCTGCTGAACTACAACTGACTCTTCCTCTCCCCCCAAAAAACTGTTTCAGGGCCATAAAGGACACCTTGCCGACTTTTTCCTAATAATGGTAATAGCTCACACCCACTGATGTAATAAAATCAGCAGTTCAGTTTCTTGGACCGTTTGTACTCTCAAGTGGTGCAAATTCCACAAAAAGAAGTGTTACTGATTATAAGGCAGGGTAAAAAGCTCTGTGTTTGGCCTAACTACATTAAATGATTGATGATGGGAAGGGCAATGTATGTGATTCTAGACATTTTCCTCAACAGTGGCAGTTTATTCGCTGCCTGGCAGGACATCGTGTTTTGTATTTTCGTTTTTTATTTCACTTGCCTCCTGGAATTACTGAAATGGAACTGTACATGAACCCTATTTGTATAAGAAGAAAGCAACAGGGTTTTTGTTTTTGTTTTGTTTTTTTGGTCTATATTCCAGACTGAATGCATTAGCATGGTTGGTTATTGCTGTTGAACAAAACCAAGCAAGTAGTGTACAACAAAAATTGGGTGTTCCTGTACACTTTTTATTGACTGACTCAAAAAGGCTATAGTGTTATACTCAAATTAAAACCTTAAGGCAGGGAATGAATATAGTAAGAAGAGATGGCATTGATTTATAAAAATTATGGGTTTTTTGTAAAAAAAAAAAATTGACTATGAAAGCAGTATATATCCAGTATCTTTCAGTATGGGACAAATAAATAAAGTTCCTCTGTGTGCAGTGATGGGAATACCTTTTAAGCCACAAAAAATGTGACTTTAAAAAGAAAATTCGAAGTCTTTCTTCTATACATTAACCATAGTTAATTATGCTTGTCACCAAAATTACAATACATAAGGAAAAAGTAATAATCAGCATTATAATTTGGATATATATATTTAAAATAAATTTAAGCCTTTTAGGGTATATGTTTATTTATCCCATGGAAATCAGTGAGATTTAAAAGTACTTTCAGAAAAAAGAGCTCTTCTTCCCATAACTCATCCCTTTATTGATGAATTAGTATAAAAAGTATAAAAATCAAAGTATAACAACTCATCATTCAATCCTAATCAGCAAAAGTCTATTAAGAACTACCAAAAATAACAACACATGTATTTTAACCTTAATAAAAAAAATCCATTTTGTAATCTAATTTATCACTTTATCTAAGAAGTAAAGCAAAAGAAATCTCTCCCCAATTATAAACAAATCCTTAAAACCTCGTCATTCAATCCTGGTCAAAAAGAAGTCCCATTGATAGCTACCAGAAACCACAACATATATTTTAACCATAGTCAAATAAGTTCACTTTGTAAACCTTCTGTTTACTTTTAAAAAGCTGGATCTTTAATCCTGTCAAATAGTGTCCCACAGGTTGATTTTTTATAATCTTCTCTTTGTTGCCTCCTTTCAGAAACAACTTCAGGAGTTTTTCTTTGTCTCCTCTCAGAAACAGCTTCATTGATTTAACACATTCCTTTTGTAAATCCAAAATAAGAAGGCTTTCCAAGTCATTCTTCTGATTTATTATTTGTATGTCCCCTTTAATTATTATATCATCAGCTGGTTTCATTTGTAAATCCATTTTGGCATCTTTTTCCATATTACTCTTATACTCTAGCATTTTTAAATCCATTTTCAAATCCACAGCATCTTTTTCCATATCACTTTTATAATCCAGCATTTTTTAAAACTCCAGATCCACAATCAAATCAGCCTCAATCTCTGTTTTGTCCAATAAAATCTGTTATTTTTCTGTATCCTGTTACAGTATCAGACAATCTTGTAAGTAATTTCTGAGTATATTGTTCCCAAACAGCCTTAATTTTTTCTATAGTCAAATAATATTGCTCCATTATATTAATGAGTCTCTTCTCCTTTAATTGTAATTGTTTGTTCTCTCCAGTTCTCTCTAGACAACTTTCAAGTCCCCTCTTATCATGTGTTTATTTTCTAGTCAACAAAACTTTCCCACAGGAGGATTTCTTACAATTAATTTCAGAAACTTCATATATTCTTTCGTAAATTTTTAAACACCCCACAGGAAATATTCTTTCAAGTCCCTCTAGCCCCTTAACTTTCTAAAGTCCACATTCTAGTCTCCCTTTCATTGTTCCCCAAAATACATCTCTTTTTAATCCTTATACTTCTATAAAGCTTGTTTCATCCAGGGTTGAAGGAGATTCTCCTGGCATAAAAAAACTTGCCTTTCAGAAGTTTCTTAATTTCTAAGAAATCAGTAAAAAGCAGCTTCCTAAAGTAATTAACAGAGGAAGTAGGCAAACCCAGCATCTCTTTGAAAGGTGCCGAACCGCAGCTTAGGCACAATGTTTTTCCCCCAGCTCCCAGAACTGTCAGACCTGCTGGAGATCGCTATTTTACAATCTCTTTGCAGGGAGATTCTGTATGGAGCAAACTTGTGGGTGATCCTTGTACTCTTTTTAATCTGGAGAGGGGTTCTGAGAAGCCAATCCATTCACCAGCTCCTCTTTTTGCTGCAGTTGTCAGCTCCCCAAAAGTGGAGCCATCTTCATTCCTCCATGCTGGCCCCAGAAGTCAGTGGGAGTCAACTACTTTGTGATTCACTCCACTGACATAACTAAAGTGGCCTTGTTTCTTTTGCCTTTCCCCCCCTTTTTCTCCTTGTAAATGATATATTGGAGAGAGAGTTTTCTTATCAAGTATAAATTCCATCCACAGATGGTCAGTAATTGTCAGTAGCCATATTTTAAGTGCTTATTTTGTTATGTTATGTTCCATGACTGCAAATAAAGTAATTCATTCACTCATAGCTGTTAGGGCTATTAAATTAGATGAAGACATACCTATAAATTAATTGATTTGTTTCTAGCCATGTAGCCTTATAGTTTTACTATTGTTTTTTATATAGTAATGTCATACTATGCTATTTGATACTGCAAGGTATTATAGTTAACGTAGTTTGAATATTAATTGTAATTTTACATCTAGATTTTAGTTATATAATGGTTTTATACCATTGTATTAATAATTCTGATCTTTAGCTATTTTTTCTTGGTTTTTATATATTTATATCACCCAATTTTATATTACCCTGTAGTTCCCATAATCTTAATATTTAAGTGATATTTTGATTTTGTGTTAGTAATTTTAGCCCTGAAAGAGACGAGGAGATGAAAAGAAATTCAAGTTTTCTTTGCCTTAATTCTCTTTTGTAAGCGGGGGGGGGGGGGGGAGGGGGAAATCTGCCAGACCAAGTCAGAACATTCTGCTTTTACCCTATAACAGTAAAGTATTACCTAACAAATACTTTGATGTATGTTTTTCCTTGATCTTCTCATTTCCAATGTTATATCTGCTTTTGAATGAAAAAGCCAAATAATCATAGTGCTTGTAACATTAATTCCTAAGCTGTAATTAATATTGAAAGAATATCCACTTTTTCTCTCCTCTTCTCTATATTCAATACTCTAATGTACCAAAATAATAGAATGTTAAGAATTAAATTATTTAAATATCATTGAATTGAAACAACATATTGGATCAAGATTTAGACTAACACGGTAAAAAGGAAATAAAATAAACTTTTTTTTTTAATGTGGTTATAGGTGTATCTGTTATATTGCTGGTGAGAACTTTTAGGGGCTTGACCTGAAACTTCTGTTTTGGTTTTATCTGTATGCTACCCAGAGTGTCTTGGTAGATGGGTGGCCATATAAATATGATAGATAGATAGATAGATAGATAGATAGATAGATAGATAGATAGATAGATAGATAATAGATAGATAGATAGATAGATAGATAGATAGATAGATAGATAGATAGATAGATAGATATTCCAGTTACTCTTGTGGGGCATTTTCTGACCTGGCCTAGCACAAAATGCTGACATCAATCTTGAAAATCTCACTACTCTCTGGTCAGAGAGGCACTGAACCTTGCCTTGGATGGTGGAGATGGCATCAGATCTGTCCACAGCACAAATTGCTGAAGCGTTGTTAGAACATCAAAAGCAAGTGGATATATAAATAACCAGCCTGCACAACGCCGTGGTAGAACTAGCACAACATTTGGGGCAACACTTGCCTCAGCTAGGAGCAGTAGAACAATCTGCAGCCTAACCAATATTTCTTTGCTCTCATGGTTTCCCAATCGAGATTGGAGGAGCCCAGGATCAGTGTCTGACTTTCACAACTCAATGTGAATTTTTGTATGGCTGGTCAGTGGAATTTCCTACGAGTCACTCCAAGGTGCCTTTTGTCCTGAGTTTACTGAAAGATGGGATGGACAAATGGGTTGTGCCTCTCAGTGTTGGCAATGACCTATTATTAGATTACCAGAACTTTATGCAAAGATTTTAACTGCATTTGAAAATTCAAGTAGGAAAGAAACAGCAAATTGAGAAATTTGCAAGCTGAAACTTGGTAAATTTAGAGGTCATAAGTACATATCAGATTTTCAATTATTTGCCAGAGATGTGGGGTGGAACAATCTGGTTTTGACCAATTTTGAAAAGGACTTGCTAATGAAAGATGAGTTAGTGAGACAAAGCACATGAGAGAATTTGGAAGAACTGCTCTGACATTGTGAGTTAACTGTTGGGCAGTTGGAAGAATTGAGGCACAGAGGAAATAGTAAGAGGAGGAGCTTTTACAGTCTCTCTTCATCCCTATCCCACTCCTAGTGGTCTCCTCAGACACTAGCACTGGAGAACTCATCAAATAGGCGCAGTAAAAAGATCTGGTTCAACAGAGAAGACGGGACCTCCATTTATGTTTCTACTATTGAGCCCCAGGACACCTAGCCAAGGTTTGCACTGCTAAAGTCCAGATTTCTGAATCAGCTGCAAAGTGCCACACAGGGCCAGCTTGTCCTTGAATTGCTCTAAAACTTTGTCTTTGGGAAACTTCGTAGCCTCCCCTCCAAGAAATTAACAGGGGCCTCTCAGAAAATTAAGAAGAGCTGAGGCAGCCAACAACAGGCAAAATGCATTGTATTATCCCTGTTACTCTTTGTTCAACTTCAGGTTTAGAAATACCACTCTCTATTCTTATAAACTTGAGTGCCATAGCCAATTTCATAGATGAGATCACAATACAGCAGTTTAAATTGCCAACAGTTATTACAGAAATCTATGCAGGCACGCACTACAAGCTGGATGTATTTTGTAGCAAACAACACCTTTGCAACTGACAATAAATGATCATACAGAATTCTTGCCGGTCTGTGACACAGCTTACTTGTATGTGCCCATTCTGCTGGGCGTTGATTGGCTGCAAACCTGGCTGCAAACCAGTAATTCAGATGTTCACTCACAACAAGGTACAATTTCTTTTCCACCTCAAAGATGTCAACAGCACTGTTTGCAAGCTTCCCGCTCCTATCCTTTTCCTTCTCCTACTCAGCTCTCTAAATCCCATTAGGGGTCACTACCCATTGCCTTTTGTTTCAGATATGCCAGACCCAGAATAGTCTCTTCCTGAAATCTTAAAATAAATTTGGGATAATACAGTTTCCATTTTTATGTTGGCAGAAAGGGAATTCATGGAAGCAGACTTTTCAGATCTTGTTAATTTCTCTAAATTCAGGTGGAGGCATCTATTGTAGGTAGATTAACTATTTACTTCTTTCTGCCAGAATGGCATGGACAGCTAATAAAGAGAGTCCTGAAGTTATAATTGCAGTTGGGTCCAGGATTGCCATTGCTAAGTGATGCAGTCATAGAGTGGAATATCACATGACTGCATTGCTTAGCAGTGACAATCCAGCCAGTCCCAGTTGTCATCGTAACCCAAGATGCATGGGTTGTTAAGCGAGAAGCAGAGGGAGTTCCAGGTAAGGAGCTCAGGGGTGCCATAGGAGGGTGGGGGAGGCCTTGGGTGGCCTGGTGCAGGTCACACGTGAGTCGGGGGAAGGGGATGCTCAGTGTGGCACAAGCTCAGAAAGGCCGGGGAATGAGGGTGCGGGGTGCATGCAATCTCAGGGAGGCTGGGGAAGGAGGTGCAGGGTGCCTGTGTGCAAGTGTAGGGAGGCCGAGGAAAGAGGGTGCAGGATTTGTGTGATCACAGGGAAACTGTGGAAAGAGGGCGTGGGGTACATGCGTGCATGTGTGTGATCTCAGGGAGGTTGTGGAAAGAGGGCATGGGGTGCGTGTGTATGTGTGTGCAAGTGCAGGGGGCTGGGGAAAGAGTGCTTGGGATATGTGCGGGGGGGGAGGAGGGTGCAGTGTAAGTGAAGAAAGGCTGGGGGGGAGACTTACCCCAGGACTTGCAACCATTCTTGCCAGCTTCCCATTGACTTTGCTTGGGGGAAGCTGGCAGGGAATGGCGCAAATGGTGATCACATGACCATGGGATGCTGCAGAAAGGTTGGAAGTGCAAGCTAGTTGCCAGGCACTCAGATTTTGTTCACATGACCGGGGGGGGCACTGCAACTCCCGGAACTTTGAGGACTGGTTTTAAGTCCCTTTATTTAGCACTGCTATATCTTCGAACGGTTGTTGAACAAATGGTTGTAACTTGAGGACTACCTGTACCAGTTAGTATTAGTATTAGAACCAGGATAAAAAGCCCATTTTTCTCACTAGTGCGTGATTTTATCTTTATTTTTTATTGATTTTATTGTAATTTCTTTGTCTGATTGTTGTGAGAGTTATTGAGAGCTTGGGCAGGATACAAGTTTAGTAAGTTATTTTTATTATTATAACTGTAAGATAAATAGGGAACATGGTTTTTATGTAGAAATTCCTGTACATGTTTAGTTAGAGTCAGATGACTGGAAATCAAAATCAGAGATCATCCTAAGCAGTGTACTAATTAATATGTAAACTAAATGAAGTTGTTTTATTCATGCACAACATCATTTCATACATTCAGATCTGTCAATTCACATGTTGCCAGGAGTCGAGACTGAAGGCGTTTGTCTGTCTGTTTGTCTATCTGCCTATCGTATCAATCTATAGCAAATCCATAGACATTTGGAGGGGAATAAATCTACTGAATTCAGCGAGTCTTAGTTCTGAAAAGATATGCCTAAAACTTCACAGTTAGACATGCATCTCTCAAGCCTCTAAAATATATAATCAGGTAAATGAAATAACATTTGTTGTAAGAATTCCAAAATGTCTCTTTGAATTATTATAGAATAGTGTGTATTTTACATTGATCATCATTGTATTATTATTTATAAGTGTTTAGCTTCTACAGGTCTTGCAAATGCTAGTATCAATCTCTTATTGGTTTGTAATATTTTCTTGAAATTAATATTGAAGGTAAAAATAAGATTCAATTCTTTGGACAAGTAGTTTAGGCAAGAGTTAACGCAGGTTGTTTGGGCCAACTATTCTGGAAGTGTTTCAAGCTCAAAAATATTCTTTCAACCAAAATAGAGGGTTGTTTCAAGCTTGAAATGTTTCAAATTCTAAACACTTTGCACACCACTAGAAGTATACTAAAGCAATCCATTGCCTTTTTGAAAGCAATCCACATTTGGTATTATATGAGATAAATATTCTTGCTCACTGAATCAAAGAATGTGCTTCTGTACAACTTCAGATTATAAAACAAGGGTATAAAATGCTGTATAATTAAAGATGCCTTCTAATTAGTCATTGTTTTTCTGTTAAACAAATTTTCAGTGGCAGTATTCTTGCCATTATTAACCTAATAATGGAAATTGTAATAATAAGAGTAGATTAATGTGGTGGGAAAACATTTACAGTGTAACATTCTAAATTAAATATGACATTAACAAGTCTAATGTTTAAATGCTGTATAATTAACATTTGTTCAACTCCTGACAAATTACAACAATATAATTTTTAGTGGCTTTATTTATGGTTCAAGATATTCTTTGATAAACATAAAATGAGCCATGCCTTCTTTTATTTCTATACAGTATGTTATAACCAGACATGCTCTGTATAAATGAAGAGGAAATCCAAATGCCAGAGTACTTAAATATCAATCAGAGGCATTTATTTTTCAAGTAGTGTGCCATGACTGTTAAAAGATTTAGTAATATGAGAATGCTTTATGTGTAGCAAGTACAAAGGTAATAATAATATCTGTTGTGCCATAAAATATTGGAATCCCTAGTATACCTTCTCAATACATACATAGCTCCACTAAGTGCTTTGCATTGGTGTTTGTGTATGCAAATATATATTGCCAAAAGTGTTTTCTTTTTATAGTAGTACCTAATGGGAGATTGAAAACCAGGTGCAAAATGAATGACAATATAACCAAAGGAACAAGAAAGAGCTTACTAAGTTTAATATGTGACCAAGGATATTAAATGCTGCACATTACAGTTGTATCAAAGTCCAAACTAGTCAGAAGAGATGGAATGGAATAAAATATGGTTCCATGTTTCATTCCGATGTGTTCAATTTTATTTAATTTAGTTTAGTTTAATTTAATGAACAAATTGTATGTTAACAAATGACCCCTGGTAGAACATGTTTCGGGTTCTGGTTATTTCCTAGATGAACCTCTTAATTAGCCTTTCAAGTGCATATGGATACAGTGAAGAAGGCCAAGCTAAACAGATATAAAAAGCATCCGTTTGGTTTTGGGTGATTTAATAATTGAATTCAGACATTGTACTAAGACATAATGTGATTTGTTTTGGTTTACCATGTTGCATGAATTCAGCTGAGATTTATTCCATAGTTTAGTAAGATATGGGAACCATCTTGGCTTCTCAGACAAGAATTAGGGATTTCATGATTGAAGCAGAAACTTAAATCTCATGAGGCCTTAGGACTGTAGATGCATAAGACTTAAGGCCATATTAAGTAAAACCTCAAACTTTTGCACTGAGCAGCTATACAAACACCTCTGCTGTTATATTAAGAACCTAGATTTTTGTTCTTGCCAAGTCATGGTCAAGAAAGCATGTCTAGGGAAGCCTTCCTGGGATTTCTAAGAACTGCTCACAGAATTCTGTCTTATTTTGTGAAATGTCTATACTTCTGTTCACTTGCAAAGCATCCTTCCCAATTCTCTTGAAGCTGTAAGGCAGCTGCAGCCATTTGTGGGCAGGGTTACTGCTGTGAACTTATGAGTATGCGGGAGATACTTCTGTGAGGAGCTGATCTAAAGAGGGCTTTGACTGAAGTGACCTTGCATTTATGTATGTCTTTCATAATATTTCATTTATTCATTTGCAATATTTATAACTGCCCATTAACAAATTCTCTGTGCAGTTTTAGTAAGATTAAATTTAATTAAATTAAAGAGGTGTGTGTGTGCTTGCATACCTACACACACACACACACACCTTTTAAAGTTGTAATGTGAAATTTAAAAGGAAAATTAGGTTTCTGATTTTTTTCTGGAATTCTTTCCAAATCAGTTTTGCAAACAAAACAAATTAAAAAACCTAACATCTAAATATTTCTGCATATTCACCTAAGGCTGTAACTGGTGCAAAATTAAACTTGCTAAGTACATATTGAACTTAAGTGCAGTTAATTGGAAATGGCATTGAATCCTCTTTTCAAACTCATACGCAATACTTGTTTTGCTTTCAAGCACTTATGCGTGGTCCAGAATACAGTAAATCATGCAGAGTGTTTGCCACAGTTCTTTTTAAGCCAAGTGAAACATAACATACATAGCACATACATCATTTTCTTGATTAAATTTGATGAACCTCAAGTCATTACCCAGTAAATTGGAAATGCTACTTTGTTAATGTAACACAAATAGACAGCTTTCATGAGTCATAGAATTTGTGGCTGGTAGCACTTGACATTGATAATGAAATGCCATATTTCCCTGTCCCTTGGAAATAAATTATAACACCCTGCTACAATTAGGCATCCTTTGCGTTATATAATAGGATAGCTAGTTCTGTATTTTTATTTTTTATGAATGCTTATGTGAGAAGTAATTGAACTGAGTCACATTGAATTTAGGAGAGTGCGTCTATATTTTTGAATGTAAAACTTTTTAGAGCAAGTTTAAAATATTGAATAGTTTTGCTGTTAAGATTAAGACTACTTAAGAATAACTAAACATCAGGAGGAGTGTGATAGTACCTTTTCACACTACCACATTTTATTAAAAAGCATGAGCTTTTGTGAATTACAGCTCGCTTAATAAAATGTGGTAGTCTGAAAAGGTGCCACCTGATTTTTGGCTACCCTGGACAAACCCAACCCTCCTATTTAGATTCCAAGATTAAAACTCTATTTGTAAGCATATGTTCCTTGGCATTTTCACAGGTGAAAACAAACAAGTACAGTCCCAAAAATCCTACTAGTAGGAACAGCACACTATTCATTTGCAGTTCTCCTTCAATGAATTCTGGCAGAACCTTTAAGCAATCACAGTTGTATGATTTTTCGTAAAATTCAAGAGTGTTTGTCCTGAATAATGAAAGTCCAGTTTAGATAACAAAGTTAAAACATTTATACATTTGTGATCAGGTTAGACCAGTTAACTTTCTTCTAACCATGCTAAAGAAGGCAATATTACATTACTCAGTGTAAGTAAGTATGATTTTTATTGTGGCAGCACAGAAATGTGTTAAATGTTAGATTCTCTTAGATACTATAACTGAGAAAAATAATTGCCTGTATTTACTTTATAAAATTTACAAATCAGATATACTTACAAATACTGATCTAGTTTATATCACATTAAGGCATGATTTGCTTAATCATGGTTTATTGAATAAACCTCGGTTGGCTGAGTTCACACAACATGCTAAGCCGTAAAAATATTTTTTTAAAAAAACCTTTGTTTTATAAGCTATGTAAAATGTGTTTTAAAAAATATTGCTTAAAACACAGTAGCTTGTTTCACTAGTGTTAAGCCATAATATGGATTGTTGTGACTTATTGTATTATTTGAATCCAGTCTCTTGAGCATGTCAATATCAGGTTGGAGAGAATTTATTAACATTCCAGAGTTTTCCTGAAACAATTTTTTTCACATTCAATTTGGCTTCTATCAGTACGTAAGTTACTGTTACCTGGAAGACAGTGATCACATTGATATTTGTATGGCTGGAATGGTGAGTAGTAATCATAAAACCCACGAAGAGTGAAGAATCAATGAATCCAGCTTTAAAATTGCTGGGAGCTGAAGTTTTAAAACTCATATTGCAAAATGAAAAATGAAATTTAACCAGGTATTTTGGTGAAGGAGAAGTAATTTATTGGATATAAGATGAAAAGCTGTGAAAGTAAACATCAATCTAATCTTAGACACATGTCACTGATGGATGTTTTCTCTGCACAGCTGCCTAGAGGTAAAGTCTCTGAAATGGCATAATAGATATTTTGTCTATGGGAAGGAACACTTCATTTAGTTGTTGCTTTTTTTGATACTGGGCTACATCTTTATTTTCAATCAAAGGAAAAACAGTAAATCAGAGTAATTGCTTTGCCCTGTGGCATTTCTGTTTGTAAAAGGAAGAAAAAAATAATGTAGAACCTTCAAATTAACTCATCTGAACTAGGTAAAAAGTCTAAAAAATCATTTGCACCACAGTATGGTGTTTTATTAATCATGTCACCACCTTATCAAAAGCTGGTCCATTGCTTTTACTTGCAGTGCAGTTTATGTTTTCATATGGAAATATTTTAACACTAATGAGTAGAAAGCCATCAGTCCTGTAAAAATTCCTATAAGCTATTAAAAACAGCAAGTTTTTAAGTAGACATTATTTGTATTTAGTTAAAAAGAAACAGACTTAAATATTAGCTATAAAAGGAGATGGGTATATTTGAAAATTACAAAATGCATGCTGGCTGGGGAATTCTGGGAATTGAAGTCCACACATCTTAAAGTGGCCAAGTTTGAAAACCACTGCCCTGAAGTTTAGATTAGCCCAGTCCTGTTAGGATTTCAGAAAGCTATTATGCCTGCCTTCAGGGCCTAATACGAGTTTGGATTCTTTCAGTAGTAATGCTGTCATCCTTGTCCTTGACTGCTGTTTGATACTAACTTTGTGTTGTTATTTTGTTATGCTGAATCTATTTTTAATAATCTTTTAATATATTTATTTACATCTATGTATTTAGCAAATTTATATAGCCTCCAGTCTCACAGACGTGACTCTGGGCAATGTACAACAAAACAAACAGTTAAAAATAAATATATAGGAGTATTAATAATTGAAGAAGCTTATAGGTTTTAGTAAATAAAATAAACTTTGTGTGTGTGTGTGACAGAAATTATTAAGGCAGTACAAATGCATTTAGGAACTTGAGCGAAGAATTTTTAAAATGGTATAACTTAGCCTAAAGTACAAGTAATCATCAGTTAAGGACCACTTGTGTTCAGTGACCATTCAAAGTTACGACAGTGCTGAATGAGGAGATTTATGATTGGTCAAAGTTGCAGCCATTGCAGCATCCCCATGGTCGCATGATCACAATTTGGGTGCTCAGCAACCAGTTTGCAGTTATGACAGTCACAGTGTGCTGTGGTCACATGGTTGCCATTTGCGACTTTCACTGCCAGCTTCTGACACCAAAGCCAACGGGGAAGCCAGCAGGATGTTGCAGATGGTGATCACATGACATCACATCTAATGACTGCATTGGATTCACTTCACAACCGCAACCGGAACTGCTGTCGTAAGTCAGCATGGTCACGTGACATTGTGTTTTACAACCACATCACTTAAAAGACGGAGTTCCCGGTCCCTATTATCATTGTTAACTGAGGACTATCTGTAATACCTTCCACATAATAGTTACAGAGAACTATGAAGCCACAAGTATAGAGACTCATAAACTATGGAGTCATGTAAAAAGCTAGTCCAAAGCCTGCAAATCTATGCAGTAAGAAAAAAATCCAAACCAGCCGGTATAATTGTTCTCTTAAGGAATGGCTTAATTGTGAGTATATGCCTGCTAAAAGAGAGTTAATAGACACCTTCAGTACTCACAAAATGAATTCTAACTCCTATAAAGGCAGTCTACCAACTGAAATCTAAAGGAAGTATAAGCGGTTATTGGGGAAAAAGAGGGAACCCACTATTTGAAGTTGGCAATGTTTATTGAATCTATAAAACCAAGGACCCCTCAACTTTACTGAGCATTAGAGCCAGAAATTCAAACAATGGGCTCTCTTAACTGTCCTGTTGCATTCCGGTGAGGGCATGGCGATTGCACTTTTGAATCTTACATGGTAACCTTTAGATCCCATTTTAGATCTTTAATGTAACAATGGCCTGCAGTATTACTTACAGAGATCAAGTAACTCATTCAGCAACAAAAGTTAGGTAAAGTCCCTAGCAATGAATTCATCTCAGCTAAGTTATTAAAGTTCAGCATTGAACGGTAATCCCCAGTGCTCAATCACTGTTTACTTTGTGTACAACACATATATTGGATGATTGGGGAGTGACCATTGTAATTCCTATCTTTAAAAGGAGAAATAGAAATGATCCTACAAATTATAGGCCTGTTAGCCTATTGAATACAGTGGAACCTCGGTTTACGAACTTAATTTGTTCCGTGACTCTGGTCGCGACCCGAATTGGTCGCGACCCGAAGCAAATTTTCCCATAAGGTTCAATGTAATTACTGTTAATCCGTTCTGGTGTGGAGGACAGGGAGGCGGCTATTGCTTGGAGGGAGAGTCCCCCTCCCTATGACCACGTGTCAGGGGCAGAAAAATGGCCGCGGATCACGTGTCAGGGGCAGAAAATGGCTGCGGACCACGTGTCGGGCGGAAAAATGGCCGCGGACCACGTGTCAGGGGCGGAAAATGGCCACGGACCACGTGTCACGGGCGGGAAAATGGCCACGGATCCTGTTCGTAACCCGAGGCGGAGTTTGTGAATCGAAGCAAAATTTTGCAGCCGGAGCTGGTCGTCACCCAAAAAGTTCATGAACAGAAGCGTTCGTAACCCGAGGTTCCACTGTATAATTAATAAGTGCAAGAAATATTATTGAGGATGCACAGGTGGGCGTAGAGAAGGTAGATCCACAATACATCAATGCTTGGTTGCAGTGCATAGCTGATAACTATACAAGTGAATCAAACTCACAAGTTTTTGTAGTTTTTGTGGATTTTAAAACAGGCTTCAGTTCAATCTCAAGAATCCAAATAACTCGTCTATTGATAAAAACTATTATTCTGAGTTATCAGATGTATATCAACATAAAAAGGAATGAAACAAGGATGCCTATTGACTTCATTCATATTTAATACACATCTAATCTCATATATAATATACTTACATGACGTTGAAAGTGTTTGCCAATTCTGGCTTATGCAGACAACGCAGCTGTCTTGCAACAGATGCAAGTCAGCCTTGGGAGAGCTCTGAAGGCTCTTGTGTTATGCTACAAGGAAGAATGGTTAATTAAAAAATAAATTTTAATCTTTTCTATGAGCCCAAAGACCCATTGCTGGTATATTCATATTCAAGCTATAGAGCAGGTTAGATGATTTAGCTCAGATAAACTGGGCTTCCTCCCTTGTTGAAAATGTCTGGCAGCATGGAAAGAAACATGCTGCCATTAAATTATTTTCTACAGAAACAGCACAAATTCTCTATAATACATTACTGTTTTTTCTAACTTTGATGCCTCAGAAAAAATCTAGTCAGTTTTTTAAAGAGCCTTTTTAATGACACCTTGATATATGCCTAATGCAACAGTGATATTAGAAGCTGATCTTCCCAGAAGTACATGTGGTCCCCGCTTAACAACCACAATTGGGACTGGCAACTCCTTTGCTAAGCAATGCAGTCATTAAGTGAAACATGTGACTGCACCGGATTTATGATGTCACTCCCACTGCAGCCATTAAGCAAATCACCCACGGTCATTAAGGAGACATCACATAACCCTGACATGTGATTTTACTGCCAGCCTCTCCATTGACTTTGCTTGTCAGAAGCTGGCTGTGAAATGTGCAAAAGGGTTTTACATGACCGTGGGATGCTACAATGGTCATGAACACCTACTGGTTGCAAAACGCCTGAATTTTGATCATGTGACTTTGGGGACACTGCCATGGTATAAGTGCGAGGACTGGTCGTTAAGTTACTTTTGCAGTGCCATCATAACTTCGAATGGTTGCTAAACAGGGCAGTCATGAAGCGAGGACTACTTGTATGGCAAATAACACTGTTCATGTGGATCAGAGTTTCTTTGTTGACAGTGGAGGTGCTGACCCATGTGGTTGATAAATAAAATAGTATTGCCACAAATATACAGCCAGGTCCAGAAATATTGGGACATCGATACAATTCTAACATCTTTGGCTCTATACATCACCACAATGGATTTGGGATGAAACAAACACAATGTGCGTTAACTGCAGACTGTCAGCTTTAATTTGAGGGTATGTACATCCAGCTCAGGTGAACGGTGTAGGAATTACAACAGTTTGCATATGTGCCTTCCACTTGTTAAGGGACCAAAAGTAATGGGACAGAATAATAATCATACATCAAACTTTCCCTTTTTAATACTTGGTTGCAAATCCGTTGCAGTCAATCACAGCCTGAAGTCTGGAATGCATAGACATCACCAGACGCTGGGTTTCATCCCTGATGATGCTCTGCCAGGCCTCTACTGCAACTGTCTTCAGTTCCTGCTTGTTCTTGGGGCATTTTCCCTTCAGTTTTGTCTTCAGCAAGTGAAATGCATGCTCAATGGGATTCAGGTCAGGTGATTGACTTGGCCATTGCATAACATTCCACTTCTGTCCCTTCAAAAACTCTCTGGTTGCTTTTGCAGTATGCTTTGGGTCATTGTCCATCTGTACTGTGAAGCTCCGTCCAATGAGTTCTGCAGCATTTGGCTGAATGTGAGCAGATAATATTGCCCGAAACACTGCAGAATTCATCCTGCTACTTTTGTCAGCAGTCACATCATCAATAAATACAAGAGAACCAGTTCCACTGGCAGCCATACATGCCCATGCCATGACACTACCACCACCATGCTTCACTGATGAGGTGGTATGCTTAGGATCATGAGCAGTTCCTTTCCTTCTCCATACTCTTCTCTTCCCATCACTCTGGTACAAGTTGATCTTGGTCTCATCTGTCCATAGGATGTTGTTCCAGAACTGTGAAGGCTTTTTTAGATGTCCTTTGGCAAACTCTAATCTGGCCTTCCTGTTTTTGAGGCTCACCAGTGGTTTACATCTTGTGGTGAACCCTCTGTATTCACTCTGGTGAAGTCTTCTTTTGATTGTTGACTTTGACACACATACACCTACCTCCTGGAGAGTGTTCTTGATCTGGCCAACTGTTGTGAAGGGTGTTTTCTTCACCAGGGAACGAATTCTTCGATCATCCACCACAGTTGTTTTCCGTTGTCTCCCAGGTCTTTTGGTGTTGCTGAGCTCACCGGTGCGTTCCTTCTTTTTGAGAATGTTCCAAACAGTTGTTTTGGCCACGCCTAATGTTCTTGCTATCTTTCTGATGGGTTTGTTTTGTTTCTTCAGCCTAATGATGGCTTGCTTCACTGATAGTGACAGCTCTTTGGATCTCATCTTGAGAGTTGACAGCAACAGATTCCACATGCAAATAGCACACTTGAAATGAACTCTGGGCCTTTTATCTGCACATTGTAATTGGGGTACTGAGGGGATATCACACACCTGGCCATGGAACAGCTGAGAAGCCAATTGTCCCATTACTTTTGGTCCCTTACCAAGTGGGAGGCACATATGCAAACTGTTGTAATTCCTACACCGTTCACCTGAGTTGGATGTACATACCCTCAAATTAAAGCTGACAGTCTGCAGTTAACGCACATTATGTTTGTTTCATTCCAAATCCATTGTGGTGGTGTATAGAGCCAAAGATGTTAGAATTGTGTCGATGTCCCAATACGTCTGGACCTGACTGTATGTGTTGTTCCTGGAGCAACTCTGGCTTAAATGGAGTCAAGGAGACAATTCAATAAAGGATTGAAGAGGAAGGGTTACAACATGAACTCAGTCAACATTTCAGGATGTATCAAAAGACAGAGAAATGTTTCACTGGATTACTGAAAGTCACCAGCTTGTCCTAAATTTTGCTGAGCCTTTACCAGAGCCTCTTTTAGTGCCCTCCACTTAGCAGTTCCAGAGGAAGGGTTTAATAATACTGCAACCATGCAGAAGTTATGTCCTTGTGGATTTGGGGGAGGTTGGGCCAACTGAATACATAATTTTAAGAGGTAAATTTACAATGATCTCCCTGTGAGGCTATCGCAGTCCCTACTAACAAAGATGCCCGGCCACCTGGGTTATTTATATTTATCACCTTTTTGTGGGCAAAAACCTGAAGATGATATATAGAATTGTCAGATACTGCTTTCTAGCTTCAACAGTTTGCCACATTATGTTAACTTTAGTAGGCAGAACTAATGCATATGACCATTGTAGCACTCTTATGTGGAATTTATTGGTTGTGTTTTATGTAAGTATTGCTAGTCTAAGACCATAATAAGCTTTATTTACTTACTTATTATATCTAGGAACTTTAAATTCCTTGTTCAGCTGGCATTCATTTGATATATCATTTTGTCTTCTTTATCATTTGGTTATTGATTTATACTATTTCACCTAGATACTACCACCAAAGTTGATTTGGCTATTACCTCTTTTTTTGGTGCAGTGTCTATGACCTTGACAGAAATATGCTACGCAGAAAAGAATGGGAAAGGAGAAATCAGGAGACCCAGCATGAAGACAGCATATTTAACACCAGTTACTCCCTCTTCAGTGAACCATACAAGGTATGTATACTTTATCCATATCCCCTCCATCTGTAGGATTAACTTGGTTTTGGAATAGTAAAATAGATAAGATATAACTCTTATAAGGCAAATGTTCATTTGTGGGAGTTCAATAATCTTTGCAAACTTTTGTTCATTGTGCTTTCCAAATTGCATTGAATAAGGGAGGCATCTGCCTCAGCCACTTCCAAATGTTACATAGTTTTCCTGGACTTAAAATCATTTCAGCCCCTTTTGCCTAGGTAACGGTTCCTAAATATTTCCAGCAAGGTCATCTTCCTAACCCCCTGCATCAGTCCATCAGGGGATGAAGATTGACAGTATCTCACTGATCTCATGCTAATTTTTTAATAATTAAATTATTAATTAATTTGTCTTACCTCGCCACCCATCTCACCAAGTGAGAATCACTGCCTCTCTTAACTTTTTGGAACAGTAGGAAATACCTGCATAAGATGAAACCTTTGTGGATTTTTGCTATTGTTTCTGTGTTCAATAATACCTGTGGCACTGAGATGTCACTTATTCTAGCTGTTTTCTAATTTAACCATAATCCCTTGCAGGTAAAGATGGCTTGCTATGTCCCACAGTCACTTTATGATAATAAAATAGGCTTTCTGAATATGGTACCTACATCTTTTATGATTATGGTAGTTGAAGTCCAACAGTCATATTATCCCCAGCTAATGGATTGCTATAGTTGTTCCAGGGAAGATCTTGTCCACATTCCTACAGCTTTCCTATTAAAAAAAAAAATCTCCCTAAACTTTATGAGGTGTTGTTCAAAGAACTTTTGAAGTTCCATTATATTAACAATAGTTCTTTTATTCCTTGAAAAGAAACTGATCTTATTAGTGTATTTGACTTCTAATAAAACTGCATTATTTTCTAGTACTGTAGTAACACAGCTTTTAACTAGTTATTTCAAATTATACAATTCTTCCTCAGAGTGTAAGCCAAAACCAAATAATTTGGTTCAGTAATGCCAATTGCACATATTATTCTATGCTCCTACTCTAATTGGTCAGTAGAAATAGGTTGTAGTAGATAATTTTCTATAGTTTCTCATAACACACTGGCTTCATAAAGCATGCATTGATATTGATGATTGGTTGTGTTTAGGAGCTTGTTATTTGGAATAGAAGAACATTAGGATAGCATTACATTCAGCTACACTGAACAAAATAAGCTGTTTTAAAATGAGATTAAGTTTGTATATTGCCTAGTCAATATCTCCCCTCACATTTTAAGGTAAGTCCTTCAGGTAAATTGACAATCTATGCAGCTTCAGTCTGACCATATACTGAGCTATTGTTAACCTGTTCTTCAGGAACCTAACCTCATTCTTTTTTATTTCTTTACAGGATTATTTTATCGTTCACCTCAGTCTTCCCAATATTTTCATGCCCAGGCTGAGCACTCTGTATTTTAGCTTTGTTCTTCCTAAGAGATTCTTATTAAGGCCAACCTGTTTTGAATCTTGCTAACAGCTACATTTATATGTCCATTCGGGATCGGCTTTTGTTTATTTCATGCACTTTTTCATGAAAAAATGAAAGGTTTTCCTAAACCAAATAAGACACGCTCCTGTACCTCTTTGAATCTGTATTTGCCCATGCCTTGACCTCATCCCACAGTGCTATATTTATGCTATGAACACAAC
The DNA here is from genome assembly GCF_059951505.1 of Python bivittatus. Taxonomy (NCBI): domain Eukaryota; kingdom Metazoa; phylum Chordata; class Lepidosauria; order Squamata; family Pythonidae; genus Python; species Python bivittatus. Next base: position 43,737,290 of record NW_028277074.1, on the reverse strand, counting down.
TTCTGGTTGTTTCCTTTGCTCCTATAGCTTTCTATATCACATCAGCAGAACCTGTTTCTTAAGAGGTAGATGCAGCTAACAGGCAAAGGAAGGGCATCTTGTTATTTAAATGATAACTTGAGAATTGGTTAATGTTTTAGTCTGTAAAATAGGCAAGTGAGCAAGGATGCTACGTAACTACTTATTTAAAATATAAGGCCTTAAAGTATATCTTATTTTATATACATTATTTATTAATTTCTTGAATAATGAAGGATTACAAAGGAACATATTTACCTGAGCTTGGATTCCTTTGGAATTGGAAAGTTACACTATGTTCTCACAACATGCGTGTTGTGATTAATGTAATTAATCCATATTGGGGATTGCACAATACCCTGAAACATAAATTAACCAAAAGAGCTGAGTCTGCAGAACAGAAAAAGCCACACTTAGCATGTTACAGACACGCAGCTTTTAGGTCTTTAACTAACGTGAATAATTATATTGTGTGACTGCTGCTATCATGTTTTATAGAGTTTGAACTTATTTACAAATACATAAATACTGTGAGCTTTTAGAGCAACAGATCTCTGACTTTCTTAACCTCTATTTTGTGTTCCCTGTCTAATGCTTACCCATATTTACAATAAATAGAAATATTAGATAATCTCAGACAATAATGTGTATTTATTTGATTCATCAATCCTGTGCTGCAGAACTACTGCACATTCATAATTTTCAGTTATTTTATTCCTTGAACTTTTGATTATTTTTGTTATTTCCTTCACAGACAAATAAGGGGGATGAACTGTCTAGTCGTATCCAGAATACACTGGGTAACTATGATGAAATGAAAGAATTATTGACTGATCACTCAAATCAAAGCCACCTTGTTGGTGTTCCAAAGCCCTGTATGTCACAGGTGTCTTTGAACAAAACAGAGGATCACTTTGCTGCTGAAACAAAGACCCATACTCAGACTTCTATTTGCAGTCCTCAGGCTTCTTTGCCGGTGATGCTTTCTGGACAGCTGAGCAAGAATATAACAATAGGTTGGCAGAAACCTGGGCATTGCTTAGAGAGTCAGCAGAGGGGAGGCAAACATAGGCATGGATTGCCAGATTCACACAGTAATGATTTCAAAACAACTAACCAAAAGAGCAGCTTGGAAAAGATTATGCATTACGTACACAGTCCTTCACCACCATCTTCATCCAGTGCTATTCAAGGTCCTTTACCATCCTCACTTGGAGAGAACATTCAAACACAACAGCAGTCAAAGTTGAGCTGTGGCACAGAAACTGGAGTCCAGGCTCAAGAAAGACCAGCTATGCATAGCAATGGACACTGTGTACAAAATTTTCCTCCTGCACTTGCTTCAAAACCAAATATAGTTCAGCAGAAACCAACAGCTTATGTAAGGCCAATGGACGGTCAAGATCAGGCTCCTGATAAATCTCCAAGACTAAAGGTGCCAGATGAAACCAGCATGCTCTGCACCTCATATAGAGAGATGTCTTCTGCTAAAAATGAATCAGCTAGGACTAAGTCAAAAATGACAAAGTGTGGCATTTCCAAACAAGAAGAGGTAAGTTTAATTATGATGCACCTTTTATAACAAACCAGCAAAGAGTTGCTTTTCAAATATTTAGGCTGAAATCCTATGTAGCTCTTTTACTTTCAGAAAGAATGTTTTGAATTGCATTTCCAGTGTTTTATGACTCAAACTGTAAGTGGCAAACATACAGTAAAAGCAGTACTTTGATATAATAGAACTCAATTTATTGTTTAGTAATGGGATTACCTTATTCAGTATGCACTTTCTTAACTGTTTATATATTTTATCAATTGTTCATCTATTCAGATTTCTGTGAAAAGATGTCTCTATTTTGACAGCTCCTTTCAAGACTTCTTGGTGAATGACTTTTAGTGAATTATTACTAGTTCCAAAAAAAAAAAAGGAATTATATAGAGCTAACAAGCATTTACATTAGGAATGGCCAATATTTTCCTGTTTGAGGACTGCCCTTGGCCCTGGAGTAGATTGCTGGGGGGTTTAATCCCAAAAGAAGCAGTGGGGAAAAGCAAAAAATGAACTGAGCTAGGTAAAAACTAGATTAATTTTTTTTAGAAAAATCCACATCTCCTAGCTCAATACTTTTAAACTGTATGAAATCACACAGCCAAAATTCAGTGGCAAATTGCATCATCAAATTTTATGACAATATTCAGAGGTTTTCTAGGAGGCACAAAGGTTTATTGGCAAATGGCCTGCAGGCTCTAGGTTGCCTGTTCTGATCTAAACGGGGACCAGTACATAGCAGTATCATATTTACTGAGCATTTCTCAATATTTAAAGGGGGAAAAAATCCTTATGACTGGATGACAACTGACACAAACTGATTTCCACTTTGTTCACTATTGCTTTTGTACATTAATTAATAATATGTACAATATTGTATTAATATTATGGGCATCTAATAGATTTTTTTAAATAATTGCTGACATTGGATACAGCATTTTCTTTCAGGTTCATGACTAACATAATCTGCTTTGTTCTATCATATCGAATCATAAGTCCCACTGGATTCAGGACACTTCCAAATAAAACAATTTCTCAAATTCTGGGATTATATTAGTTCTGGGAACAGAAAAAGACCTGTGACCCTGTAAAAGAAATTGACTATTTCCTCTTGTCTTTGTCTATATTTTCAAGAACAGAAAAGCATGTAGAGGTATAGTGAATTATATTGGTAGAAACTAGATCAACCAGTAACATGTATCTTTCCATGCTTTTCTATGCAGAACACAGAAAAGGAGTCAGAAATAAAAACCAAAGAAATTAAAGGAATGAGATAGGCAAGGAATTATAGCTATAATTCCTTGCCTATCTCATTCCTTTAATTCCTTTGGTTTTTATTTCTGACTCCTTTTCTGTGTTCTGCATAGTATTGTTTACCCTGAAAGGGAGTAGCATGGTGTGTATGTATACGTATAGATTGAGTGTGTGTGTGTGTGTGTGTGTTCTTTAGCCTTAAAAGTTTGAAATCTTAATTTACAGAATGATGAAAACAAGTTAGCCTCCACCCCACTGATATATGATGTAGAAGGAACAGGGCAAAAAAGGAAATTAAGATAATGCAGGCACCATTTTTTAATGCTTTATGGTTACTATACCAGGCAGCTGTGATGAAAATAGCAAGTTAAAAATTATTTGCTGCTTTTTGTCAGAAGCCAGCTATCCAGATAGCTTTGTCAGGAGGAATTCTATTCAGTAAGGACAGTATTAAGTTATGATCTTTCTACTCATGGTGTATGTGTATCCTTTCAGATGTTGTATGTAATGTATGGATATATGGGTACTACAGACAGTATTCCCCCAAGCCTACCACCTATTATTTTTTATTTGTATAGTTAAAGTTCTGTGCTGCCAGGGAGAACACAATTTAGTGTGGCAAACACAATTTGTGATTACTCAATATCCTTATTGATCCTGAGTACATCTGTTAAGGCATTAGCTGTAGTTCCCACTTTCCTAGATTTAAGGAGGTTGAGTCAACATGAAATTGCTTTAAATCTGGTCTTAAATAGTAGGCTTTTTAAAAATGTAGGTATTTCTGAAGCGTATTAAGTTCTTCTTTCTTTTATCCCAGGAGCCTTATATGTCTTCAGTTCATGAAGCTGACTTCAATACAATGAATCACAGGAAATAGCATTTGAATACAAATTACAGGCCGTTACTTTTAAATTCGCAGGAAAGGTTGATTTCCTGTGCAGTTCTATATTTAATATTGTTAATCAGCTTTAGAAGGCTCTCAGTATCTTGACATAAAATTAATCATAACAATTTCCAAAAATTAATTTAATGAAATATCTTTATACATTAAAGATAACAAGTATATTTCATTAAATTAATTTTTGAAATGTTCATTCAAGGTTTGATTTTTTGAGTCATTTTCATTAGTATTAATCAGAATTCATACTCAGTGTCCTCCACCTTTCAAAATTATCCTACTCAGTGTAAATTATAGTCTCTCAACTCAAGTGCTGCTGTTTCTCATTAGAATTTTACTGTAAGCAGCTTATAAAATATATTATTAGAATGGTGTCCTGAATAGAAAAAAAAAATATGTCACAGAGAAAATCTGCTTTCTAGTATGATCCTTTAAAAATTATTTGCTGTCACATTTGTTCTCATTTATCTTTGACTTCTGATTTATATAGTGTTATAGATAGAATAACAAGCCAAGATTCAAGGTTTGGGTTAAAAAATCAGACTCAGACAAGCAATATGCATTGTCACAGGATGTGACAAAATGTGCCTTGGATAATGTGAAGGTACTCAGATGGGACCTATCTGTTTACTCCTTGAAGATGTTGCATCTTTTCCCAGGATTGAGTGGGTGCCTTTTGCAGCTGCAGCCAATCCAAGAAAAGACCCCCTTGCTGTATGGAGTTGCAGACATATGTTAGATACACCCCAGAATACCAGAAATCTGAAATTAAAATATGCAGACAAGAAGTTCAAGATGTCATGTTAATTTGTTAATACAAGAGCCACTTGTTGAGATGGGTGGTCATATGAATTGAATGAACAAATACATAAATTTAAAGCAGTAATTTAAAGCTTAAATAGCTCAGGGTATGTGATAAAAATGGTAGCATATAAGGAAGTTTTTGTGATTCCTCCTACTTCCACATCCTAGTTTGGTATAAATTATCACTTTTCTGAAATAGGCCAAACTCCAGTGTGTACGCTAGTACAGGTGATCTAGCTGAACTGCACCTGTTATTACATGTACATCTGAGTGTGGGCAGATGCTTACATAGATGTTGATGGATCCTTATTTGAATGCATATTTCACTGGAAGTAATGTAATGTAAATATTCCATCAGAACTGTGCTGTGCTGTTCTGCACTTTTAATCTCTATCTAATTCTGAAAGGCTACACTGAATTTAGGAACAGATGGTTAAGGGTGAACTGCTGCCTGAACTTTTACTTTTCCCTGCAATTCTGTAGCATTATTGAATGAGAAAACTCAACAGCTTACATTATTATTACCTGGGAGAGAAAACTTTTACCCAGCAGTTCCTTGGAGCTTGTTACCAAGAGAAATACGAGACATCCTCAAAAAAATTCTCTGCGTAACCACTAAACTCTATGGAGCCAACTGGCAAGAGTATTTAGCAGGATTTAATGGTGGTTGAGTCAAAGCAAGGTAGTTCCTGTGCCTTCCACTGATACAATTCCTTCCTTTATCTGTCTTTTAAATCATAAACAGTCTACTTTATGACTAAAAAACAATTGGTTTCCAAGTATATTATATTTGGTACCTTCCAGGATTCTGAATGATTGTGTCAGGTAAGTGAAGCTACGTTGGGACCACAGGATTGGTTACTTAAAGTGTTTTGCTGGAGTTAACATTCTGATATCTGAGATATAGGAAAAAATTAGAGTAGTGATATATATCAGTGATGTAGAAGAATTTGAATCTTGTATCCTGCTAGTTGAAAAAATAGTTGTAGAAACATTTGCCTTTTTGGTAGGAAAGATAATTGCTGGGTTAATTACTGTAAATGTAAGGGTATGTTTTCAACAGCTTATGAGTTTTGAATGCTCTTTCCATGTGCAATATATTACCCCAATCAGAATATATTGTTCTGTTCAGGAAAGCTGCAGTTTAATTATTCTAGATTTATATTAGCTGGATCGAGGAGTTTATGAAGGAAATGATGGACACTGGGGTTATAAAAAAATGAATTGTGCTGATAAAGAAAGAGACTGGGAAATTACATTTCTGCATGGCTGTTTTTATCAGGTTACTCATTGAAATGCATATCCTTTGTGCCAGGTTATGTTTTCCTGTCAGCATATTATTTTCTGCTGTAGATCGGGCTGATGATGCTAGAGACTAGAACAGAGCTAGATTAAGAATAGAAGGTAGAGATGTCATATTGTTGGTGAAGTAACAATAGGTAGACTTCCCTTGAAACAGGCTTAAAATGTCTACAAGGAACGTATAATGAAGGAATGTATACACACCCACAAGAAAGTGTCTAAAGGTTGCTGATTTTGATTCTGATTTTGATTCCAAACTAGAATTACAGCAACAGAGGCAATCTGAGAAGTTCAAAATGTCTGCAGTCCCAAGATCCTGTTCTAGAAATGTGTTAGTGCAGGAATACTCAGTATGCAAGTGGTGAGATCTGTTTGCTTAAGATTATTTTGTTATGCGATTCTATATTGCTAGATTCTCCAAATCTTTTGGCCAGTGGGCATTTTTATACTTAGAAAGCATGTCATGGGACCTCAAAGAATATTCACAAAATGAATGTTACAGTGGGTGTGACCAGCCATAAAACATCAATATTCCCTTAGACAAGCTTAGGGAATGCCTAATGCCTCAATATAACTATCAGCTCTGAGATTGTTTTTGTGTGCAGTGTGTGTCTGTGTGTGTGTGTGTTCTGGGCATGTTTTATGTTCTTAGAAAAGCATAAGGGACCTATAAGGAATCTAAGGGATCTCGTACTCCGTAGCACATACTCACCCATAGCAACCACCTGCCTGAACTCCATAGCACATGCACGCCCAACTGCACTTGTGTGGCAACCATCTGTGCATCCTCCTGCACCCAGCAGCAGCCACCCCCACCCGAGCCACGCTTGCACAGTGCTGCAGTAGCCACTGATGTGGCCTCCCACACCTGACAACAGCCAGTCCCCACCCAGCCATGCTCACGCCGGAGCCACTTACCCACCCGCTGGCCTGCTGGTGAGCCGCCCGGGACTTGCAACTTCCTGCCCGCTTCCCTATTGACCTTGCTTGTTAGAAGCGGGCAGGAAGTCATGAGGAGGTCCTCCTTAACAACCCACAATCCTTCCTTAATGACGGCAGTGGGTACTCCTGGGATTGGCATTACTAAGGGATGCAATCTCATGACGTTGCACTTTATGACTGTATCACTTAGCGATGGAAATTCCGGTCCTACTTACCATTGTTAAGCGAGAACTACCTGTAGGGTAATGATATATAGATGGAGAAAAAGGGAAGGAAAGCTAAGTATGAAAAACTAGTTTAAAGACTTGAGTATGATAAAGTTTTGCTTTTAAAATTATTCAGTTATTTGAATGAGAAAAGCCTGGCAACATGGCAATAAAATTACATTTTTCTTTGATAATTCTAGAAGTGCACTGGGACAAATCTATATATGTATATGAAGGAAAGCTTGTATTTTCTAAATGCTTAGTTTTCCTTTCTGTTTTAAATAATGATTCTGGTCTTGCTTGTAAATCATGAACTAGTTAATCAGAGTCTGAAACTCAAAACATAGTGCAATTAAATTTCATGCAATAAACTTTTTGAAAAGTTATAGTGCCTCTGGGTGAATTTTCCTTTTAAATGTGCATGTAAGAAACTACTTAATGTTTGCCAAAACCTCAGCAACTCATTGTCATTCTGTTACTTCTGACTGTTTGTAACCCAGTGAACAGCCGTTTGCCAGGATTGTTTGTCAGAACTTGCTTCTGAATACTGGTGAGCTCACACATATGTCATAAGTAATGATATCTAGCCATCTTCTGCTGGCCTCTCTTCACTGTTTTTTGATTTTTCTGGCATCAGAGCCTTCTCCGGTGACTCTTTCCAAAATATTTAAGCTTTAGCTTCATTGTTGGTGTTTCCAATGAGCAGTCTGATTTTGTCTCACCTAGTACTGAGTGATTGTTCTTCTTGCCCTCCAAATTATTCACAATTTTCACTCCCACCACAGTTCAAAAAAATCATTTTTCTTTGTTCTGTCTTTCTCATGGTTCAGCTTTCACACCCACATATGACAATTAGGAAAACCATGACACTATACTTTTGTTGTCGGTGTGATGTCTCTGCAGTTAAGTATCAAATAATTGCTCAGTAGTTATTATGAAACTGGAAAATGACCATTAACTTTATTTTAGTTTGTTCATAATTGTTGTATGATGAAATTTATATGGGAAGACCGGCCATCAAGAATGTCATTGTCTAAACTGAGATTATCTTTTGATGAAGGAGGTTTTAATTTAGCAGATGTTCAAAAATATCTCTGGGCATTTATTTTATCTATATAATGTGGAATTGGAATTTAACTGAATATCAATCTTTATGGGCTTAATTGGAAAGTTATTACTTATTTCTGTTAAGTTTTTGGCAATTATTTGAATCAATATGTAGCAAAAAAGGTGCTTCATTTCCTGGTTTGTGAGCAGTAAAATATGTTTGGCCCTACTGGGATTTAGAGTAGATTTTAATGCTAGTGTCATGAATTCTTTATGGAAGAATTCTACTTTAAAAATAGGTGGTAAGATATTCTTTTGGAAAATATGGGCAGGGTGGAGTAGTTACTTTAAATCAGTTATTTTGTAATGATTATTTTAAGGAATTTCAGTGACTTCAGACATAATTTTTTTCTCTAATACACAACATTGGAGTGGCAATATAACCAGTTCAAACACATTGATAGCTCATTATGGGCCTTGACTCAAAGAAGCCTTGGATGCTATCATTTTTGATAGAGTTTGTTTTTGAAATAAAATATCAGAAATTTGAAAGCATTTTTAAAGTTGAAATTAGTGGCTTTTATGGAATAAAGAGTTGGAATACCCATAATGGAACATCAATGAATGTACGTCTTAAAAAAATGTTTCTTTGGATTTAAGGTTGAAATTAATTCACCAAAAGATTTTATTACAAGTTTATTGGATGCTTCAGAGAATTCATCAGAAAGGATGGACATTTCTTTATTGACGAAATAAGAAATTCAAGGATACATTAAACCCTACGATTTGGTCCTGTTTTTTATTGGTTCCTTTTTGGAATAACATTGTAACATATATAAGTAGATTTATGGGTAATATTTTCATGGTAAAGATGTGAATGCTATTTTAAATTATATTTCAAAATCATGGAATCTGACCATTTTTCAGGAGTTTTGGTTATATCAGTCATGAGGCACAGCCAAGATAATTATACTGAGAGACTGGAAAAGTGCTACTATTCCAAACATCGAGGACTGGATTCAATAAACACGTAATTTATCAATTTTATAAAAGGCAATTCACTTCTGCTAATCCAGAAATGATACAATATGCTTCTCTTTGCCAAAGATTTAATAATATTTTACAAGAATAGACAAATCTTTAGGTATAATTTGATACATAGTTATTAAATATGTATGTGATATATCTAGGTGATTCATATCAATTTAATATGTTAATATTCAATTTTGGTTTTTTATTTTTCTTTTGTTTTATTAATATAACTTCACAATTAATTAGATTATCAGTGGACAGGTGCATATTATCTTTTTTAAATCTTTTTTTTCATTGTTTGTTCTGCACTTAAAAAAAAATTAGTTAAAAAACTATTTGTATGATAATTATCCTAAAATTGATGGCAAACATAGAATATAAAAATGGTTGAACCAAGTATAAATATAAACAGTGATTTAGATTGTTATAATTCATTGTGAAAATATATTTTGATAATTAGTTTTCTATATAAATTCATGATTTCATTTGATGACCCAGTGAGTTAGGATCTTTTTAGTAATTATATTTAACTGATATTAAAAATAGTGGTTATGACTTTTTTTTTAACCTTTTTTGAGCCATATTTTTCTAGTTGAGGAAGAAATCAGAAGTATACATGTTTGATTTGAACCATTACCTTAATTAAAAAGTATATTAAACAAAGGATATAAGTGTGGTTACAATTTAAAGGAATTTTGGAAGTTGGCTATGAATTCCAAAAGTTGTAGTCCCAACATATCTGGAGGCTGGCCAGTTGGAGGCAGTCAGAATAGAGGCTTGTTTTAGTTGTGGCTGAAATAATATTTGTTTTTCTACCTTTTACTGTCCCAGTTACTGATGAAGAGCTATTGTTCATCAGCTGTATCATCTATTTTAGAAAATTCATTTCATTTGCTGCTTCCCGAAATATTTATCCGTTCTTTATTAAAGTAGTAATTAAGTTTGCAATATGAAAGCAGCAAATTAAAGCACAGAATGTCTATCAAACCTTTGCATAACTTTGCCTTGTGCACGGTTGTGCCTATTTCTTGATCGGGAGGCCTTATTCATAGTAACTCATCCTTTTGTCACCTCTTGACTGGATTACTATACATACTTGCGGAGTATTCTGAAACTACAACTTGTGCACAATGCACCCAGGTAACACCTCTGCTTCGCAAGCTGCACTGGCTCCCAATTCAAGGTACTCATTACCACCTATGAAACCTTAGATGGTACGTGTCCAGGTCACTTGTGGGACTGCCCATCTGTTTGTTTCTGCTCACCCACCAGAATCGACAAAGTCGATGTGCTGCAGGTCCCATCTATTAGACAATGTCATCTTATGAGACCTGCCCTGTGGAACCACAATCCCCCAGAGATCTGGATGGCTTTGACCCTGTTAGCCTTTTGCTCGTCATTCAGGATCTGGATGTTCCCACAGTCATGTGGGCCAAGAGCCCTGCTGTCTGATTGCTTTGTTTTAGTGATTTGAAGGGGAATGTTTTTCTGCGCAAAATGTAATGAACCTTTACTGAAGACAACAGACCAGTATATGGGTGATATTGTAAGAATGCATTTTTTAAACACCCATGTAAAACACACATCAGTCAGAGCAAGAAGTCTTTGTCCAGGTCATGTCATTGGGAACGACAAGCATCCTTATTTTTTGTCTGACACATTAATTAAGGGAGTGGTGATTTTATAGACAATTTTATATTTCTTTATTCTTCCATTGTTGCTAATAGCTGATTAACTTAAAAGTATCAGCAAGTATCTTTTGACTTCCAGTGACTAATGTGGGATTTACATAGGTTTTGGATGTTCTATTGCTAATATATAGTGCATTTGGAAAATATTCAGACCCCCTTCACTTTTTTCAATTTTGTTACGTTGCAGCCTACAATCGTTCAAATTCACTTTTTTTCCTCATTAATCTACACTCAGTATCCCATAATGACAAAGTGAAAACAGAATTTTAGAAATGTCTGTAAATTTATTAAAAAAAAAATTGAAATATCACATGTACTTAAGTACTCAGACCCTTTACTCAGTACTTTGTTGAAGCATCTTTGGCAGCAATTACAGCCTCAAGTCTTTTAGGTATGACCCGACAAGCTTTGCACACCTGGATTGGGGGATTTTCTGCCATTCTTCTTTGCAAATCCTCTCAAGCTCAATCAGGTTGGATGGGGACTGTCAGTGGACAGCCATTTTCAGGTCTCTCCAGAGATGTTCAATAGGGTTCAAGTCAGGGGTCTGGCTGGGCCACTCTAGGACATTCACACAGTTGTCCCTAAGCCATTCCTGTGTTGTCTTGGCTGCATGCTTAGGATCGTTGTCATGTTGGAAGGTGAACCTTCGGCCCAGTCTGAGGTCCTGAGCACTGTGGAACTGATTTTCACTGAGAATATCTCCATTCAGGTTTCCCTCAACCCTGACCAGTCTCCCAATCCCTGCTGCTGAAAAACACCCCCACAGCATGATGCTGCTAGCACCATGCTTCACTGTTGGGATGGTATTGGGCAGGTGATGAGTGGTGCCTGGTTTCCTCCAGACGTAACATTTAGAATTGAGGCCAAACAGCTCAATCTTGGTTTCATCAGACCAGAGAATCTTGTTCTCTAAGAGTCTGAGAGTCCTTCAGGTGCTTTTTTGCAAACTCCAAGCAGGCTTTCATGTGTTTTGCACTGAGGAGAAGCTTCTGTCTAGCCACTCTCCCATAAAGCCCAGATCGGTGGAGGGCTGCAGTGATGGTTGTCCTTCTGGAACTTTGTCCCATCTCCACACAGGATCTCTGGAGCTCAGTCAGAAGGACCACCGGGTTCTTGGTCACCTCTCTTACCAAGGCTCTTCTCCCCCGATTGCTCAGTTTGGCCAGGTGACCAGCTCTTGGAAGAGTCCTGGTTGTGCCCAACTTCTTCCATTTGAGAATTATGGAGTCCACTATGCTCTTGGGAACCTTCAGTGCAGCAGAAATTCTTTTGTAGCCTTCCCCAGATCTGTGCCTTGCAATAATCCTGTCTCTGAGCTCTGCAGGCAGTTCCTTTGACCTCATGGCTTTTGCTCTGATACAGTATGCATTGTCAGCTGTGAGGCCTTCTGTAGAGAGGTGTGTGCCTTTCCAAATCATATCCAATCAATTTAATTTACCACAGATGGACTCCAATGAAGGTGTAGAAACAGCTCAGCAACTATCAAGAGAAATGGGAGGCACCTGAGCTAAATTTCAAGTGTTGTTGCAAAGGGTCTGAATACTTATGCCAATGTGATATTTCAGTTTTTCCTTTTTAATAGATTTATAGACATTTCTAAAATTCTGTTTTCACTTTGTCATTATGGGGTACTGAGTGTAGATTAATGAGAAAAAAATGAATTTGAACAATTGTAGTATCAGGCTGCAACATAACAAAATTGAAAAAAGTGAAGGGGGTCTGAATACTTTCCGAATGCACTGTAGTATATTGATTTTGATTGGTTTGTTTAACACATTTTCTCATTTAAAATGGTTGAGTGAAAGTGCAATATTTGAATAGACTTGAATAGCAACATCTCCCTCTTTAAAGTTTTTAGTTTGTCTCTGATTTGGAAATAAATATTAAAAATGCTTTTCCTGTTAGTAGAGATGAGTGGAAGAAGCAGTAGGGATGTTCATAGGTCTGAACAATAATTATATGCACAGACAGTACAATTCTTTGCCAACTAGTGCTCATTAAAATCCTGAAGCTAACCATTTGCAGGTAATTGTGCTTTACCACATTATTTAGTCTACTCTACAGCAGTGTTTCTCAACCTCTGCAACTTTAAGCCGTGCGGACTTCAACTCCCAGAATTCCCCCAACCAGCATGGTCTAAAGCAGTGATTCTCAACCTTTTTTCAATGCCACCCTTTGTGAAAATCCTGTAATTTAGGGTATGCGGGGGGGGGGAGGGGGAGGTTACTGAATTATAAAAGGCAAAAATTTTAAGTAATTTTTTTCAGTAGACTTACACACCAAATTTGTTCGATTTAACTCGATACTTTTGCCCTGGAAGGTAATTGCATTCCTTTTATTAAAATTAAAATGACTAATGCAAAAAAAATGCTTAAATGCTCTTTTATGTAAATACATTTATTTCAAGATGCTGTAAATACGTTTATTTATTTTTTTGATGCTCGTTTTTTAAATTTTTTTAATTTTTAATTTTATTTTTTTATTTTTTTTGCAAATGCTTTTTTAATGTTTAAAAATTCTTTATTCTTAATTGAATAATTAAAAAAAGCAAAAAAATACGCTAAAAGAGTAATATCAATGAAACATGCTTGATTATGTCAGTGGGACGGTTGTGCTTGATGGTTCAGAGCCAAATTAATAATTCACGACCACGATAAAGAACTAATAAGCACACTTACCTAGCTGACTGGCCAAATAAACAATGAAAGTAAATCGAAACTGAGGGGAAAAAACAAAAATGAAGCGAACGAAAAGCAACTCAAGAAACACGGGTCAAATCAAACATTCATATTGAAAGGACGCTCAACGCACGCACTGCGATTAATCACGCGGGAAAACAGCTGATGCATACGCTGTGCTGGTTGGGATCGGAGAAGAATTGTAGTGTCGAGTTCTTCAAGGTCAGCCTACCTAGAATACAAATTCGTCTCACCATTCTTAGAAGTGCGTGAGGGCAGCCGTCACGTAAGTTCGTTTTATTGCTGGTACAAATGGTGTAAACCGGATAATCGATTTAATAAATTTTGGGGGGAGTTTTAAAATTAAGTTTGAATGCCAAAACATGCTCATCGCCCCTCTACTGCCCAAAACATGCCCACCGCCCCCCTACCCCCCAAAACAAGTTCACCGCCCCCCGGGGGCAGTACCGCCCCCGTTGAGAACCAGTGGTCTAAAGGATGGCACTAATGAAGCAGTAATCTAATTACTTCTGTTGGTATTGTGGCTCACAGGGTTAGACAAATAACTATAGCTTCAGTAAGAGATATGCAGATTTTTCCATACAAACAACTGGGTTTTCTAATTACTAGTGATCGTACAACTTACACAAACACAGTTACCTAAAGTATATATGTTAGATCATTATTTTTAAATACTTCGGCTTCAAATATACCTATAATCAGGTAGCTGAATATCAAGACAAGGTGTGAGGTGGGCAGAATAACAATTGGTAGCAAAGTTGTTAGTTAAGGATTGTCATCCAGTACCTAGGCCACTGAACTGTAGGACTGAACTACATAAGCAGACCACAAATTGACTAACAAGGGAAAGTGACAAAACATACACTGTGTTAAAATCTCTACTGTTTGTGTAGTTGTGTGCAATGCTGCAACTCAAGTACAAAGGGCAGAGCTTATGTCATGATATCACAATGGATGGTTTTGGCATCATCATGTTAGGAGCTAGGAAGGATTATTATTAAACATTTCTGATCCACCCAGGGCACCAAGCAAACCACCAAATATCCATTATCTTGGAAATATGGGATGAAGAGGCTGGACTTTAAACTCTGAAACATAGACTAGATAAAGGCTTTGACTTCCTGCACTGCAGAAGATAAATCATCTTTGTGCATGGCTTCATTCCTGACAGCAATAATGAGACTAATCTAGCTGAGTCAAATCTGAGAGTCTTCTGCTAAGTAAATCTGTTTCTGAATAAGGGGTAAGTGCCTGAAAAGTCAAGATTTACTGCCAAGCTCTATTTTGATGCCTGACAAATTTAAGCCCTCGTTACCCTCATTATACTTCCATTACTTTGTTGGCATAGGTTTCTTGCAGCCGCTGCTGACTAGAAGCTGTATTTGTGTATATTATAGGTTGTCACCATGTCCCAGATGTAGGGCAAAAGGTGAGAGAGGTGTGAGTTTTCCATTAAGGCTTGCATTCTACCTGCTGATGGAATAGGACTGTGGGCAAGCAGGAGGAGATCTTTGCTGGTAGGGCATGTTCTTTACCTTAACCAATTCAGGAAATGGGGAGGAGTCCATCCCAGATCAGGATTCAAGAAGAGCCCAGTCTTGACTGTGACAGGAAATTCATTTCCCCAATTGCAGTATTTGTTTACTTTGTGCTCCAAAGGTTTAGTTGAAGCTAACTAAAGTAATTTTGTTTCAGCAGCATATGTTGAATGTGTTCATAGGTAGGGGTGATACAGATATAGATATAACCTCCTGGCGGCCCTGTTTAGGTTGACCAGAGCCCTCTCGAGTAGAGGGGACTCGGGGGTGCACCTACAGGGCCACGCAGAAGATTTTACAGAGCATCTATTGGACAAAATTGCTTAGATTTGTTCCCAGTTAGATGCTAGTACAGGTCCTGTGGAGGTGCCTGGGGTGCAGACCAGCCATGTTATCTGGGATGGGTTTGAACCTGCTGGACCTGAGAAAGTGGACAGGGTTTCGTGACTGTGAGCTTGGCCACCTCTTATTAGACCCATGCCCTCCCCTGGCTGGCGAACGCTTCCGGAGACAACTTGTGGTTAGATTTTGGTGGTGGTAAATTTTTCTTTGAGAGAGGAGTTGTTCCTCCATCCCTTAAAACGGAATTGATCCATCCCTTTCTGAAGAAACCATGGCTAGACATCCGTTTTTAGGGAAGGTTGCAGCCGTTTCAGAGGATCCTGAATGAAACAGATTATCTGGGCCCGTTTCAGTCAAGTTTTAGGCCTGGGTATGAGACTGAAACAGCGTTGGTCTTGCTTTTATATGACTTCTGGTAGGAGCAGGATCCATCCTTGTTCTACCTGATCTCATAGCGGCCTTCGATACCATTGTCCATGGTAGCCTTCTGGACTGGCTGCGAGGATTGGGGGTGGGCGGCACTATGTTTTTAACTTTGTATGACACTCAGAGTTACATATGTGAGATGGGCAGCTATATAAATTTACCAAATAAATTAATAAATATAGATGGAATGGGATTTCAGAACCCATTACAGTGGTGAAGAATGAAAACAGCAATATATGTAAGTATGTATGTACGTACATATGTATGTATGTACTATGTACAATTTTATTTATATCCAAAAGACTCAAATAGCAAAATACAAATGGAACCCAAAATTTGGCATTAAACAGTTTAACAAATAAAATAAATTGATAAATATTACATAAAACATTTAAAATGCAAACTTACTGATGTGTTACTAAATACCTTGTTTTTATAGCCTTAGTTAAAAATGTGGCTGTTGCTGCTGTAATTTTAGGATTTTTATCTGCGAGTAAAAATTTTACATACTCGGAAATATGTCTTCCTGATTTTATAATAGGCCAGATAATATCCTGCTAAAGATTCTTGTAATATTGACACTGTAATAAAATATGGTCTACCATTTCAAGGTCGTTACAGGGGCAACATCTTTGAGAGATGGGGATCATTTGAAATCTTCCATGTGGCATATTCGATGGCCACACATTTAAGATGACATTATATAGCTGGATACTATGTACCCTGTTCAGACATTTGGCTAACCTAATCCTTTCAACTCCATGAAAAACCACTCTTTCTGCAACCAGAGAGCAAATATTTCTCGCATTCCGTTGAGTTCAGGCAGATTATGTTATACGTTGTTTAGACTCTCCCGATTGTCAGTTCAGTAAGAGAAGAGAACTTAAAAGCAAGTGTGTATTTTAAAAGTGAGACTGGATGATGATTTCAGAGCCTTCCTAGATACTTTCAAAAGTGTAGTCTTGGCAGATTGATATCCAGAAAATCAATAGGATTTAATATTAACTCCTTCCTTAAAGTGCCAGTACCAAGGATATATGTCTGTGAAAAAGAAAGATCAATATGAAAAAGTAAAATCACTCATCCTGAGCACATTTAGGGTAGGTGAGGATATATATTGGTTATACTGTATCTGTGTAAGGGATGTGACAAAAGGATGTGACAAAAGATAAAGGCAAATTAGTGGTATTAACTGTCTAGTGATAATTTAATTGATACAATTGGGATTAAAGGAGAGGATGAAAATTTATTACTTCTTTACAGGATCCAGGAAACCCTTCTTACTCTTAAAAACCTAAGTGGTTTTACAGCTTGTTAATCTGAAAGTCTGTCAATTGGAAATGCAACTAATGTTTCTCATTTTAAAAGGTTTGAATTTCTAACTATTGAAACAATAGTTTACTTGATGGGTGAGAGAGATGAAATGCATCGTTATACTTCCTTTACATCTATGTTGTCAAACAAGTTTTAAAATATACAATATTTCACAATCTTATGAATGCAGGTTTGTTTACATGACACAATTAATACTGGATCTTGTCAAACAAGTTTTAAAATATACAATATTTCACAATCTTATGAATGCAGATTTGTTTACATGACACAATTTTCCTGTTTAATCACCTTCTTTTAAGCTATTTTCTAGTGTCACATTGTTTTTATATACTTGGTTTTAAAACAGTATTATATATACTGAGGTCTAAGGAAATAATTAAAAATAAATGGGATCTTATTTTTGTATAATCAAAATAGCCATAATTTTTGAGAATTTATAATTAAGTAGTGCTAAAATAAAAATCGCATTTGGGGATGAAGAATACATTCTGGTGAATGATCACTTTGCATAATTTAAGGTTCTTTGTGTATTATTGTTTATTTCTTTTGTTTTTATTTATTTAAATATTTAATCTGGGCAAATTTTACAGACAGAAATAGAAAAATTACAGAATTTAAAAAAACAGGAAAGGAACATTACAAGCTGCAAAAACAAAAGAAAACACCACCACCCCAAAAAAAAAAAACAGAAAAGGGGGATTATTCTTTATGTTTTATATTTGAAACTCGGTTCTTCACAAGCACAACTAGAGAAATGCATGCAAGGTATTATGATACACTAAAAAAATATTTTAAGAGCTGAAAATGCTAATTTCATTTGGTTATGTAGTACAGTTTTTCCCATATGCAAATATACCACATCTGTGTATTTACTTTGCTGGAGACATAACTAAAAAGTGTTTAGTGATAAAATCTGTTCTTAATTATGATAGCAGCTGTCAGAAAGGACGTTTTTTTCCTGCCTTCTTCTGAAAAGTTGCCTGATTTACTCATTTTCATCTGCATTTGTCAGGGTTGCCAATGCAAGGAGAGAAAGCTTTATGACTGGCTTCAATTTGTTTTCTGTGCAAGAGGCCAAGCAAATTGACTCAGTCTGCATGGCAGGGAAGTTTAATCTTCCTTTCCCAAGTATTGCAAGCTGTTGTTTCTGCCTAGTCCAGGAGGCCTATAAAGCTACCCAACAAATGAGTTAGCTATTAAGTGCTGTGGTAAGTATTTTAGGCAGCAGCTCTTATAAATTTACTATGTCTTATTGAAGAAGCACAAGTATGATATCATTGTTCTTGGATAGATAGCACTAGGGAATCGTTTTTCAAAGCCATTTGCAAATAAATATACATCTGCACGTGATAGCATTTTAATTCCAATTATTAATTAGAATAACTGTTTCAGGTTTATTAAGTATTCTTGTGAAGTCGCGTTTTTCATCACTTTGACTAAGGAAGGAGGTTTCATGATATGATTTGAATATAAACTCTGTATGTATGTGCGTATGTGCATGTATAAGAATAATACTATGCGAACCCATCTAGGAAGTGTTTATTTACTCAGCAATAAGTTCAGTAGGACGTCCTTCTGAGTTAGGGGCCGAAACTCCATTATGCTAATCAGGGCTTACTTCTCTGTAGATATATGTCAGATTGAATATTCATTAACTTTTTCTCCTTGAAGACAAACTGATGCAGCATACATAGAAACCAACAGACGATCTTTGTGGACTATACTAGGGTTGAACAACTATTTTGACCCCAAGCATAGTATATTCCATTCTGGCTGCTAGATTGGGGCCAAACATATATATGCACTTCTATCATCCATGGATAAGATGCACTCCATATACACACTATTCACATACCGCACTTACTGTTACGAGAGGCGAAAGGGAAGAGGTTTTAATCTAGTTTCTCCCCACTCCTATTATCCCACTTTGCCATTGTTGATGTTGTTAAACTGTGGGCAGTAACAGAGTTACTCAGGCCCTGAAATGTTACTGGCTGCTCTGACAACTATTCTGAGATAATTTTTTGGGTGATCGTATATCTCCCAGTAGAAAAATCTAAGATAATGGTGGTTCAGTTGATCTTGAGTCTTCCTGAACAAGAAGTGTGTGCAGGGCAGCTTTCATCTAAGAGATAAGTGTAGGCATCCTTCAGGCAATCGAGGACGTTGGTCTATTTCTCTGCATACTAGAGGGAGTTGTCGCCCAGCAGATTTAAGCAACTCCTAATTTCCTTGTTCATTTACCTGTTCTTGATCTTCTGAAGTATGTTCAGACATTCTTTCCCATGCAAACAGAATTTGGGTTGCGGGGAGAGCAACCAAAACCAGTTGCTGTATTCATACCATTAGCTATGCTCTCCTCTTGATGGCTGCATATTTGCTATTAATAAGATCCCCATTCACAAGATTCTTTCTCTCAGCCAGAAACCTGATCCGAGCTGCATGTGTATGGCCATATCTCATTAATATTGTTTCTCATTATTAGGGAGTGGATTAGGGAGATTGTTTGAATAGCTGGATCTTCTTGTTGATAGTCTTTCTCACTAAGTATTTATTAGCCCTATGTATCCAGCCCAAGCAGCATATTCTCCTCTAAGTTGAATGTCTTTCTGTCTACAAAAAGAACATAAATGAAGAGAAATAAGACATTATTTTTGTGTTTTAAATAGTATGTTTCAGATTACTGCTTTTTCTAATGTATATATCACCAAGTGTATTCCATCTTCAGTGAACATTTGGAATAAGATACCTTTGCATTCATTTTCAGGGAACTTTATTTGAAAATAAAATATAATTATTTCTATATTGAGGAAATGTCACATGCCTTGTGTATGTAAACCCCAAATAAATCAGAGAGCCCCTCCAAAAAAAGTGAAAGGGGCAGATTAGAAATAAAATAAGGTCAGGCATTTCTACATAAGCTGAGTGTTTCATGTCAGTGATTTTATCATGAACATATTATTGGGTATTGAAAATGATCTTAAAAGAGAATATAGTGTTAGATGCAAGATTAAAACTAATCACTAAACACTAAGGGTGTACATAAAAACACTTTTGCAAAAACTCCTTTTTTTCCCAGGCATTTTGGCACCAGTTAAATAATTACCATAGATTTCAACACATTTTAATAAAGTGAAAAACATTATGTTCAAATCATTTTCTTTTCAGAAGGATTGGTTGTTAAAATGTAATGCCTTGATTAATCTAATTAATCTACAACAGTGTTTTCCTATTGTATCTTGTCATTAAGTTTGCCAACATGATAAGGTGCAAATTGATTATAGTGAGTGATAACTTAAAGCTTACAAAATATGCTGAGACTACAAAGCAAGGTGAAAATGCCTACAAAGTCTAATAATTTATATTCTAAAGATACATCTTTAACTGATGAATATTACATTAATGCACATCGATGTCAATACTGTTTGAAAGGTCAGAGCACAGGGATTCACAGAATCCATCCCCCCTCATTCACCTTTAATAAAGAGATGCAAAATGTATTAAATTTAACTCTAACCAGAATGTAGCTTAGTGTTTGTGTTGGACATTAGAAAGAATCATATATGACATAGGTGGTGGTCACTGAAAGAATTAAAGATGGGTTACATTGCTTTATTTTGCCCAAATGCTGCTGGTCTATTTAAAGTGGTAAAGCTGTGAATTTACTTCTAATTTAAATATAACAAGCGTGTAGGTTATCCCCTTTTTACTAGCATGACATATCAACAGTATCAACTGGTTTCAGTAATTTAAAATAGTCATAATAATGATGGTAATTAAGTACTATTAACTGATCATTATATATTTTTAGTGGATTTTCAGGAGGACACTGTGGCTGGAGGGGGTATCTCTCAACTGTGCCCTTCTTTCCTGTCTAGGGGTAGTACTTTCTGGTTATGGTGGGGAGGGGGAGATACTTCTGCTGCTACCACCCATCTCTTTGGAGAGAGAAAATACCTTGACCAGGCTCCTCTTCCATAACACTAGAGAGAGGTGGGGCTTCTCCTGATGCACACCTTACCTAGCTATAACCCAATAATAATAATAATAATAATAATAGTAGTAGTAGTAATAATAATAATGACGGAAAACCAATTCTGTAGGATATTTCCTAGCTCTAGAGGCATATGGGCAGAGAACAGCCCTGTCTCTTTTTGAAGAAATGAAAACAAAAGCATCAATCTTATGATTTAAGAATGCATTTTACTAAAAATAAGAAAAAGGAAAACTTTCCTTTATCTTAGGTAAAATTATATGGAATAAGGCATTTAGCACTGATGAAAATAGAAGCACTATCTCAGTCTCCCATAGATTGCTATAAGGAGACTAGACACTGATCCGATGGGTGGGATCTTACCTCCAAGAGCTTAAGATGGTACAGAACTTACAAGACTTGAGTTAGCACCAAAACAATATACTTTCAGTACAAAATCAGAGACAAATTCCTTGAAACAGTAACCAAATGCTCTCCAAATATAAGAATTCATTAAACAAACTAGCACATCTGAACACAAAGTAATTGGAATACAGATCCTGGCCTACAGTTTTTATTTTGGAAAAAAATTCTCCCAGCTTGCTTCTCCAGCTGGCTGGTCCTAACTAATCCCTGACTTCTATAGTTACAATCTTCAATCAACCTTTTAGTAGCACTTCCTCTTTGCTCCTGTTGACTCCCTAGAGATTTTGGGGAAGATTTCATGGTTCGGTGCCTTCTCTCCCTTTCAGTCCAGAGACATTTTGCTCTATTCTTCCTACGGGTTCCTGGCAATCCACTCCTTTTACCTAGAGTGTGCCTCCTCCCACCATAAAGTAGGCCTAATTCTCTGCTCTCTGAAGATTTTCCTTGCTCTGTACCATCTCTCACCTGCAGTCGTAGAGGCATTCAACTTGGCTTCTCTCACAGTTTTTCTCACCTGAATATTGCTTAACTGCTTGCTTCTCCTGGAAATTCGCTCACCAAGACCATCTGGCTATTTCTAGTTTCCATCTTGCGTACATCTTCGAAGCAGTCTCTTTCTTTCAATTGTTCTTCCTCCATACTTCTCCCAGGTCATCTGTTTCTTTTCACATGCCCCGTCTCTCTCTTCTTCCCTTTCATCCCAGAACAAAGGTTTTTTTCCCAGTAAAGCTGGAGATGAAGAGAACCTGCTAAAGAAGTCTGGACAAGTTTCTTTTCCCCACTTGATGCTTAGATTTTAAACCAGTGTTTCTCAACCTTGGCAACTTTAAGACGTGTGGACTTCAGCTCCCAGGATTCCCCAGCCAACCTTAGCAGGTTCTCTTCATCTCCAGCTTTACTGGGAAAAAAACTTGTATTTTGGGATGAAAGGGAAGAAGAGAGAGACGGGGCATGTGAAAAGAAGCAGATGGTTTTAAAGTTGCCAAGGTTGAGAAACACTGTTCTAAACTGACCAGGAATTCCTTTTACCTTACCTGAGCTAGTCTGAACTTCTCTCCCTTGCCCAGCCACGTATTCCTGGCCTTTGTATATATGTAGCTAGATGAAGATGTTGATTCTACATAAGAGAATCAGCTCTTAAGCTTGGGATGGCTGAGTGAATGTGAGGGAAGTAAAGCTTGCCATGCCTGGTCTGATTAAATGGGGTTTACCCATTCAATACAGTATTGAATAACCATATGCTGTGCAACAGTATATGTTTAATTCCTGGCTGGGCTATATGGCAATTCTTAGCAAGTTTTTCTCCCAGAAGAAAAAAAAATTCTTAAAAACTTGAGATATAATTATAAATTAAATTCAATATGAACTTAAAAGTGCATATAATTTTGAAATATTCCATCAGATATTTAGAATATATTGGCATTTGCAGGCTTATTAGACTTGTATTCTTCTGATATCTCACTTTTTTCTATTATTCCTACATGTCATAAAGAAAATTATTAATTAATACTAAATGTGCAGGAACAGTTCATCTCATGTACTTTTGGACCAGTAGCTTTATAATTAGAACAGAATTAACGTTTTCAATCAGCTATTCAACTATCTTTCCTGAACCATCTTGGCACGTTGTCAAGAATCTTATTTGCATATCAGTTATATCAGATGACATTAATATAGAAATAATTGGCATTTCATAATATACATTTATGGAGTTTGGAAAAAGTTCATCCTGGACCCAGTAATCAGAAAAGCAACAGGATTTCCTGCAATAATTTATATTCTCAAATATCTGTATTCAGAAAGGATACAATTATATATCTAAATTTTAGAGTGTGTCCTCATATGTAGATATGTAATCTAATTTCAGACATTGATGGTCTGATACATTGTTTGAAAATAAATGTTGCTGGTTCTGCAAATTTCAATAGATTTATTACTTTTTAAAGACTGAAAGTGAATGACACAAATAGTAATTCTTGAAACAAATCTATCAGGATTGTTCTTCATTTCATATATTGTGGGATATTTATCTTTCTAATGCCCATTTCAGTCTCTTGAATTCCCTCCACTTCCTGCAATATATAGGCATGGTTACATTAGTCAAACTGAATACATAGCAGCAAAGAGATATATATTAGCAAAAATGGTAGGAGTGTGACAAGTTTGTACTATGCCATCATCAATCCACTCTAGAGCTTCTTCTTTTAAAAAAAAAAGGGAGAGTGTGTATATCAGAACCCATTGATACAGAAAAAATGCCAGACTTTCCATATTACACAGGATTCCCTCTGAAAATACTATAACATGATTTTTATCTTCAACAAATCTTAACAATAAGAAAGCAGTTCCCATTACTGCTTTCTTCTTTATTGAAGCTTTGGTAACCTAACACGATGTATTTGATCCTTTAAACCTTCAGACATTTCTATAAGGAAGAATCTTGCTTTTTGAACATTGAATGACACCACAAATTATTTGTTCTCTCTATAATGCTAGGTGATTTTTCTCCTAGAAATCTTAATGCATTTTTCCTAGCTACAGATTTCTATTTTCATTTTCTTCATTTATAAATAGAATATTTGCAAAATATACCCATTTTCATTTAAGTGGAATTGGTTGATTTTGCAAAATTGTATAAATAATCTGATACACGATTATTTAAATTGATGATGTCCTTGCAATTTAATATATTGCTGTTACATTAGCTATATTTGGAATTAAGTGTACTAGTGAATTCCTGGATGGACATTAGACTAGATATTCTAGCAAGTCCCTTCCAATCCTTACATTTTTATGGTGCTGAAAGTCGTATTTTGAAAAATATGGATTTATATTTTCTTCATGCAAAATTTGATAAATTTGATAAAATCTTACTTTGCACTTGGAAGAATGGTACAGACAAACTTGGGTAAGAGATGGTGATAAAAATATATAACATCAAGGCTTCTAATAATCCTAGGTCTTTGCCGTAGTAACACATTTACTTATTTGTGTGACTGCAGTTCCTTCACTGCCAGTCTTCTCATGTTGCCACTCATGATATAATTTTGTATAGTTCTTTTTTTAATGGTGTGCAGTGCTTTCATCAAGTAAATTATTTTTCATAGTAACAGTCATTCGTTTTTATTGTACTTTACTAGGCTCATTTTGTTCATACGCTGTGGAGTGAATCCACGCATATCTAAATATTCTAGCTGTGATGTGTGTATGTGTGTTTAAAAGAGAGGGAGGGAAGCACAAATATTGGTAACTATCCAGAGACAGCAACTGGTGGAGTTTAAAACATTGAGGATTATGTATTACACCATTTTCATGATACATTGCAAACAATGTATATTTTATTATTTTATTTATGTTAGATTTCCCTCTTTTTTTCAAGAGCTCAAGGCAGCCTAGATAACCTTTCCCCTCTCCACTTTTTCCTACAACAATCCTCTGCGCTAGGTTGGGGTGAGAGAGAAAAACTGGCCCAGATTGTACAATGAGTTTCCATGGCTGAGAGTAGACTTGAACCTTAATGTCCCCAATCCAAATCTACCACCTTAACCACTACACCAAACTGGTTCTTCTGGAGTTTGTTTTGACATTCCTTAGAGTTTAATTGCAAAACACACAAAATTTTCAAATACTTGCTATGGTTGAAATGGGGCCTGTAATATTCATAGAATCATAGGGTTGGAAGAGAAATTGGAGGTGTTCTAGTCCGACCCTCTGCTCAGGATAGAAATCCTCAGATCATCCCAGAAAAATGGCTGTCCTTTATTTGAAAACCTCCAGTGATGGCACCCCCCCGCAACTCAGGAAGTAGACTGTTCCATGCTTAATAGCTCCCATGGTCCGGAAATTTTGACTTTAAATCTTGCTGTATAAAGCTTCTACCCGTTAATTCTTATCCTACCTCAGAAGCTATGGAGAATAAATCCATATCCTCTTCCTTGTGATAGTTCTTCAAATATTTCTGAAGACTGCTATTCTGTCTCCCCTTAGCCTTCTCTTCTTTATGCTAAATATACTAAGTTTCTTTAACCATTCTTCATAGGATTTAGCCTCCAAGCCCCTTACCATTTTTCTACTCTTCTCTGAACTCTTTTCCATAGGTGAGTGCTTGTGAATAAGTCACTAATTTGATTATGCACCTTAGAAAGTGGTTTTGACAATTGTTGTTGTGGATGCCTACTTCACTAAAACATTAAGCCCTTTTTTCCTTTTATATAAACATAATAATAATAATAATAATTATTATTATTATCATTATTATTTAAAGAATCTGTAGAAAATTGAACATTTTAAGCCAGAAATGTCTCAGCGGCATCCTATTAAAATACAATTTCTGCTATCTAGATTTTTATAAGTCAGTGTAAAAAATAATCATGCTCACTGATCTATGCTAATCAAGATTAGAAATGAAAAAGCAGCCTCCCTATTGGTAAAATAGCCAGGACATTCTTATCTATTTTATGTACAGTTATTGCTATCTGATCAGTATGATTCAGTTTCTTTGAACATAGCTAAGTTTTGTTACACTGTCTGTAAAATTAGGCAGAGTTTGATTGCCCACTGATGATCCCACCGTTAACTGTAATATATTATCATGTTATGTTTTGTTTTATTTTTAATGCATTTTTATTTTCAATTCTGGTCTGTGACCATAATAAAATATTGATTGATTGAAAAAGCAGCTTTTCTGTTCTGCATGTCTTCCCTCCAAACCACTTTCTTCTGAAACCAAAGAAATGATCCATTGTAGTTGAGATGCACAGAAAATAATATTGTATTTATTTTATTTTATTTTATTTATTTGATTTATATATTGAAATTGTATTTTAGGACTTCTATTCCAGCTTCTAATAGGAAACTTAGACTATTAATGGCTGATGCTTTAAAGAAACAGAAAAGCCTTCAGATTAGTCTTGTGCTGTGTATTTCAGAATGGATCTCTGTACATTAACCAGTGCTTTCAGATTTAAGCAGTGGATCCTCTGTAACTCAGGGTCAATATAAATAGCCACAAATTGTTTTTAAACCCATGCAGATTGTCTTTGTCTGATTGGATTGAACGTATACACCACAATTCTGTTGTGCAAAGCCATACCCATAAACATGAATCACTAGCATAAGCATAACAAACTGATTCACAATTAGGTAATAAATATTTTGTCCTTGTGGAATATGTCTGCAACAAAATGCTGCTCTAATGCTACACCACATTGTTTTAGTATATAAATGTGAAAGAAATACAAATAGAATTGGCCTGTATTGCTTGTGAGCCAGCATGCTAAATATATCCCTGAGCAGTTGCGTGTGATGGCCAACCTTTATAAGCTTGATAAGCTTCTTTTCCGTCTATCTGGTATCATGGAAATGATGAAATTGTCCTTCTCCAGTGAAGCTATCAACATAATTATTGGGTTGCATTCAAGTTGATGCTGGACTGAAAAGGAATAACCGTCAGGTTAAAATACAAAAGGTAAATAAGGCAGAATTATATAACAAAGAGAATGTGTCAAGTACATTTTGGCCACTAATGCTTCTAGAACCTGGTGAATTCATTTAGCCTTGTTACCAACAAGTCAGAGTTCCTGAAAATATTTACAGGAATTTGTGTTGATGTGCGGTAAGGAGAAATAAACTGAAACCTATAACGTACTCTTAAGGTGGGACAAACCCACATTGGAGAGTCCCTTATACAAAATATGAAACATTCCAGATTATGTCTTTTAAAAAAGTTATCCCTATTTCTTATTGATTGGAATATTAATGTTACTAATCATCAAAGTGTGAATTTCTGTCCTGTGACTTAAGTGTCCTTTGTTTATGTCTTAAGTAATGCGCATGGTGGTTGGTGCATGGTGCTTGTATAGCCTCTGTCCTGACTTGCCATGATTTTTAAATTTATTTAAATACATACAAGGCCTTGAAAACTTGATTTTGTGCCCAAGCCTGGGTCCCTGGCATGGGATAGAGCCTGTCTCCTGGCTCTGTGGAGGGTTGGTTGGATAACGCTGGCTGCTATGTGTTTTATTTTTTTGTTTTCTGTATTTTATGCATTTTATTGTAAGCTGCCTAGAGTCATATAAAAGTGAGATGGGCAGCTATATAAATCAAATACATAAATAAGTAAATAAAATATTTACCATTATTCCTGGAGATGGGTGAGGGAGGAAGCAGGAAAATGGATTATATTATGGGTTGTTTTATCACACTTAATGATAAAACTGGCTGTGATGGATAAAAGTCTTGTGATGCCTAGCAGTGAGAATGTTGCCATCTCTTCTCTTTAAAAGGAATAAATGGCTCTGTCTCTGAATTTCTGTCTCTGAATTCAGTACTCAAGAATTATGACTCACAGGAAGCTTATCTCTGTAGAAACAAGAAATCTGAATGTTCCAAGTTCATCTGGTTAATGAACCCAATTTGATAGCCCTGGTGATTCTGTGTTCCTTCTTCTTTCACATACATGTTAATATATCTAAAATAATTTAATGATCACTGATTTTAAAGTGCTTTAAATTTAAGATGCTTTTATAATTCGGTATAAATTTTCACAGTCCTCGGTTGTAACTCACCTTGGGAAGATGGTCTGGAAAGACAGTTGAGAAATATATTAAATGAACAAATTCATTAAAATAAATTACCAGCTGCTCTATGGGCAATCTTTAGTTCATAAAGAGCTTACTTTTTAATTCCAATTTCATCTACACCATTGTTTTAATTAGTATTATTTTAATAAGTTTTTACTTCCGTATTCTGAGTAACATTGCATAAATATTCTCTTACTATTGAAGGTGATAGTTTGGGGAGGATAATGTTGATCATGGGATTACTTTGCAAAGCATGATAGATAATATATTTGGCAATGTAATGCAGTTTGTATGCCTTTTTTATCTGTTTCAGCAGTGGTTTTTGTTATTTTAGTATGTTGTATAATAATATTTTAAAGATAGTTTTCCTTATTTTATATATTTAATTTCTTTTGAATGAAATGATAATTAATATGAGTTAGAGCCACTGGAATCTAATTCATCTAAAGAAGTTATGTCTGGTTCTCTATCTATACCTTTACCAAGATAAACCAAAGAAGAGTTAAGATTAAAAAGTTTATGTTTCATTTCATTCAAAATTAGTCTCAAATTATATGTTAGAGAGATGTATAATCATTGCTGACCATGTCTCTCCCCAGAGGAGAAACTGTACAAGGTAACATCATTGTGCTGGAGTGAGATGACACCTTTATCATCGACCAATGAAACTGAGCAGGATGTCATAGTATCACACTGTGATATCACCTTATATAAGTAACAAGAGAAAGGATGTGTATTTATAATTTATAAAAGTAATAGCTGGAATTTCCATTGCATAATATAAAACATAGGCAGTAGTATGTGGCATTTTACAATTCTAGAATTGTCAATACAGAAACTCAATTATACATACACAGTTACACAGACTCCAATAACTTTTTGCTTAGGAAGCTTACTCAATTTATTATAAAAAGCCAAATAATTCTATACTGACTAGCAGTGACTTCCCAGAGTTTTACACTGGGATCATTCCTAGCCCATCCTGATGTTTCCAGAGATTGAACTTGGGACTTTTTCATGTAGATTCTGTTTCTCAGCTTAATATATGTAAAAGAGTTGGGAAAATAGTGGGGAAAGAAACAGAATATAAATAGGAGGAAAAGAAATTAGAGCATAAAACAACAAAACAATAGATGCAGTCAAAACCAATATAGTATAGTAGTTAAGAGGTTCAGCTAGGACTGGGGACACCCAGGTTCTAGTCCTCCTTCAGCTACCAAAAGTCATTGGGTCATCTCAATCTCAATCCCTCAGTCTACTCCTCTTCCAACCAGGTGGTAGTTGTATAGTACAATGGGAGAGGGAGTGATGTATATGCTACTTTGTGTTCCTGGAAGAAAAATGGTATATAAATCTAACCAATTAATTAGTTAAACCAGCAGAGTTTATACAAACTGTCAGTTCACTTCCAATCAGCCTCTGCAAATAAAAAGGGTGTCTTCATCTCATGGTAAAAAGATGTGGCATGCCTTCCAAGGTGGGGTATTCCACTACAGGACCATCACCATGTGTCTCATCTCAGAAGCCTGTTTTCATCAAGGAAACTCACTACAGATGTGTTTGATTAGGTCGTATTAGCTAAGAATTCTGGGAATTTAGTCCTATACCTCCAAAGAGTGCCAGGTTAAGGAAGACTAAACTGAACATTTGGATAGAATCATGTGAATTAGGGGTATACACATATTTTCCTGAAATATACGTGTACTGCTAGTGTATAATTTTTTATAAATCTGCCATATGGAAGATACAGATTGAGGGTTCAATATAAATAATGGCTCCATTCTGGAGAAAGTTAACCTGTTGAAATCAGTGTGAAATAATTACACAATTTATATAATTTTAAAGTTCTTTTGATTATATGACCTATATAACAACAGTGTACTGGTAGTCCTCACTTAATGACTGTTCATTTAACGACAGTTCAAAGTTACCATGGCCTTGGAAAAAGTGCTTTACAACCTGTACTTGCACTTATGACCATCGCAGACCATCGCACCACCCCCACGGTCATGTGAACATGATTTGCGACGTTTTTAATGACATCATTAAGTGAATCATGGTGGTCTTTAAGCAATCACATGGTCATTAAGTAAATCATGTGGTCATTAAGTGAATTCTGGCAAAAAGCATCCATAGGGAAGCTGGATTCGCTTAACGACCATGTTATTTGCTTAACTACCGTAGTGATTCATTTAACGACCATCGTAAAATGGTCATAAAATTGGGTCCAGTCATGTGGTGACTCAGTTAATGACCACCCTGCTTAATGACCAATTTTCCAGTCCCTATTGTGGTCGTTAAGCAAGGACTACCTATATAAATGAATGTATTCAAACACTAGTGATGAACTTGCAAATCTTAGTACATATGAAATTATTCGTTAAAGAAAAGAAAGCTATCCTCTCCAATTTATAAATTACCCCTCAGCATTTGCATCTGGTTAGCTGAAGCTTTTAAGATGAAATCTGTAGTAACACTTTTATTTAAAATATTATGGAACTGAAGCAGGTTTGCCACTGACAAAACCTAAATGGAAGTTGCTTTCAGTTTAGTTTTGCATCACAATAACCGGATTCTCTTTTTACAAAAGGACTGTCTGGCACAAATGAGGAAAAAAGCAAACAAGAACCAGCTGTTAGGTCTGTTCAGTTTGCATCTATGCCTCAGTGAAAGTAGAACTTGTCATTTGCATTCTTTGTTAAATCAGTTTACCTCAAAGTAGAAGGGAAAATCTTTCCAGGTCTGGTCCATGGACTTGGCTGGATAGATAGTTACCTATTTTTCAGTTTTAAAATGCTTTTCTTTCTTTGAAACTTTGCACAAGCCTTTAGATGATGATGATGATCATCATTATATGCCATCAAGTTGTTGTTGACTTTTAGCAACCATATACATAGACTTTCTCCATGCCGATCCATCCCTAACCTGTTCTTTCAAGAAGTCACTCATTGCCACTGTAACTGAGTCGATCCACCTTGCTGCTGGTCATCCTCTTCTCTTTCCTTCTGTCTTTCCCAGTTTGGTCTTTGCATTACTGTATGTGTCTAGAAGCCTTTAGAACATATATAATCACAGATCCAATCCCAGATGAGAGGGCTGACCTGGCATGTATTACCAAGATCTGGCTGGGTCTGGGTGGGTGGCGGGGTTCCTCTTTCAGAAATGTGACCTGATGGGTTTTGGGTGTAGCATCAGCTGAGACTCCACGGCTGGGATGGGGGTGTGGTAGTTATCTGGGAGTCTCTTACAGCTTTCAGGGGTGCTGCTCCACAAGTTGGGCTCTAGGGATCATTGGGATTGTTGCTATGGTACCAGCCCCTCTGCTCCATAGCAACCTTCTTGTCTGAGCTACTTGACTCTGTCTGGCAGTGGAGTTCCCTAGACTTATGGTCTTAGCGGACTTCAACCTGCCTTCCTGGGGTAAGGTCTGAGGTGGCTCAGGAGTTCATGGCCATCATGACAGCCATGGGCCTATCCCAGGTCATCCAGGGCCTGACAAGGGACAGTGGTCACATTCTGGATCTGGTTTTCTTGTCAGAGCAATGACAGCATGATCTGGAATTGGGAGAGCTTTCAGTGTTTCCCCTGTCATGGTCATATCATATCCTGGTAGCCATGAGATTCACTGGCACTGTCCCCTGCCACAGGGAGGTGGGACCTATTTAATTGGTCCACCCCCGGCGACTGATGAAGCTGGATGTGTTCCAGAGGGAGCTGGATGTATTCCTGAGGGTCTGCTGCACAGTCTGACTGAAGCCTTGGCCATTGCATGGAATGAGAGGGCAGCTGTGGCTTTGGAGCAGATTGCGCCCATGCGCTCTCTCCTTTCTCGTGGATCCTGTTGCTCCCAATGATTCACGGAGGAGCTGAGGGAGATGAAGCAGGAGAAGAGCACCGCTGGAGGTCGATGAGGGACGAACTTGATCAAACACTGGTGAGAGCTGCTATTAAAACCTTGTGGCAGTAAGAGCAGCCAGTTTGGTCTAGTGGTTAAGGCACCAGGCTAGAAAGCAGGAGACTGTGAGTTCTAGTCCCATCGTAGGCATGAAAGCCGGCTGGGTGA